>NC_081541.1:38251227-38358463 GCF_901000735.1 Corylus avellana | reverse complement strand
TGGACAAGCATTCATCCAGAGAAGGTGGTATTAGGTTTTTGCTTGCTAAATGCCCTAAGGGTTTAGGCCAATTAAGGTAGGTCTAGGGTCTACTGTATGGGCTTGTTTAGAAGGCTAATAACTTTTTGAGTAAAACTCTTTTTAAAATGATTTACAAAGTCAGGGTATTACAACTGCTGACGAGCTTCTCGGTGGGGTATTAAAAATTAGCTAGTTCGGAAGGTCTTCGAATGAAGTTTCAAATGAACGTCTTAGTTGCTCTTCATCATATGTCTCGGCCAAACGCACTGTAGACTTGCTCGGCGAGTCTTCTATGAAAAGCTCGTCCAAACTAATTGCAGACAGGCTTCCAGACGAAAATATTTTGTCACTGAATTAGATAATTCAAATACCTAACAATCCCAATAACAACTCACTTTATATTTCAATGCATAAATTCATGCATAATAGGTAAATTATATATTTAATAGTCATAATTTTCTTTTTTTATGGTTTGTTCGAGCCATTAATCCATTCTCAATATGGTTGGGACTGTCCCGTGGGACCTATAGTACAACATTGGTGCCCCAAATGTTGCCGCATATATACTTTCCAATACTAATAGCTTGACCAAGTCCAACTTATAGAGATAGGGGATATAATTCACATGGATATAGTAAGTCTCGATTGGGCTGCTTCAATGTTGTCTTTACATTTTCTCTTTCACTCGTAGAATGGGGTAGAAGTGGACTTTAGAAACTACTAATTGAGTTTGAGAAATCAATCTCAACCAATATCAATTGTTTTATAGATCATTCTGGAAAGTCCATTTTTTTAGTGTTCATATAGAAAGGAAAAAAAAAAATTATGTTATTAAGTAGATATAGAATCCCTGTGGGGAACAACATAGACATAGTGGTTATCCAACAATATACAACACATAATAAAATGGGGTAATTACCTTTTTCCCCATCAACTACAACACATTATCACTTTGCCCTCATGAACTGACAACCTTACAGCTCGACCCTATCAAACTACAATTTTGTGCCCAAACCCCCCCTTCTGTCTGTCAAAGGCGTTAACTCAGACGATCAACCCGTCACGTGCGTCCCACATACCATCTTGAAATTGTTTATCCCACTTTTTCCCACAATAGGGTTGTCAATTCATGGAAAAAAGTAACAATGCGTTGCAGTTGATGAAGGAAAAATGTAGGATATAAAATTTCAAGATGGCATGTGGGGTGCACATGACGAGTTGACCGCCTGAATTAACGCCTTTGACTAATGGAATTGAGATTTTGGGCACAAAATAGTAGTTTGATAGGGTCGAGCAGTAAGGTTGTCAGTTCATGGTGGCAAAGTGACAATGCGTTATAGTTGATAAGGGGAAAAGGTAATTATTCATAATAAAATATTGTCTTGGGTAGGTCACATATTGCATATTCCCGCTTTTTTTTTATTATTATTCTTTTAAAATTTTTTATTTATGTTACATTTATGTTATTGAACTCATTTCAACCATAGAATTAGCACCTTAATTGTGCGAATATATGGGATTGGAGGGACAAGGAAGTACTTTAGAGGGCTAAGGGCTCAGGGGATACTTCACTTTAATCCATGCGTACGTTTGATTAGAGAACATCTCCAGTTATGGACAATTTTAAACATTTCATTTTCTGAAACGCAATGGCAATTTTGGCAATGTTTGAAGCCTGCTATAATTTCTTAAGAGAAGTCCTCGATCATTGGAAAGTTGACAGATGTTATCGGTATTCTCGTAAATTTGTTCCCGATTAGGTTTAAATATAAGTAATTTAAGGGAAATTTCACTTACATCTCTGATCTTTTATCGTTTTTGCAATCATTTCCCTAAATTTTAAAAACTCTCAATGTCTTAAAAAATGTGTATTGTTGGATGGGTTGGAGACTAGAGAGAGAGAGAAATCAAAGGGACTAGTGAATAAAAAAATGAACAAAAAAATCAAAAAATAATATTTAAAGAAAGTAGAGAGTAAAATAGATTATTTGTTAGAGTTTGTGTTGAAAAGTAAAATAAAATAAAAAGAGATTTTTTTTTTTTAGTTAAAATGACTATTGTTTTTGGAGATGCTTAACGAGCTGCCTAGCTGTCCAAAACCATTTAGACTACACTAAACTCGGGACCCTGCTTTGGGTGGTAAAAGTAGCCCTAGTTCTTACAAAAAAAAAAAAGTAGCCCTAGTTATTATATGGACCAATTTTACAATTTTTTTCCCTTATTAACAAAGTGGTAGTTGATAGCAGAGTACTATTCTTCAAATGTGCAAGGGCATTTAGAAAACGAAAGGACATGGTGGTTAAGAAGTCGTATTTGGAAGATGTAAATTTCCCAGCTACCATGTACTATATTATTAATGATAATAATTATAATCTGCTCAAAAAAAAAAAAAAATACTAGTACTAAGAATGAGGGGATCTCCTTTCTTTTTTATTTTTTTATTTTTTTTATTTTTTTTTATTTTTAAGCATACTAGGAAATAGACTAGCTGCTGGCTGCTGGCTGCCAAAACGTGCATCCAATTGGGTTGATGAATAGAAATATCTTGGCATTTATGGGCTTCTTGCACAGAGTATACCACATGCGAATCTCTTCTCAAATAAGTTGAAGTCGTACTCTTTTGCCCAGGAAAAAAGAAAAGTAAAAGAAGTGTCATACTCTTTTGGACTATTATTAGGTTATCATCTAAATTATTTGTTAGAGTTTGGCCAGAATGTCGTCGGAGCTGCTGCTGCTGACGTAGATGTTGCAGGCGCTACTGGTGCTCCTGGAATCTTCCGTGTTGAGAATAGACGACAAGCCTCATGAGCTCGTGAGCTCGGAGAGAGAGAGAAGGAAGAGTGAGGTTAGGATTTTGTTTTGGGAAAAATCAAAGTAGTCCTTCAGGTTTTATCTGATTTGAATTAGTCTTTAGGTTTTCAATTTCAAGAATATGATTCTTAAGTTTTGTTCAAATTTAAAATAAGTCACTCTATTACTTTATCATCAAAATTAACCATTTGTCATCATCTTCCACATGTGCATTATTTTACACGTCAACGTCGATCCTAACACCCCCAATGCAATGCTAAGTAATTTTATAAGTAACACTTCTGTCCTTTTAATGTTACTCTAAGAATAATGTGTCTTTTAAAATAATTGAACAAATTTTAATAATGATCAATTACAATGTCAATGGTAATTTTAAAAGTCACATCATTTTTAGAGTGATATAAGAGTGACTTCTAACATTATTTTTTGTTATTGTGAGTTTACTCTTTAACCTTTAATAAGTATTTTTATTGAAAAATGTGCAACAAATTTCTTATACGCCTTTTTTATTTTTTTAACCTATAAAGAAAAGTAGATGAAAATTGTTTAAATCTTCAAATTAAATTATAATTCAGAATCATGTGTATAGCGCGAATTATGGGCTAATTTATATAAAAGCTGAGAATTTGGGGGTAAATTCAGGGTGTTTCCAAAAAATGCCGAGAATTTTTTTCAATTTCTTGGCCTCTTTTTATTTATAGTGAGAATGAGAATTTACCAGTACAAAATTAAAAAATTAAAAAGAGGACGTAAAATCTAGGGGTAATTACCTTTACTCCCATCACCTATAACGCATTGTCAATTTTTTCTCATGAACTGCCAATCTTATTGCCTGACCCTATCAAACTACCATTTTCTTCTCAAAACTCCTGTTCCATTAGTCCAACTCATTAAATTAAATAGAATATTCTCTTTTAGACATTAAATCTCATTAAAAGACAAAAATACCCCCAAATAAAAAATTTAAACAAAAAATATAAATATATAAAATTTATAACTTAATTTGAAAAAAAAAAAATTTTTTAAAAAAAAAAATAGGGAGTGGTCAACGAGCCACCCCCAGAAGTGGCCAAGGGTGGCTCGCCGCCACCCCCCGACCAACGAGGGTGGCGCGCAGGCCACCCCCGACCACCTTGGGGTGGCTCGCGTGCCACCCCTCAGGTGGGGTGGTCGTCGGGCCACTCCCAGATATGGCTAGGGGTGGCCCGTGAACCACCCTTACGCCATGAGGGTGGACGCGCACCACCCCCAGCCAAATCAAGGGTGGCCCAAAGCCACCCCCACCTCAGAGGTGGCATGCGCACCACCCCCGTGGGTTGAAGGGTGGCGGCAAGCCACTCTCAATTTTTTATTTTTTTATTTTTTAATTTTAAAAATAATTTATATATTTAATATATTTATTTACTTTTAATTAAGAATGAGATGTATCATCATTCTATTGGTGATGACGTGATACACTAATGGAATTCGTCAAGTATTTTGACGGAATTTGATTATAAGGACTAAATTGATATTTTGGCCTATCCCTATAATCTCTGAATTATTATTATTTTTGTTTTTATATCACAATAGATGGATTTTTAATTTAGATAACCAGACTGATTTTGCATTTATATTTTTTTTAGTTTCAGTCTTTTTTAACTGTTTCTTAGTTTTTTATATTTACTTTTTTATTTTTATAAATAAATTTATAAGTGTTTTTTAATTTTAATATATTTATATTTGGAAAAAATATAAAAAAGCCTCTCAAACTACCAGTCATTTGCTATATAGCCCCCCAATATTCAAAAGGTACTAAAGTATTCCCCAAACTACCAAAATGTATCAAAAATACCACTTATTTTTTTATATTCCTATAATACCCATATTCTTTTAACAAATAAAATAATTGTAAAAAAAAAAACAATTTAAAAAAAAAAAAACCAATAGCCAAATAAATACAAAAAAATACTTTTGAAATAAATAAATAATTAGTCACTGTAGTTGGCCTAAATTTTAAATTGCTTCATGTCGTATTAAAGTAAAATCAATTTTGTAGTTTGATGGCCTACTTTAGTACATATTTTTTTTTTGGAATATCTAAAGAACCGTACCTTTGATTTTACTTTAATACGACATTAAACAATTTGTAATTTAAGCCAACTACAGTAACTAATTATTTGTTCCAAAACACATTTCTTTTTATTTTTCTTCGCCCATAGGTTTTTTTTTTAAAAAATAATAATAATAATAAATAAAAAATTGTTTAGTTTTTTTTTTTTTGCAACTATTTTATTATTTTATTTGTTAAAAGAATAGGGGTATTATAGGAATATAAAAACTAAGTGGTCTTTTTGATAGATTTTGGTAGTTTGGATGGCTGTTTCAGTACATTTTGAATATTATGAAGCTATATTGCAAATGACTCGTAGTTTGTGGGCCTTTTTTATATTTTTTCCTTTATATTTTTTTGTTTTAATTTTTAGGGGTAATTACATTCTCTCTATCAACTACAACGTATTGTCAATTTCTCCCCATAAACTGTCAACCTTACTACCCGACCCTATCATTCTACCATTTTCTTCCCAAAACCCCCATTCCGTCAGTCAAACTTGTTAAAAAATTTGAAATGACCTAAGTACCCTAACTTTATATACAAAAATTACATATAATACCCTTAAAATTAAACAAATTAAAATATATATATTATATATAAATTATTTTTAAAATAAAATAAAACACACACACACACACACACACACACACACACACATATATATATATATATACATATTGAGGGGTGGCTACCAACCAGCAGCCACCCCCTAATTTTTTTTTTTTTAAAAAAAATAATAATTTATAAATTTTATATATTTATATTTTTTGTTTGAATTTTTTATTTGAGGGTATTTCTGTCTTTTAATGAGATTTAACATCTAAAAGAGAATATTCCATCTAATTTAACGAGTTTCACTGATGGAATGGGGGTTTTGGAAAGAAAATGGTAGTTTGATAGGATCAAGCAGTAAGGTTTGGCAGTTCATGGGGGGAAATTAACAATGTGTTGTAGTTGATGGGGGAAAAGGTAATTACCCCTAATTTTTATTTAGTGTTTTAGTTTTGATTTTTGATTTTTGATTTTTTTTTTTGTTGAAACTGGTATAATATATATATGAATTTGTTTAATTTTAAGGGTATTATATGTAATTTTTGTTTATAAAGTTAGGGTATTTAGGTCATTTCAAATTTTTTAAGGAGTTTGACTGGCGGAAGGGAGTTTTAGGAAGAAAATGGTAGTCTGATAGGGTCCGAAAGTAAGGTTGGCAGTTCATGGGGAAATTGACACTACGTTGTAGTTGATGGAGGGAAAATGTAATTATCCCTTAATCTTTTAAGATAATTAGGTCATAAAAAATAAACAAGACAGGAAGTTGTTATTGTTAGAACATCTTAAAATTCTCTTATCCTCATTATTAGGTTATTATTAGGTTTATATTTTCCTTATTAGTGTATTTACTATGCAGGCTCTTCCCTACTCGTGGATGTAGGCCTCTAAGTTCAAAACATCTTAAAATTATCTTATCCTCATTTTCCCTTTTGCTTACGCTATATTCTCCCAATTTATATTTCGTTTCAAAAATTTTATATGGTATCATAGCCACTTTCTTGTAAACTCCAACTTTATCTTTCCTTTTTCTGGTGTCCTTCACGGTGGTACCTCCCTCTCAACGTTCCTCACAACCGTTCAACTATTGTTTGCTTCAAATCACCACCTTTGGAGCATCATATCCAATGTGTGAGTACATCAATCAAAAGCCCAGAGATCGATCTATAAAATTTAACAAAAATTAGCCAAAACCAAGGTCTCACGTGCTCATACATCCTGCCCAAAGATTTTTTCAGCCCAGTCACTCGTAGCCATCATCCTTCACAAACTAATCACTTGTGTCCTTTTCCCTCACACGCTACATGTGCCGCTTCTCTAGCACTCTATTTCACACACGCATGTGCAATGCATGCGCCTGTCGCAGATCTAGTGACCCGATTTAATCCAACTAACCATGTCTATTTTCCTAAATTGCCTTATCTCTCAGACCAATTAGCACTATCATTTCGCACAAGTAAAAACTTTCTTTTGGCCCAATTTTTGCCCTTTTTCATCCCATTGATCCAACTGCCGTCTTTGTCGACCCGTCTAGCTACCACTTTCAATGATCTTCTACCGCCACGTACGATGGCGACCAATGTCTCTTGCCGACATCACCAAATCAAGCTTACACCCATACCGACTTCGCATTGTATAAGATTATTGCCCTTTCCAAGCACATGTCCAACTTATTGCTCGTGTTGCACAAGATTCTTTATAAGCTTGATCAATGGATTTGAAGGTCAAGCTCATATTCAAAACTGAGTTCTTGCTACATCAAATCCATTTTAGCAATAACAGAAAAATGTCAATTTTTTTTCTTTCCAAACTCAAGCTTTCACTTTGAGTTTGAAGTGATGTTAGTGTAATGCCCAATGAAATCAATTAACTAGTAATTAACTTAATGGTTTGCCTCCCAGCCTTATTCCTCATCGAAACAAGACTTAGGGATCTTATCCTTTTCGAAGAGAGACTGCAACAGAAAACTTTAACTAAGGGACAGAGATAACAATAATTTAAACCACAACCATAATAACTAGAATGAAACTTAAATGTCATAACATAGATAGATCTTCAAATGTATTGGTGAGAGACTAGTCATCAAACATAATACAGACTACTACTAATTGTTGTGAAATAGCATCAACGCCTATGCTTAACCAAACATAACATAAATACAATCTCGATCAATTCCTGACGGATAGTTCCTCCAGCATCCCACATGGATTTGAGTCATACCGGTTCGAGATTCTCAAAAATGACTTAGATTAAGTCCTTCACCACCACTAATTGGCTCCCCGAATCCATCATCTACTAAACTAGCTATAACAGCACATATATTCATAATGGAGGAAAAAGAATACAAGGGTAAGTCCGACAACTCAGTGAGTAAAAATGCTCACAATGTACATGTCATTTGAATGATGAACTCAGTTGTTAATAAAACACATGTAACATTATGAGGTGATACCTTATTATGAATGCAATATAGATATAATATACGTTGTAATTATGAGAATGAAGTCATAGTTCAAACTGTATGGTGTACCCGACATATTACTCATTCTTAACAGGGTTGGCACTGTCACGAGGAACCTGTAGTACAATGCCGGTACCTCGACCATTGTATGCTACCGTTCATAACATTAGCAGCTCGACCGAGTTCGACCTCGAGTGGCCCATGCTACTAATAATGTACGTCCTATAGTGACCCGCCAATCAAACATAGTTGCACTGGTCACAAAACAACTATTGAATCCAAAACCCATATAACACACACGCTTGACCATTATTTAACATGTATGGTAAGTCTATGACGGTTATCCCGCATGTACCTGTGTACCATGTCATACGATGGAATTAGTCTTATCCGTCTTATGCATGCATGCTCTTACAAATCTCACCATGTTCATTATCTTGCTTAAGCAACACATGTTTTTACAAAATAGAGTTCATCGTAAATCAAAATGTATTTCATGAGAGTTTTCAAGATGCATGTTTGGTACACATAAAATAGTTGTGCAATACGGAAAAAGTAATAAAAAGTATTCATGTGAGTTTGTACTCACCCGGATTGTAAAGTTTCTCCACAAATTCCTCCAAATGTTCCACACCCTCGAAATCTATGAAAAGACCTAATATCAATCCTAAATCTGAGCTAAAATGAGTCCTAGACCCAAAAATGTCCAAACATAGTTTCTGCTTGGCTAGCGAACGTTATGCCAAATAGCGCGAACGTTTGGACTTGAAGCCAAACGTTTGGCTAGAAAGGTGCGAACATTCTCTACTGGGCAGAAAACCCATTTTGAACCAAGCAGCCTCCTAATCACTTTTAAGCAAGATCTAAGGTCACAAAAAGGTATCTAACATACTCCTAGCCCAAAATAGCATCTCCATGCAGAATAAAGTACGTCCAACAAGAATGAAATAACCCATGTTTAAACCAAGATTAAAACCTAAAACAATAACATAAGCCTAGAACTAGTAACCAAGCTATGTAAAAAACTTAACCAGAGTAACAACTAGGTAAAGAATGAACCAAATTAAGGAGGTTATCTCTCTAGAGAAAGAACCTCCAAGAAAGCCTTCCTTCACTTCTCACTTCTCACAACTCACAAGACACTCAAGCAGAGTGTAATACCCCAATAAAAAACAATTGTTCTATTTAAGACTCATTAAGGTTAATATCTCATAAAGCTGAGCTTTAAAACAAAAGGCCGAAGCCCTCACACTTAACCAAAAAGCCTTGAGGCCAAAACCTAAATTTCCACCCTTGTGACCGTACGTATGCAAGGAGTACCCGTACGTACACACCTGTCTTTAGTGAGGACATACGCTAGGGGACCACCGTATGTATGCTCTTGTCTTCAATGAGGACGTACGCTAGGGGACCACCCATACGTACGTTGACTAGTCTTTGATCTAATGGGCAATACATCAGAACGTACAACTGAACCCTTTTATCCAATGTGTAATAGTACCGTACATGCGCCCAATAGTACCGTACGTACACTGCGACCTTGAAAAGTAGTTTTAACCCATTATCCACTTTTTCCTATAATGCTATGCCTCCCACCCCTATATAAGACTCTCATTCATCTCCTCAGCCTCTCTCACCCCCAGAAAACCCTAATTGGTGTGAGGAGTGATTTTCTTGGTGAAAAGAGGAAGAGCTTGGTGATCTTGCCATTTTATAAGGTAACCCCTTGCCCATTTCTACATTTTTAATATTGTTCTTACTGCTTTCCTAGAGTTTTATGTTTTAAGGCATTTTGTTAAACTTTTGTATTCCTTCCTTACAAAAACAAAGAAACGTTTTCAAAAGAGTTTAAAACACTTCTTCGATTCTTTATGTTGCATGATAATGTGTTTTCTTACGATGCATGTATTTGCTTAGTGGCCTAGGATGAGATGTATCAGCCCTTAGATTGAATAAAGGCCTTAAAACACAGTTTGGAGCTTTTTGTCGGAATACCTAAATCCCTAGCCGGACGTACGCTCTCAAGGCCGTACGTACGACCAAAGATCAGGGCACCAGCCCTTAAGTTCCACTGATGTAATATTAGGTTCAGCAATCCTTTTTTTTAAGATAGGATTTGGCATCATGCTCGTAGAGGTCCTCTAGTACTGCGCATAATGATGCTTCGTTTTTCATTCTAACAGGGCTTTGTGATGTCGGAGGACTTGAGTGAACGAATGAGGTAAGTAAACACTTACAAACACTTCCAAACACTTTCCTTAAAAACGTGGGATATGTCAGTTGACTGACCACGCATATGATATGAGCATATCTATATTTTTGGTAATAACTCGGTAATTCCTTTTAATAAATGGTTGATAAGATGCATCGTATGACAAGGTACGCCGGTATGTGCAGTATAATGGCCATGGGCTTACTATATAGACTTGATTTTATGGTCAAATGTCTGTGTGATATATGGACCTTGGGTCCAATGGTTGTTTCGTGACTGGCGCAGCCTTAAAGGGCAGTCACTATAGGATGGACATCATTAGTAGCATGGGCCACCCGAGGTAGGACTCGGCCGGGCTGCTAGTGTTATGGATGGTAGGGTACAATGGTCGGGGCACTAGCATTGTATTAAAGGTCCCTCGAGACAGCGCCAACCCTGTTAAGAATGGGTAATATCTCGGGTAAACCATACATGATAGTTATAACCTATAAAGCACTAGTTTTTCTACATTAATACACATGGGCGATTACCGTCAGGAATACACCACTCTCTCATTAACTAAACAATATTTTCAATGTGTATTAATGGAGACAACACCTCTTTTAATGTTTACCAAGAACTGTACGTTTATTTCTACCTAATAATATGGAGCTCATGTCATACCTAATTGTGAGGTTTACTTACTAAGTAGTTAGACTTACGATGTTATTACTCTTATAGGGAGCTTGTTTCTAGAACTCAAGAGTGGCACAGTTGCCACTACAGACCTTGCTTTAAGATTTTCATGTTATTACCAAGTTGGCTTTATATCTTTACTAGTTGCTCCATGTCTTTAATTTCGAGGAATATACTTGTCTCTATAATGGTTAATAGTTTTTCAAATTTATTTCACATTCCTATGCATTAACTCTGATAATGCTTAGAGAGGTAATTCCTCATTTAGCCACAAGTTGGTTTATCTAGGGTAACTGCCAGTAACCCTGCCAAGCTGGCCAAGGCTAATTTTGGTGGTGTTACACAGAGTTTCTCTAAGGCTTAAAGGACAGAATGAGGCTTAGAAAGGCGTGGGAGTAGGTTTTTATAGGGTTGGAAAAGCTAAGTACGCTATTGTGACAAGCCTGAAGGTCAGGGAACATTTGGTGGTCCTGGACCGAACGTTTGGTGTGCTGTTTGCACAATGGCTTAGGGGTTGCAAGGCATATGCTGGGTCATTACCCATTGGGTCAAAAAAATTTCAACGAACGTTCAATGGTCCCCATTCAAACATTCAATGTACTTTATTACCCAGTGATTTCTTGGTTATAGGCCAAACGTTTTGTGGTGTTTCTGTTGAACATTTGGTTAGAACCGAAAAGCCCCAACATCTTCTCCCAAGGATCTTAATGAACCTAGAAGTCCTACTAACCCTCTTACTAAGCTAAATACAGCCTAGTAATTACCGAGGGCAATACAGTTAGATAATATGATTTCTATATAAGGTTTATATTTTTCTTATTAGGATATTTATCATTTATGTGTGATTGTAATTAAATTTCAGGATTTGATTACCTTATTTACATTTACTCTAGCTATCACATCTTCCATAGTGATGGATGTAGGCCTCTAAAGCCGAACCACCTCAAATTCTTTTGTCATTATTTTCCCTTTGCTTCCACTATATTCTCCAAATTTATATTTTATTTCAAATTTCTACGGTTATTACCAAACATTATTTATTTCCGATTTGAAAAATTATGCTAGGGCATCTTATGCTTTATATGATTTTAACATTAAGACCTTAATTTTTAATCCTGCAAATTTAAGACATAAGTTTGAATCTTTTTTAGCTCTCAAATCTCCATTAGCTATCCTATCAAATTTTAGACAAAAAGTAGTTGACAATGCCCCACTCGAACTGACGAGTGACATGCCATTTATTTTTAATATTAAAATTTAGGGAAACCTTCACAAAACCCCTTTAACTTCGACACATTTTGAATGAAATTGAAAATTCGATATCATTAATTAAGAATTTTTAAACTTTCAAGGGGTAGTGTCAAAAAAAGTGGAAGTTCAGGTGGGTTTTGAAAAGTTTCCTCTAAAATTTATTTTTTATTGTATTACTTACAATTATTGTTAAATATTTTTTAATTTTGAAAATTTGAGTGGTTAGACTACCCCCCAATGTTGTTTTTTTAGGGAGGGGGCCCAAGGATCCCACGGCTGTTTGAGAAGTAGTCTCATCATCCCAAGACGTACATTCCATTCCCAAGGCTATTTCAAGAATGATGAGACCAACCCTAGGCTTTATTCGAGAATGGTTCGACCACACCCATGCCTATTTCAATGGTGCTCCCCTGAGGCTGTTTTGAGAGTGATCCCATTACCCTCTCAAGATAGTGGAATGTTTCAACCACCCCCAAAGCTACTTTTGGGATTATCCAACCACACTCAAGCTTAGTTTGCGATGTGATTGGAGCACTTCAATTTTTAATATTAAAAATACAATTTTCTAAGCAATTACAAAGGAAGAAGGGAAAGGAGAAAATTACAACAAACTATACAGCATAAAAGAAAGTGGGGTAACACAACAAACACCCTAGTACAACTGATAAATTGCAACCTAAATCTAAAGATAATTGGAAATGAGCCAAAAGATTGGTTGGACCCATTTGAAGTTTGTTATCTCTATCAAGAACCATGTAGCCATGAGTGGCGGTTTGAAGAGACAAACCATAGGTTGATCTCCTTATTAAAATACCGACTACAGTAGCACTCGAGCTTTGAAGTCGCAGTGGGAGAAAGAACATTGTTATGGGTTTAAAGAGGGAGTTTGTAACAACTCAATTTCATGTTGGGAAGATAAGTAGCACACATAGAAAGTGTGTGGTTTATAAAAGTATTTATGGGTGCTAAATCTCACATTACTTACTTATTATGTGGAACTGGACTTTATAAGGTGATTATAAAGAAATTTTAAATTAACTAGTCATTTTAAGGTGATAACGCAGATATGACTAGCGCTTGTTCCTAAGTTGTTACACTTGCACGCGCTAGTGTGTGGAGACCATCGTTAGAGGTGGAATAAGCTAGAAATGGAGGGTGAGTAAATTAACTCTGCAAATCTGGCCTTCAAATTATAGAGAAAACGAGTTTTTTTTTTAAAAAAAAAAAAAATTAAAAAAAAAAAACAAAAGACAAGGGTAGGGGAGGAATAAGGGGGAGCGAGAGCCCCTCTCTCTTAGCAACAAAATCTAGTAGGGAGGGTAGAGGGAATGAGAGAGACTAAAGGGCTCTAGACTCTCGAGAGTTCTAAACTTCATCGCACACTTCAATTCCAAACTATTTGTATATTTAAATATTTAAAAATAATAATACTAAAGATAATAATGATAAAGTTTAATATTTAAAATAAATGATACTTCAAACCGTCGACTCGAGTATAGTCACATCAACAACATTCTATCCAAAATTGACGAAATAGTTGATAAAAGTTCACATTTTAAAGGGCTCAAATTGGGATCATAAATTTGCAAAATTAAAAGCTAAAATTTTAATGTCAAAATCACTTAAGGCACAAGAGGTCTTATCATAGGCCTTGTTCGTTAAACACTTTTAACTCCTTTCCTTTTGACACCGTAGTTGATGTCATATATAGTATTAAAATTTTTTTATATGAAAGTGAAAAATTTTTATATTTTATTAATATAAAAAATAAATGATGGAATATAAAAAGTAAAAATATTTTAATGTGATTTTTTTGAAAAAAAATAAAATAAGTAGTATTGAGAAAGAGAAAAGTATTTAACAATCACATCGTATCTCTGTACTGTTTATAATCGTCAAAGAAGAAAGAATTGGATTTTAAACATCAATAACTCTGGCTATGGCGTGCATAGCTATAGCCTACACCTCAAAAGTCATCTTACCAAAAAAAAAAAAAAAAAAAAGGTTGGAGTTAAATAAGATAAGAGAAGCTGAAAAAAATTTAAACATCCAATCATTAGAGTGACAACTTCAAATAAGATTGTTGGGGTCCACTGACATACTAATATATAAACCTTATCAAAGAGAGAAGAAATTTTTTTTTTTTTTTTTTTTTAGCAAAGAGAGATAAAGAGATAATTGTCTTCACTTCCATCCCCCCCAAAAAAAAAGACATTCTTTTCTTTATAAACTTTTATGTTTTCAAATGCAAATTTTTTTAAGGGACTTTCTTTATATATATATATATATATTTCCAAAACTTTTCTCCTTAAATAAAATTCAAATCAAACAAATGGGGATAATGACAAAGGTGCCATTGGATAACCCTTTTGTGGATGGGAGAATAATCAGTCCTTGTACCAATAACAATTATGATGGCCGTTGAACTATGAAACAACCAAACCAATAAAAACAATACCAATTTAAGCTCCTTTATGTACCAACAACAAAAGATTAACCTTTCTTAAAAAGGGAAAAAAAAAAGTTTTCAAGAGGTAGTTCAATTAGTTAAAACCACATTTTATAAAGTGGAAGTCACTAGTTTAAATCTCTCTCCCCCCTCTTGTGCGGAGATGTCAAAAAAAAAAAAAAAAAAAAAGAGAGAGGGAAAAAGGATATGCTCCTTTGCATTCTCTGCACCATCTACTCACCATCTATATGTCTTAATTTTTATTTTTATTTTTTTGGAAAAAGGTAAGATGCACTCACATGAGATGGTGAGCAGATGGTCTTGGGAATGAAGAGAAGCATTCCTCGAAAAAGAAAATATTAACCTAACACCAAAAGGCCGGGAGAAGAAAAAGAAAGAAAGAAAACCAATGATCTCCCTATCTCTATGGAGTACATTTTTTTGGATGTGAAGGTCTATCTGTGTGTGCCTGTGTATTTTGTGGGTGTATATCTAATGAGTTTTATTTAGTGTTATTTTTTTATATATTTTTTTGTATATTTTTTTATTAAAAAAATTATCATTAAATTTATGAGACTCACATATAAATTTTATAAATTTAATAATAAATTTGTCATCTCTTGTACGTACTACGTAGGGCTGTAAATAAACTAGTCTGTTCGACAACTAGCTCAGTTTAATTCAACCCGAACTCGATATTGTACAAACCGCTCGTTACTGTAATAGCCCGCTCGATTAACAAATGATACATACCCAACTCGCTAGATAAAACTTAATAGGGGCTCGTAAGCTTAACCTATTTAAAGCTCGACCAAATTGTTTACTCAACTCATTAGCTTGTTCATATATTTTGTGTATATATATATATTACTAAAAATTAGTTATATAAATTTAAGTATGCATATTAGTAATTAAATAATATATGTTATATAGGTTACTTAATATTTATATGTGGGTATATTAGTTAAAATACTATCTAGTTAGTTCATAAACTAATATATTATCTAATTACTTAATATTTAATAGCATAACTCGAGTTCAAGTTGAGCCCTGTTCAGCTCAACTCGGCTCAAATAGCATTCTCAACGAGCTTGAACTCAAGCTCGCCCGAGCTTCCAACGAGCCAGTTTAAACACACATTTTATAGTTCGATTCGAACTTAAGTTTAACTCAAATAAGCATTTTCATAAACAAACAAATTTTAAAATTTTAAAGCTCGACTTAACTCAAATCAATAACAATTTTACTTATATGAAAACAAATAAGAGAGATAAAAATCAAACATTCCTCCTACCTAATTTCATTCAAAGTCAGCATGTATAAAATTATAAATATCGAAACTTCCTCTAGTCGAGTCTATTGAAAAAAACGGAAACTTGAAACTTCCAATTAAATGGGAATGGAAAATTCAGCCTGACCACTGGTTCACGTGCTTTGAGAGTGGCTTATCACGGACCGAAGAAAATTCTAAACTGACAGGGACTGAGGCTGTATTAAACGACAGCCTTGATTGAGACCGTCAAATTTGATTAAAGATTCTATGTTGATTGGTCAGATTTTATTGACACGTGTCCTTTTGCTTTCTTTTTCCCTGTTTTTACTCCATTTACCATCATCTTTTTTTTTTTTATTTAATGTTGTTACAATTTAAATAACAAATCTACAACTTCCTACTAATCTATTTTTTTTAAGAAATAAAATAATGTTTATCGATTTTGCTAATTAAGCCTCTTAAATTTTGTTTACATGACAAATATGTTTATGTTTTTAAGGAAAGTTTGTAAAAATTTAAAGAAATTCATTTGGACCGTCACTTTATAACTAAAAAGAGCATAGAAAACAAAAACTTCCTATTATTCAAAAGGATGACGATTGGTGGAAGGATATGACAACATAGTTAAGATACGTGGAAAATTATGTTTAAGGTCAATCATATATATAACCCTCTTTATTCTTTAGGTTAAATATTCTTTTACCCCCCAGAGTTTAAATACTTTATTTTTTTCTCCGTTAAGGTTTTATTTTTATCACAAAAAATACTTGTGGTTTTCATAAAGACGGAGATGACATTTCTGTTAAAATTTCATCCAAAACTTAACAAAACGCAACGTCAGCACCAATCAAATATCACCACGTGTCATATAATCAATTTTTTAAGAAAATATTTTTTAAAAAAAATTAAACAGATTAAAATATTATATTTTTTCAAAAAAATTAAAAAAAAAATAAAATAAAATAAAAATTGGGGGTGGCCTAGCCACTCCGTCTGGCCGGTTTGGGGGTGGCAAGCCACCCCACGGCCGGATGAGGGTGGCTGAGCCACCCCAATGAGACAAAGGGGTGGCAAAAACCACCCCAATGGGTTTCGGTCACAATACTTTGGGGACAAGTATTCCAATTACAAATGCCTTGATTAAGGCAAGATCTTGCAGCAATTCACTGTACTTTTTATTAGTTGTGGGTTCAATCTCATCAGCGCTGAGGGCCAGGAAGATGAGCTTTGTCTTGGCAGTCATTTTTCCATTCATGGTCTTCAAGAAACCAATCTCAGCAAATGAAAGGTAATTGATACGCATAGCTCTTGTTGCCTTTTGAACATATGTGATATAAATCCTTTTGATTAATGAGGATTTGATTTGTAATTATTGTTAATTTGATTTGTTATTAATTACCCTTAATTCAAGGAATTTGTTTTGTGTTTGAAATTATGTTAAAGCTCTATAAATAGAGCTATGTAATAAAATCATTCATCAAGGAAAGATGTAGCCTATAATGGCTTTAGTGTGTGGATGCTATATGCCGAACTACCTTAATCTTTGTGTTTTTCTATATTTCCTTCATTTCATATTTATCTGCATTTTATACTCATCACATTTTGAGATCTTATATGGTATCAGAGCCTTTCGGCTAACGTCATTGTTCAATCTAGTGGTCCTTTGATTTTGTTTTTTTTTTTTTTTTTTTTTCTTTCTATCTTGTTTACTTGTTCTTGATAGTCAATATTTTTGTAGATATCTTCATAGTAGATCTTACAATTACATATGACCATATTTTTTTTAAAAAAAAAAAAATTGCAATTAGGCAGCTTTTTGCCACCTCCATTGACCTAGTTCCACCTAACCTTCTCCAACAACTCAGCACCGCCTCTTGCCATGGCCTGGTGTTAGGTTTCGCCATTCGCAGCCCAATTTGATCTCTCTACCACTGTCTCGGCCATCCACGGCTTAGATCCGGTGACTTCTCCTTCAACACCATCCCTACGGCTCCTTACTGCCATTGCAGCCACATTAAACACCTCATGTGTTTTCTTATTCATCTCACCCGGTAATAATCGAGTTTTGGTTTGAGGTTCAATGGCAAGAGAAGAAATTGACTTTTTGTTTGGTTTGGAGAAAAAAAAAAAGTAGGTCAAAAGAGTCAAAGCAAATGTGTTGGCCTTGTGCCCCATTTCAAGCTCATAGTTGGCTCATTCCGGCCACAGTAGCCGATGTCAAAATTTCGGTCAAATTGACCGATGCCCGCCAAAAAGTTGTCGATATTCAAGTGCTAGCCACAGTCACTGAAGTTCAAGTTCAAGAGCACTCGACGTTTCAAATCAGGTGCCATCAACTCTAGCTACTCGATATGTTCAAGATCAACAACCGCTAATGGACCATTCATCTTGCGGGGGCATGTTAAGGATATAAATCCTTTTGATTAATGAAGATTTGATTTGTAATTATTGTTGATTTGATTTGTTATTAATTACCCTTAATTCAAGGAATTTGTTTTGTGTTTGAAATTATGTTCAAACTCGATAAATAGAGCTATGTAATAAAATCATTCATCAAGGAAAGATGTAGCATATAATGGCTTGAGTGTGTGGATGTAAGCTATATGCGGAATCACCTTAATCTTTGTGTCTTTCTCTATTTCCTTCATTTCATATTATTCTGCATTCTTTTTTTTCTTTTTTTCTTTTTGTTGACATGTCCACACAAAAGGAGGGAGTATGATTCAAACTAGTGATCTTCACTTCATAAGGCGTGGTTCCCAACCAATTGAGTTACCCGTTGATGATTATTCTGCATTCTATACTCATCACATTTTGAGATCTTATATTATATCCTTAACAATACGATGCCAAGATGAGTTTGTATTGCGTATAAAATGAATCATACTGCATACCAAACACCAAACCATTTTAGAACCAATGGATGATGCTTGCTTGAAAAAGAAAAGATTTTTTTTTTGGTTTCAATAAGTAGTTCAAAGAAAGAGAGAGAGAGAGAGAGAGAGAGACCTGAACATTCAACCAAAATTGGGCTAGTTTAATTCCAACTACATCTTCAACAGCGGATATAGGCGATTGGAAATCAAACAAACCTGCTCGAAAGAGTGTGCCCCTAGTCACTGTTGAAAGGGAGTGGCCGAAACCACCCCCAAACCCACTAGGGGTGGTTTCGGCCACCCCTTTGTCTCCTTGGGGGTGACCAGCCACCCCCCAAATGGCCAAAAGCCACCCCCAATTTTTTTTTTCTTTTTTCCTTTTTTATTTTTTTGAAAAAATATAATCTTTTAATTTTTTTTTTAAATAATTATATGACATGTGGCGACATTTGATTGGTACTAACGTAGCGTTCTATTAAGTTTTGGATGGAATTTTAACGGAAGCCATCTCCGTCTTTATGAGAACCACAAATACTTCTTGTGATAAAAATAAAACCTAAGAGGAAAAAAAAAAGTGTTTAAACCCTAGGGGGTAAAAGAGTATTTAGCCCTTATTATTTTCTCGTTTTTAAAAGTATTTGATGTATAGTGATTGATTTTTTAGTTGGAAAAATTGCACCACATAGGTTTTAGAGGATATGAGGGTGATTAATAGAATTTTGATTAGCCACTAAAAAAAAAAAAAAAACTTCAGCATATTTAGGTATTTTTTTCAACGATTTAGATTTAATTTCAAGTTTTTTCATAAAAAATATACAATGTATGAAATTAAATCTAAACCATTAAAAAAACAACAAAAAATGTGTTGTAGTTTTTTTTTTTTAATTATTTACTACACCTAAGCTAAATCAAATGTATAAAAATACATATGTAGCAAAACTCTTGTTAAAAATAGGAATGGACAGAATCAAGTGGGCTTTGCCCCACCCCAAAGTTATTAAGCCGAGTTGTTGGGTTAGCTACTATTTTTTTTTTAACATGTCCGCACAAGGGGAAGGATATTCGAACTAGTGACCTCCACTTCATATGGTCCCCATTCGATTGACCTACTCTTTGGGGACGGGCTAACTACTGATAGGCCTAAACTTGGAGTCGGTATTAGGATTTGATTTATGCCGCAAGTCAGGTCTCTACACCCCAAAGAACTTTCTCTATTCCAGTTTTGTCACAAAAAATTTTATTGACTTAAGCATCAAAGGCTCGCCACCTCTTCCGAGTCAGCATCACTCCGGTAGTCTTTCTTTGATTATAGGAACTGATCATTCGATTCAGCCATACAAAAATATGCATTAATAATAGTATTGCTTGATTTGAAGATGCAATATTATTTATTATTATTATTATTATTATTTTGGAATTATAATGCCTAATGGTAACAATTATTCATGCATTATTTCAGTATAGTCATTACAATATCCTATTAATCAAGATATTTTGGGGGAATCTAATGTATAACAAATTGACTAGGAAATGTTGTGAAGGAAAACTTAAGTCTTGTTTTCTGTCACAACATTTGGTATCTAATGTTTCAGTATGTTGTTCATTTTTAGCTAAGAATGAACGATAAAATTGTGTGTCTACTTGAAGGAAGGTGTGAATCATGTATTCTTTGCACAATAATCATGTAATAATTCTCACTTATTGTTGTTAGGTTTGTCTAGCACATTTCCTATCAATATAAACTAGAGTTGTTGGGATTTTTTATTAGAAAAATTATGAAAATTAAACTGGATATCCCCAACTTGGTAATTTGGGACACAAAAAAGATTGTATTATTGTATTTTAGTAATGTCTAATAACATATTTTTATCAAAGGTTCAACTAAGTACTTGTGAAATACGCCTTGGGTGCTTATATAAAGGAAAATGTTGGGGGTTCTCTTAATGTTCTCTTAAGGTCTTCCTAGTTCTAGATGGATATTTAAAAATCAAGTTAGAGAAATAAGTGACATTTCCTTTTTTATTTTTTTAGAAAATAATAGCTACCTAAAGCTAGGAGGATATGAAGAGAACACTAGGAAAGTACCTAGCTTTCCCCATATATAAATATGTATTATCAAAATCTTATCATATATATATATAAGCTGAAACCCCTCCCAGAAGTGCTTTAAAATTGTGACATGTGGTGTGGATCCATTTTTTTTTTAAAAGGCTAGACCCATTTTTTAAGCAAAATTTTTTATCCTATTTTTTAAGAGTGAACCGGTTTTTTTCTTAAAAAAACCGGTTCATTAATTGCGTTAATTATATTTCAAGAATTTTCTATATATAAATTATTCAATAAATTAAGTATTATTAATGTCCGAATCAAACAAGGAAACAAATAATATAAATCAAATTATTATGTATTAATACGTTTAGTCAATTTAATATGTATATTACCTACTATTTAGCCACAGCTCCAGCAGCTACAAGCCTTGTGAAACCCTAAGCCCCCCTCCAAAGCGCCGCCACCTCAGGGAAGGAGGGATGCCCGTTGCCTGCATCCCTCCTCCCTTCCTTGCTTCCCGATTTTTGTTTTAGGTTTGTTTCTGTCTTTCGTGTTTTCTGTTTGGTTGTGCTTGTGTTCTCTCTCGATGAGTACTGTTTTTTAGGGTTTTCACTCAAACTCTCCCCCTCCCTGTTTGTTTGCGTGTGCCGCCGATCTCCTCCGCGCTCGCTTCGCTGCTCACCGCTCACTGTCGGGTCTTTTCACGCGCCCCTCCCGCACCAAGTTTTTTGTGCCACCTTCCACGGCGATTTTCGGCCAGCTCGCGATCGGCCTCCTCCGGCTGCCGTGACCCGTTTTGAGTGTTTTTCGCATTTATTTTTCTGTTTTTTGTTTTTTTTTGTTTTGTATTTCCTTTGAGTTCCCCTGTATTTGGTTTTATTTGCTGTAATTTCTTTTCCTGCATTAGTTTTATTGTTCCCTTTATTTCCCTGTATGGTTTTATTTATGCTTGTAATAAAGCTTTCTCCTCCTGCTTTGTTTCGCCCGGTTGCTGCCCGATATTACTGGTCCAAACCTTTGGGTTGTGGATATGAAATTTATCATGGCTTTCAAGTCGAGGAGGATGAGTATCGGCTTGTGGGTTTTGTTCTCAAGGCCGAGGAATAAGTATCGGCTTGGGGGTTTTGCTCTCAAGGCCGAGGAATAAGCGCTACCTATGCATTAAATGGTGTCTGTTTGATGCAGATCTGAGTTTTCAACCTGATATTTAGTCATAGGTTAACGGATGCTGTATTTTGGTTGATTTGGTCTGTTGTTGATGACTGTATCTTTAGCTTCGGCTATGATTTACTTCAGAGCTTTTTGCTCTGTTTGTAAGAGCTTTAGGCTAGTAACTTTTATCAATGAATGAGTATGATATGTTTCAAAAAAAAAAAAATTAATTAATTAATATGTATACTAATTCGTTTAGGATTCTCAAAAAAAAAAAAAGGTCATATATATAAGAAAAAACCGGTCATTAATTAACGTCATTAATTGCGTTAATTTTATTTCAATATAATTCACATGTTATTAATTATAACTATATTATAATTCATGTATTCTTCTTGCAACTTTTTCTTTTTCTTTTTATTTTTATGCTATTTATTTTAAATCATATATACTTACAAGAACAAAGATTTCTTTATTTATTTTTATTTAAAGAGGTAAGATATATTTGTATACGTTTTTTTAACTTATAATAAAAAATAATGTATTTAAATTTTAAAATTAAATTATAATAAATAAATTTTGCGAGTAGCACGGGTTATAAGTTAGTTTTCTCTAAAGCATGCGCCTATAAAGTTATAGGATCTATCATTTGGAGTGTAGAATCATTAGTTTAAACTATAATTTGATATCATGGGTCTTCTCTAGGGTGAAAAAGTGATTACGATTAGCTGGCTACAACCGTGAACAGTAATTTCCTAGGCAGTTAATGAAATTTACTAACCGTTAGGTGGTTAACCAGCAGTTAGCGGTTAATAATCCTAATAACCACTAATCGCTTTTTAAAAAATATATATATAAAAATACAAAAAAAAAATAAAAACAAAAACAAAAACAAAACAAAACAAAACAATGTTATTTCTATGGTAATATGATAATACCTTACTACATACCATATTGTTTCTAGATTTATATATATATATATATATATGAATTTCATGTATTTTTATATAATATATTTATAGGTCGTTAGTGATTTTTTCAAAACTTAAAATTGCTAACCGTAACCGTCTAGATGGTTAACGATTTTTATTAATCGCCTCCAAAAGTGATTAGTACAATTAGCTTATTATCGGTTAGCGGGCAATTTAACCGCATGCCTTTTCACTGTAAACCAGCTCCATGGTCTCTTCTCTCTCCATGGCCATGGATGTGTGGTGCTTTTCTTTTTACTTTTTTAAAATTAATCTCATGACACATTAGATATAGTAGGACCCACATGAGCAGCTTTTTGTCAACTATTTGACAAATATCCTGACGGATGTCTAGATTTACAAATGTTTAAATTACTGGTCGTAATTTTATAAAATGAAATTTGGGGTCTCAAAATCAAAAAGTGTGAAAGCAAAAGTTGATTGTAAGATAATTTCTAAATTTGAAAGGAAAAAAAAAATGCTTCAATGGCCCAAAGGTTTCACTTTTATCAAATCACTTAATTTTTAAAAGTTACGAAATAACTCTTTGTTATGCTTCCATCAACATTTTAACGATGACGAGCAACACCTTGTAATAAGGTCACATCATGTCTAATAAAAAGAAGAAACATTTTTAGACCATTCAACTACCTAATTTATATTAAACACAGACCATGTTCATCCACCAAGTCAACCCATAATTTAAAACTTGGGCATGTTAGCCAAAAACAACCTTTTTGTTTTGAGAGGATGGTCGTACAACTACCTTGGCCATGCAGCCATTCATTGGCAAAGCCACATTTAGGCCAACAAGCAGTGGCGGAGCCACATGTAGGCCTGTAGGGGCCGTGGCCCCCACAAGCGGTTTAGATTTTTTTTTTTTTTTTGGTGGGTAGAAAAAAATTAATTTCTAATGAAAGTTTTGAGCAAATTGATTTATGTCCCTACACTTTTTCTTTTACTCTTCATTTTTGTGAGAGGCTCAAGCACGCTTTCTTGAAGTTGTGTCAAGGTTCTTTTTGATTTTTTGATTTTTTGATTTTTTGATTTTTTTTTTAAAAAAAAAACACAGTACTATCAGCCGTCAAATAATATTGTAGGTTACAATCGAGCAAAAAATGTGGTTGACATTGGATATCTCTCATTACAAAAGTAGCTGAATAAAAAACTGAAAAGTATGACCTTTTTCATGTTGCATGTGTGTTTTTGTTTAAAAAAAATAATATATTTTTTAGTTTTCTCTAATAGACATAGGCCGATACGTACGGTACCAAAGTCATAAATGAAAGTTGCAAACTTCCAGCCTTGCTGATCTATTTTTTATTCTTTTTTTCATGATATATAGGCATTTCTATGACGCGTATTATAAGATAATTTTCTAATTATTGTTTTTTCTTTATGTTTTAAAATTATTTTAGTTACTAAACACAAAAGAAACACAAATTATTGTCTTTCCTTCCATTGGCTTTACACAAATCTCAATTTACAAACCTAGAAACATTAAAAATTTAGACAAATTAAAAGCACTAAGTGTGATGACACACTGATATATATATATACAAACAAGTATAAATAGGGACAATATCAATATTTAACCTAAAAATCTAATTTAGATTGTCATAAACTCTTAGAAGCATTCTTTGGACACCTTTGAACTATCTATGCTTTTTTCTTTTCTTTTTTCAATTGTGCTGACATTTCTTTCTCTACACACATTTTTTTTTTTTTTCTAATGATCATTTTTGTATATATTATCCTTTATTTTTGTTTTAAATTATATTTTAGTTTGGCCCTACAATAATGATTTTCTAGCTCCCCACTGGGTGGCTGCTAGACCTTTGTCTAGCGATCATCAACTTCCAAGCCAACGTCCTCAGTGTCAACTTGACTCAATACTACCTTAGGGTGCATTGGCTTACAATTTCAAATCAACTTCTGAGCCTCGTTGGGTTGGAAGTTAGAACAAGACATTCCGACCCTAATCGGGTCAATGCCTAGCCTTAGCCTATTAAGAAAATCAGAGGGCTAAGAAAATCAGAGAGAGATATAGGTTTAGAAGATACCCTTTGGAGAAGGATGGAGTAGAGATTTAGGGCAGTGGCGAAACTAGCATTTGGAGTTTGGGGGTAAAACTAAAACAAAAAATTGGGGAGGGGGGTTAAAATTCTAATTTTCAAAGAATTATAAGCACATTTTAAAAAAATAAATAAAAACAAAATCTATATATATATATATATTGGAGAAAAGCCCCTCATGCCATCATGTGGTTACACCCCTATCTAAGGACGACCATGAGTGATGAGAAGGGCAAGTAGGGAACTTGAGAAAGAAAATTGAAAATTTGAGTTTGGAAATTTGGGTTTTAGTGGAGGCCCCTTTTTTTTTTTTTTTTCTTTTAAAGCGGGAGAGGGAAAAAAGGAGAAGTAGAGTCCGGTTGGGTGGGGTTTCTTGGGACCATATTATCATCAGGCTATTGGAAACCAATTCATTTTAATTGATTTTTTGATCAAGTTTTAAGGTCAAATGCCCACCTCATATCTAGACGGCTACCTCTAAGATTTTTAAACGGGTTAGACCAAGTCTAATGGGCCAAAAGCAACAATATAAAAAATTTAATAAAAAAAAAAAGAATCTGCTAAAAAAGAAAAGGAAAAGGAAACACAAATGTGGATAAGACACAATAGGATGCACGGATACACCATATTTGACAAGTCTTTACTAGGAGAGTAATGCTATAAGAATTAAGAATGACTAGTATAGTAATTCTTGCTTCCGAAAAAAGAAAATTCAAGTACTTTTTTAAGCTTCCTAAATATGACGTGATTTTTAAAATTACTAAATTTAATAAATCTCAAACTGAAAAATAAAGTTTACTTATTTTCGAATATTTATAAACTACCATGTTTATATATATTAGCTAATTTCGTTTGTTTATGAAAGAATTCATCATACTTTCTAAATATTTTCATCACTTTTTCCAATACAAGTAATCAATCGTTACGAATAATGAAATGTTACCAGTAATGAACCCAATAAGAATAATGAATTGTTATGAGTAATGAACGTTGGTACATGTGAGACTTATAATTCTTAATTAATAAATTTTAAACATTACATCGACACATCTCAAAGAATTTAAAAAAAGTTTTTAAAAAATAAATTAATATAGTTGATCTATTAATTATAACTTATTACGCATGTCATTCAACATAACACAGTAAGAAACTATACTTTCCATACAAACTTATAAACATTCACTTTCTCACAACCACTACGTCTATGTTTTGAAGCTTACTTGTTTTCAAATATTTAGAAACCACCATGTTTAGATATATTAGCCAATTTTGTTTGTTTATGAAAGAATTCATCATACCTTCTAAATATTTTCTTCGCTTTTGCCATTACGAGTAATGAGGTGTTACGAAAAATGAGTTGTTACAAGTAATGAACGTCATTACGAATATTGAGCCGTTACGAGTAATGAGCCCTCCTACGAATAATAAGCCGTTATGAGTAATGAACCATGTTACGAAGAATGAGTCGTTACGAGTAACGAATCCCATTACAAATAATAAGCTGTTACGATTAATGAACGTTAGTACTTTTCAGACTTATAATTTTTTATTAATAAATTTTAACAATCACGTCTCAAAGGATATAAAAACTTTTTTAAAAAATAAAGTAGTATAATTGATCTATTAAATAGAACTCACTATACATGTCATGCAACATAACATAGTAATAAACTACGTTGTCTCATGCAAACTTATAAACACTCGCTTTCCCACAACCACTTGGTTTATGTTTTTAGGCTTACTTGTTTTCAAATATTTAGAAACTAACATGTTTAGATACATTATCCAATTTTGTTTGTTTATTAAATAATTTTTCATGCTTTCTAAATATTATCTTCACTTTTGTCACTACGAGTAATTAGTCGTTACAAATAATGAGTTGTTACAAGTAATGAACCCTGTAAGAATAATGAGCTGTTATGAGTAATGAACGTTGGTACCGGCGAGACTTATAATTATTTATTAATAAATATTAAACATCACATTGACACATGTCAAAGAATTTAAAAAAGTTTTAAAAAAATAAATTAATATAGTTGATTTATTAAATATAACTTACTATGCATGCCATGCAACATAACATAGTAAAAAACTACACTTCTCATGCAAACTTATAAACACTCACTTTCCCACAACCACTTGGTCTATGTTTTGAAGCTTACTTGTTTTCAAATATTTAGAAACTACCATGTTTAGATATATTAGCCAATTTTGTTTGTTTATGAAAGAATTCATCATACTTTGTAAATATTTTCTTCGCTTTTTTCTATTATGAGTAATGAGGTGTTACGAATAATGAGTTGTTACGAGTAATGAATGTTACTACGAATAATGAGCCATGTTAAGAATAATAAGCCGTTATGAGTAATAAACCTTGTTACGAAGAATGAGCCGTTACGAGTAACGAATCCCATTACAAATAATAAGCTGTTACGAGTAATGAACTTTGGTACTTCTTCGACTTACAATTTTTTATTAATAAATTTTAACAATCACGTCTCAAAAGATATAAAAAATTTAAAAAATTAAATTAGTATAATTGATATATTAAATAGAACTCACTACGCATGTCATGCAACGTAACACAGTAATAAAATACATTGTCTCATGCAAACTTATAAATACTAGCTTTCCCACAACCACTTGGTTTATGTTTTTAGGATTACTTGTTTTCAAATATTTATAAACTACCATGTTTAGATACATTAGCCAATTTTGTTTGTTTATGAAAGAATGCATCATACTTTTCAAATATGTTTTTCTCTTTTGCCATGAAAAGTAGTGAGGCGTTACGAATAATAAGTTGCTACATGTAATGAACCTTGTTACAAATAATGAGTCATTACAAGTAATGAGCTATTACAAGTAATGAACCTTGTTACGAATATTGAGCCTTTATGAGTAATGAACCTCGTTACGAATAATTAGCTGTTACCAGAGTAATGAGACGTTATGAGTAATAAACGCTCATACATGTCAGACTTATAATTTTTTATTAATAAATTTTAACAATCACATCTCAAAGAATTTAATAAACTTTTTTAAAAAATAAATTAGTATAGTCGATCTATTAAATATAACTCACTACGCATGCAATGCAACATAACACAGTAATAAACTATGTTGTCTCATGCAAAGTTACAAACACTTACTTTCCCACAACCACTTGGTTTATGTTTTCAGGATAACATGTTTTCAAATATTTAGAAACTACCACATTTAGATATATTAGCAAATTCTGTAAGTTTATGAAAGAATTTATCATACTTTCTAAATATTTTCTTCACTTTTGTCATTACGAGTAATTAAATGTTACGAATAATGAGCAGTTACGAGTAATGAACGTTGGTACATGTGAGACTAATAATTTTTTATCAATAAATTTTAACAATCACATCCCAAAGTAATTAAAAAAAAAACTTATAAAAAAATATAAATTAATATAGTTGACCTATTAAATATAACTCACTACACATGCCATGCAACGTAACACAATAATAAACTACATTGTCTCATGAAAACTTATAAACACTTGCTTTCCCGCAACCACTTACTTTATGTTTTGAGGCTTACTTGTTTTTAAATATTTAGAAACTACCATGTTTAAATATATTAGCCAATTTTGTTTGTTTATTAAAGAATTTTTCATACTTTCTACATATTATCTTCACTTTTGTCACTACGAGTAATCAGTCATTACGAATAATGAGTTGTTACAAGTAATGAACCATGTAAGAATAATGAGTTGTTACAAGTAATGAACCTTGGTATAGGTAAGACTTATAATTATTTATTAATAAATTTTAAACGTCACATCGACACATCTCAAAGAATTTTAAAAAGTTTTTAAAAAATAAATTAGTATAATTGATCTATTAAATATAACTTACTACGCATGTCATGCAACAAAACACAATAAGAAACTACACTTCTCATGCAAACTTATAAACACTCACTTTCCCACAACCACTTGGTCTATGTTTTGAAGCTTACTTGTTTTCAAACATTTAGAAACTACCATGTTTAGATATATTTGCCAATTTTGTTTGTTTATGATAGAATTCATCATACTTTCTAAATATTTTCTTTGCTTCTGCCATTACGAGTAATGAGGTGTTACGAATAATGAGTTGTTATGAGTAATGAACGTCGTTATGAATAATGACCCATTACGAGTAATGAGCTCTGCTACAAATAATAAGCCGTGATGAGTAATAAACCCTATTACGAATAATGAGCCTTTACGAGTAACAAATCTCATTACGAATAATAAGCTGTTATGAGTAATGAATTATGGTACTTCTTAAACTTATAATTTTTTGTTAATAAATTTTAACAATCACTTCTCAAAGGATATAAAAATTTTAAAAAAATAAATTAGTATAGATCATCTATTAAATAGAACTCACTACACATGTCATGTAACGTAACACAGTAATAAACAACATTGTCTCATGCAAATTTATAAACACTCGCTTTTCCACAACCACTTGGTTTATGATTTTAGGCTTACTTGTTTTCAAATATTTAGAAACTACCATGTTTAGATACATTAGCCAATTTTGTTTGTTTATGAAAGAATTCATCATACTTTTCAAATATTTTCTTCGCTTTTGCCATGAAATGTAGTAAGGTATTACGAATAATGAGTTGTTACAAATAATGAACCATGTTACGAATAATGAGCCGTTACAAGTAATTAACTCTGTTACGAATAATAAGTTGCTACAAGTAATGAACCTTGTTACGAATAATGAGCCTTTATGAGTAATGGACCCTATTATGAATAATAAGATGTTACAAGTAATGAGACGTTATGAGTAATGAATGCATGTACATGTCAAACTTATAATTTTTATTAATAAATTTTAACAATCACATCCTCAAAGAATCTAATAAACTTTTTTAAAAAATAAAGAAATTAGTATAGTTGATCTATTAAATATAACTCATATGCATGCAATGCAACACAACATTGTAATAAACTATGTTGTCTCATGCAAAATTACAAACACTCACTTTCCCACAACCACTTGGTTTATGTTTTTAGGCTTACTTGTTTGCAAATATTTAGAAAATACCATGTTTAGATATATTAGCAAATTTTGTTAGTTTATGAAAGAATTTATAATACTTTCTAAATATTTTCTTCACTTTTGCCATCACGAGTAATCAACGTTACAAATAATGAGCCATTATGAGTAATGAACGTTCGTACATGTGAGACTAATAATTTTTTATTAATAAATTTTAACTATCACATCACAAAGTATTTTTTAAAAAAAAATTTGTAAAAAATATAAATTAGTATAATTGATCTATTAAATAGAACTCACTACACATGCCATGCAACGTAACACAATAATATACTACGTTGTCTCATGCAAACTTATAAACACTTGCTTTTCCACAACTACTTAATTTATGTTTTTAGGCTTACTTGATTTCAAATATTTAGAAACTACCGTATTTAGATATATTAGCCAATTTTGTTTGTTTATTGAATAATTTCTCATACTTTCTAAATATTATCTTCACTTTTGTTACTACGAGTAATCAGCCATTACAAATAATGAGCTGATACAAGTAATGAACCCCATAAGAATAATGAGTTGTTACAAGTAGTGAGCCATTATGAGTAACGAACGTTGGTAAAGGTGAAAATTATAATTTTTTATTAATAAATTTTAACCATTACATCTCAAGAATTTTAAGAACTTTTAAAAAAAAACTAAATTAGTATAGTTGATCTATTAAATAAAATTCACTACACATGCAACGTAGCATAGTAATAAACTATGTTGTCTCATGCAAACTTATAAACACTCATTTTCCTACTACCAGTTCGTTTATGTTTTGAGGCTTACTTGTTTTCAAATACTTAGAAACTAGCATGTTTAGATATATTAACCAATTTTGTTTGTTTATTAAAGAATTTTTCATACTTTCTAAATATTATCTTCACTTTTGTCACTACAAGTACTCAGACGTTATGAATAATGAGCTGATACAAGTAATGAACCTCATAAGAATAATGAGTTGTTACAAGTAATGAGCTGTTACGGGTAATGAACATTGGTACTGGTGATACTTATAATTTTTTATTAATAAACTTTAACCATCACATCTCAAAAGAATTTAAAAAACTTTTTAACAAAACTAAATTAGTATAGTTGATTTATTAAATAGAACCCACTACGCATGTCATGCAATGTAACACAATAATAAACTATGTTGTCTCATGCGAACTTATAAACACTTGCTTTCCTACAATCATTTGGTTTATGTTTTGAGGCTTACTTGTTTTAAAATATTTAGAAACTACCATATTTACATATATTAGCCAATTTTGTTTGCTTATGAAAGAATTAATCATACTTTCTAAAATATTTTCTTCACTTTTGCCATTACGAGTAACAAGACGTTATGAGTAATGAGGCGTTACGAATAATGAGTCGTTGCAAGTAATGAGCCATATTAAGAATAATAAGTCGTTACGTGTAATGAACCCTGTTACGAAAAATGAGCCGTTACGAGTATCGAACCCCATTACGAATAATAAGATGTTATGAGTAATGAGTCGTTATGAGTAATAAACGTTGGTACATGTCAGACTTATATTTTTTATTAATAAATTTGTACTATCACGTCTCAAAGAATTTTAAAAAATAAATTAGTATAGTTGATATATTAAATAGAACTCACTATGTATGCCATACAACGTAACACAGTAATAAACTACGTACGTATGTTGTCTCATGCAAATTTATAAACACTTGTTTTCCCACAATCACTTGGTATATGTTTTGAGGCTTACTTGTTTTCAAATATTTAGAAACTACTATGTTTAGATATATTAGCCAATTTTGTTTGTTTATGAAAGAATTCATCATAATTTCTAAATTTTTTTTTTTGCTTTTGCCATTTCAAGTAATGAGGCGTTACGAGCAATGAAGCGTTACGAATAATGAGTTGTTACAAGTAATAAATCCTGTTACGAATAATGAGCTGTTACGAGTAATAAGCCGTTACAAACAATGAAGCGTTACAAATAATGAGTTGTTACAAGTGATGAACCCTATTACGAATAATGAGCCGTTACGAGTAATGAACCGTTACGAATAATATGCCATTACGAGTAATGGGCCCTTTTACGAATAATAAGCTTTTACGTGTAATGAACCTCATTACGAATGATAAATTATTACGAGTAATGAGCTGTTACGATCGAGTAATGAATGCTCGTACATGTCAGACTTATAAACACTCACTTTTCCACAACCACTTGGTTTATGTTTTGAAGCTTACTTGTCTTCAAATATTTAGATACTATCATGTTTAGATATTTTAGCCAATTTTGTTTGTTTATTAATGATTTTTTCATACTTTCTAAATATTTTCTTCACTTTTGTCATTACGAGTAATCAACCGTTCTAAATAATGAACTATTACAAGCAATGAACCCCGTAAGAATTATGAGCCGTTATAAGTAATTAGCTGTTACAAGTAATAAACGTTGGTACAGGTGAGACTTACATTTTTTGTTAATACATTTTAACCATCACATCTCAAAGAATTTAAAAAGTAAATTAATATAGTTGATATAGTTGATGCATTAAATAGAATTCACTATGCATGCCATGCAACATATCACAATAAGAAACTACACTGTCTCATGCAAAGTTATAAACACTCACTATCTCACAACCACTTGTCCCTAAGGGGTAACTCAATCGGCTGTGGACCACACTTAATGAAGCGGAGGTCACTAGTTCGAATCCTCCCTCCCCCTTCCCTTGTGTGGACATATCAAACTATCTCACAACCACTTGGTCTATATTTTGAAGCTTACTTATTTTCAAATATTTAGAAACTACTATGTTTATATATATATATATATATATTAGCCAATTTTGTTTGTTTATGAAAAAACTTGTCATACTTTCTAAATATTTTCTTCACTTTTACCATTACGAGTAATGAGGCATTACGAATAATGAGTTGTTACGAGTAATGAACCCTGTTACGAACAATAAGCCGTTATGCTTGTTATGAGTAACAAGCCCTATTACGAATAGTAAGCCGTTACAATTAATGAACGCTTATATATGTGAGACTTATAATTTTTTATTAATAAACTTTAACAATCACATCTCAAAGAATTTTAAAAAAAAAAAATAAAGAAAAAAAAAACAAAACAAAATCAAAAAACAAAAAACAATTAATATAGTTGATCTATTAAATAGAACTCACTATCACATGTCATGCAACGTAACATAGTAATAAATTATGTTGTCTAATGCAAACTTATAGACGTTCGCTTTCCAACAATTACTTGGTTTATGTTTTGAGCCTTACTTGTTTTCAAATATTTAGAAACTACATGTTTAGCTATATTAGCCAATTTTATTTGTTTATTAAAGAATTTTTCATACTTTTTAAATATTTTCTTCATTTTTGTCACTACGAGTAAGCAGCCGTTACGAATAGAGTTGTTACAAGTAATCAACCCCATAAGAATAACAAGCCGCTATAAGTAATGAGCCGTTATGAGTAATGAACATTGGTACATGTGAGACTTATAATTTTTTTTTAATAAATTTTAACCATCACATCTCAAAGAATTTTTTTTAAAATAAATTAGTATAGTTGATCTGTTAAATAGAACTCACTACACATGCCATGCAACCTAACACAATAAAAAAACTACATTGTCTCATGCAAACTTATAAACGCTTACTTTTCCACAACTACTTGCTCTATGTTTTGAATCTTACTTGTTTTTGAATATTTAGAAACTACCAAATTTTGATATATTAGTCAATTTTGTTTGTTTATGAAAGAATTTATCATACCGTCAGAATATTTTCTTCATTTTTGTCATTACGAGTAATGAACGTTGGCACATGTTTGACTTATAATTTTTTGTTAGTGAATTTAAACCATCACATCTCAAAGAATTTTAAAAAATAAATAAATTAATATAGTTGATCTTTTAAATAGAACTCACAAAACATGCCATGCAACGTAACGCGGTAAGAAACTACGCTTTCTCATGCAAACTTATAAACACTCGCTTTCCTCAACCACTTGCTCTATGTCACAACATTTGGTGGGTCCCCGTATAGCTTTTGGCCAAAGTAGAAGGCCAAGGTTAATCACGTGTGTGTAAGTCATGTAACACATACGTGTATATAGCAAGTCCCTGAATTACAATTCTCTTACCACCCAATTTATATCCTATTATTACCTAGATTGCACCAAATCTCTGAGTTTTCACTCGACCGTTTATTATTATTATTATTATTATTTTTCTGAAATGGAAAAAAGAGATTCTTATTCCACACAAGAATACAACGCTTTCTAAGTTCAAAGAAAGGGACAGGAGAGATGTTACTCATAAGTCTTATCTAATATCTACGCCAATTTATACTAGTCAAGGAGATATTTATAAGCCACCCCATTTTATCAAAGGGGCACCTCTTTTTCTTTTATTATTATTATTATTATTTCTGAAATGACAAATCTAACCCTACAAAACAGCTGCAGCAAAATTTGGTAGAATCCGAGGTACGATGTTATGTCAATTATTTAAAAGCTGTAACTATATGTATACGAGGTGTGGCCGCTGGGCAGCCACCTCTTTTGTTGTTGAAAATTAAAACTATATTTTTATTTAATATATAAGGACATTTAGTTCCATATTCGTACAACTTATGAGAATATAAATATGCCAGTGCCTTTTTATATCTTTTCTCAGGAAATTTGTTGAACTTTTTAAGGAAAATATTAAACAAGTTACTTGATCAAACAAAAGCATTTAATTTTTTTAAAATAAATAGAGATAGTATTGTTATGTAAAGCCTAAAGGCAATAATGGAGGAAGAACATATCCTTGGTACGAATGTAAAAAGTAACTTTTTTATACACCTAAAGAATTTATTACATTTTATCTACATAATCTTCAAACAAATAAAATTTAATCTTAACTATGAAGTAAATCTCTAATACGAGTAACACTAGTAAATATGCCGGTAATAAATGTTAAAATACTCAAACTGTGTTGAATGGGTTTTGAGAAACGAAATATTAAAAGGAAAGTTAATAAAGCAGCTCATTGTTTAGTATCAGCTCGGAATTGAATAAATGTCTATTTTTATTCCAGGTAATACACACTTGCTGGAAAAGATTTTTCTTATTGAATTAATGAAAGCATGGGAGTCTTCTTTAATAAAATAAAATAAAATAAATACACCAGCAATAAATGTTAGCATGAGTGCAATACTTTATCTTTTTGGCAGTGATTAAGAAATATGTAAAAGTAATTGATTAAGAGGGGGTGTGCCCAGTTTAGAAATTGGAAATAAATAATACAAGAAGTGCCCAAAGGGGTGTATTTTCTGGTATATAATAGTATGGCCTGTCAGTTGGGTTTCTTTTCCTACCTTTTTCCTCTCACTACTTTCTCTCTTTGTAATTGTTTCTCTCTCCTGGTTTAACCGTGGAGACTGGGGAGGGGATATTTTCCGGCATTGACTTGCCGCTGAGACTCGCCAGTCCGGCAATCTGAGTCACTGCCAGATCGGTGAGCTCAATAACTTTTTAACCATTTTTGCTTTGGTGGTTTAATTCATGCAGATAGAGAAAAAAGAGCCTTCTCCCCCTCCTAAAAAGTTGTTACACATCTTCCATATGATAGCAGAGGAAGATTCGCTGAGGATTTTGTCAATTTTTTCCCCCACAATTCTTGCCATTTAAAACGGATTAAATTAACCCATTTACTACTCAATCTCACAAGGACTGTTATCTTTGAAACACACGGTACCCTTTTTTTTATTTTCTATAATTTTTGTTTCCATGCGTTTCTCATGTTTCAATGTTTTCCATGGGAGTACAGATATAGCTGGCTCTTGCTGTTGAGAAATATCTGGAATATGAGTTTCCTGCATTTATAATAGGATATTCGTTTTTTCTTTTTTTCCTTTTCTGAGTTATTTTCTTTTAATCTTGTTTGTTATCTTGATGCATGTCAATGTTTGGTGAAGGTTGTGTGAGAAAGAGATGAATTTGGGCGCTTGGGAAGAGCGTGTTCAGGCAAATGGGGTGAAAGATTAGAGGCTTGAAGAAGCAGAGGGATTTCCGTTAGGAGAACAGAGAAGAAGAAGTGGGAGAATTTTCTGGGATGGGAATTGGAGGATGGCAAGGATGAACTTTGGAGGGGGAGTTTCAATTCCACAGGATAAAGAAGAAGTACAAATTATGGGTTCTTGGATACCCATCACGCCGGAGAAGCCAATTCCGGCAAGATCTCATCCGATCCCGGTCGACGGGAGAGGGAATTGGCAAGAACTGGCTGGATTCTCTGATGGGTATGCAGAAGAGATACCCAATTGCAATGGCTTTGGGCAGAATTTGAACCCAATTGACCAGGTGGTTCAGAATGGAGGCTTCTATGGCTGCGATGGAGAAGGCTTGCCTGAGAGGAACCGAGTGATCAATCACATTGCAGGCTCCTACACACAGGCCTTCAACAATGACGACAGCGCGGCTTGGAAGAATAATCCATTGGCGAAGCTTCTGCTAATGCAGAATTCGACTTTCCTCGCCACTGCAAACGTAGGCATGAATACAAGCTTAAACATGGCAGCAAATAGACCTCTGATTCCGAGTATGCATTCTCCGGTTGACCGCAACCGGAAAGATTTCGTCTCGGGTGGCCTCTTGCTCAACAACCAGAATCAATACTCACGTTTTAATCCGATGAGTAATTTGGCAAATGAGCCTCTGATTCCGAATATGCATTCGCAAGTCGACGGCAATCATCGGAGAGATTCAAACCTGGGTAGTTTGTTGATGAGAAGCCAAAATCACTACTCTGGGTCAAACTCATTGAGCAACAGTGATATCCTATCCCAGATACCCCAGCGTAAGTGATTTCTTTGATTTCATTTTATCATCTTTCTGCTCATTTCCGATTGATGAAAGTAGTATATATATAGAGAAAGAGAACTAGCTAGCATTTTACACCATGTGGGAATGAAGGAATGAATGAATTTCTTGCCATAGCACTTAATCACACAAATCTTTCATGGAACATGTAGTTGTGTCGCCACATAAATGATAGAGATTCATGAGGGTTCTTTATGCTCCATGGGGATTGAATCATTTGTCCATAAGAATTTCAACATTTACCCTATAAGTTCTTATATAAAAGAAAATAAAGTACTTCAATTAATCTTTGATGATTCATTTGCTTTTAGGATGAGAATCTATAACCACTATAATAACTTCATTGGGTATGAATTTTTTTCTTTCTAAACACAATGGAAAACAAAAAAGGGGGAAAAACAAAAAGATAGTGATAACCCATTTGGCATCAAAGAAGGGCTTCAGCCTCTATGAAGAATCAAAGATCAAAGATTCATTTCCATTGTCATGAGAAATAGACAAGAATTGTTTATCTGGTTGTCAACAGTAATTAGGAAAGCACAGGGTAATTCAATCTTGCTGATCATTTTCCTAAAATTTGCTAAAAACTCTATGATATGAATTGCCACCCTCTGATGTGTTTACATGTACCTCAATTGTAAATGCTATCAGATACAAAATAATTTGTTGAAACACCACAAGAAAGAATAAATTCATCTCCTTTGGATTCTCACAATATTTTCATTGTTCAAGTAGCTTTCATTTCTTTTTATTAAGAAACAATTGAAGTCAATAAAAACTTTTTTCCCTACAGATGGATTCCCCATACCTTACCAACCCCACTATGATCTAAATTCCCCGCCAACAGAAGTAGATGCTGCCCCAAGTGTTAACAACACCCTCCAGTTTGCACCAATAACACCAGATCAAGTGAACAAGTTGGATAACAACCAGTTTTCGGCAACATTGAACATCGCAATAAATGAAAGCTTAAGTGAGGAAAAAGAAAATGAGACCATACTGACATCATTAGTAAACAAGGCAGCTCAGCAACATCGTGACGAACTCCTACAAAGCATTGTAGAATCGTCCTCTGCTGCCATTTCTACACCAGACAAGGAAACTAAAGATTCTGAGAAGGGAAGTGATGAAGGCATTGATCTGAACAAGACACCCAATCAGAAACAGCCCACCAGACGAAGAAAACACAGGCCCAAGGTAATAACTGAAGGCAAACCCAGAAGGACTCCAAAGCCTGCAACTCCAAAAAATACTAAGGAGAGCCCAACAGGAAAGAGGAAGTATGTACGCAAGAATGTTCAGAAAGAACCAGCAACCGAACAGGGAGATGCTTCAAGGGAAATAGCAGATCTTAATGGTGGAACTGCTGCAAAGTCCTGCCGGAGGGTTTTAAATTTTGACTTGGAGAAGACCGGAGATGAAAACCAGGGCAAAGTAGTTGGTCAGCAGGAGGAGTTGCAGCATAGGAATAAAAGGGCCTTTAGTTTGGGTTCAGACTCTCAAGCCATAGAATTGTGCTTTGGAAATTATGGTTTGTCTGGAACGAAGTCAGCTGAGCAGATGAACCAGTGGAATGGACTTATGGTAGAATACCAGTCACCTGGAACCAGAAGTAACTTAACCCCTTCCATGAGTCAATTGCATTCTGAGTACGGATCACTGCAAGAAAGGCCAGCAACTGCAGCCTCATTAGCTCCAGTAAAAGACCTGCCAGAATATTTACACTTGATTCCAAGAAATAACGATAAGGGATATACTGATCCGTGCCAGAACAGGTGCAGAAATGGATACTCTGTCATACAGCAACAAATCCATGCAGAAGGACTAGACCAAGTTGTCTTTCAAGCAAAAACTAATCATGAAATCTCTGAGAAAGATATTTCCCAGAGAACCCCTCAACCAGTTCCGAAGTTTCCATCTGATTCCAGTGCAGCAAGAGGGTCCAAGAGAGAACATTTGCATCCTAGTACCAACAATCCGATGGGATTGTCGTACCAATCTCAAGTGTATGAATGTCACAGAAATGGCCACATTCTTGGCAAAGGTTTTACAGGAACATACAAAAAAACAAGAACTGAGAGTGGACTCCTTGCAGACATCTCTGGAATGCCTCGTGTTATACAAGTAGAAGATGGTTCAGGAAAAGTTGAAACAAAGCGCATGAATGATACCAGTGTATTTGGGTTTACAACTAAAAAGGACCATGAAATATTGAACTCTTTCTTTGAAAGTAATAGAATTGCCGAGAGACAAAGTGAGGTCAACAAATTTACCACAGAGAGGTACAATCACTCCTTGGCTGCCAGACATTATTTGCCAATGCAACAGATTTCGTCCGAACTGCTTTCACACACGGAAAGGATGGGAGAGACCAACGGGTTAAATCCAGTACACAGCTTTCCCTCCCTAGCTGCAATTGAGGATCATAACCATCTCCCACCATCCCCTCCCAAACAAGCCCCAGAACTGGAGAACAGGCAGGTACTTCAAAGTTCCAATGTTCCTTTATTAGTAACAGAGCAGACCTCGGGATGCGCTCCATCAAGATCAGTTTCATCTGGAAGAAAAAAAGTGCTGAAAAACCAGGATGCCTCTTATGATTCTCAGAAACCCAGACGAGGTACTTTACATATTAAAAAACCTTTTAACTGTAGCATTTCATCTAACTCACCATAATATCCTAATATGTTAATGGACACTATATTGATAGCAATCTCTTGATATTTGATGCAGGTCGTCCGCCAATGAAAAAGATATATCCCAAACCTATAGATGAGATCATATATCAACTGCAGGGTCTCAATCTCAATGAGGGGAGCAACAAATTAGTTAGGCAAGAGCAAAATGCAGTTGTCGTATACCAGGGAGATGGTGCACTTGTTCCATATGCAGGGGCTGATTTTATGAAAAGACGTAAGCCACGGCCAAAAGTAGACCTTGACCCAGAATCAAATAGAATTTGGAATCTTTTGATGGGTAAGGAAGAAAGCAAAGGCGTTGAAGGAACTGACAAGGAGAAAGAGAAATGGTGGGAAGATGAAAGGAAAGTTTTTCGTGGCCGAACTGATTCGTTTATTGCGAGAATGCACCTTATTCAAGGTACAGTCCCCCTCACAATTTTAGCCTCACATTCAGATCATCATCAAGTCTTCTGCAATTCATATCTTTTCTATGGTCAGATCTACATTTCTTTGAAGACTTCCTCTTGAAGTTGTCATTATGGCATGCTCTTAAAATCATTTAGTTGCACATTGAATTCTTTTTCTTAAATGAAAGTTGAAACATCAAAACAAAACCAGAGAGATAGACCTGAATAAACAACACAGTATTACAGACTTTAGTTCAAAAAGATCAGTATGAGGAAAAGATTAATAAAATGGGAAACAATAGAAACAAACCATCAGTAAATTGTCAGGACTTGCTAGTCTGAGTCCAACATTAAATTTCTGGATAAGGTAATATACCTAATGGTAATCCCGGAGCTTAGACAAAATTTTGTATGTGTTAGGCAGAAGACACAAACAGAGAACCAGTGAAAAGAGTACACTGCATGCATTGTATGTCCGACATATTTAAAAAAGGAATAAATAAATTGCACGTATAAATCAACATGAACATAGAGGACATAGATTTAAGTAGAGTTCAGAATAAAGTCATTGGAACTACTATTGAAAGTTTCTCAATGTGGAAGTCAATTTTTCTAGTTTCCACAGGCAGCTCGTATTTGAAAAATATTAGCTTAACATGTATCAACAATGAAAATCAATTATTCACATACAACATTATTCAATTAGATGCATATTAATCATAATACAATAACACTCTTCACAGGAGATAGACGTTTCTCACGGTGGAAAGGATCTGTCGTTGACTCGGTCATAGGAGTCTTCCTTACCCAAAATGTTTCAGACCATCTTTCAAGGTAACTTAATTATCTTCACATAATTCTATAACCAAATTTCCCGAGAGTAAAACTTCATGTTCGATGAACAATATGTATGATTTCTTCCCCTCTTTGCAGCTCTGCCTTCATGTCTCTGGCAGCAAGATTTCCTCTTCAGTCGACAAGCAACAACATGGCATGTCACAACGATGGGACAAACATGCTCTTTGAGGAATCTGAAGTCTGCATTCAGGACGACGCCATCAGATGGCATGAAAAGATTTCAAGTCAGCCAATCTACAATGGAAGCTCTATGACACACAAAGAATCAGCAGAGCATCAGAGAGGTAATGAAACTTCAGTAATAGAAAGGAGCCTCGTGGAGGCACATAGTCAGAGCATGGAGGAAGAAGTTGTATCACAAGATTCTTTTGATTCCTCAGTCATTCAAGGAACTGGAGGACCTAGATCCTGCTCAGGCTCCAACTCAGAAGAGGAAGATTTTATAACTGGCTGCAGACCCAGTGAGATTCATTTTCCAACTTTAACAAATCTTTTACAGATGGAGAATACCACATTCCAGGAATTTTACAGCCTTGAAAATAATGGTTCACTTATGGATGAGATACCAAGATTTGTGCAGAAGCAATCTGAATATGCAGAGCATGCACATGAGAAGTCAAGGTTGGACGGAGCAGATGATTTCAATGGCACTTCTGCATTTACTTCTTCCAACAATCCTGGTAATCTACGAGTGCAAGAACAAGTAGCTCCTTCATGTAACCACCATTTGCACACGATCCCAGATTGTGGAGTACCAGAAGTGGAGAATTTTGAAGCACTAAGTGAAGAAAGCATATCCCCTTGGGCTTCAACTGATTTTGTCCTACCCAAGGCAAAAGATGCAAATTGCACAGGCTTTAGGATCGCAGGTCAGGCAGAAAGTGTAGGTAAGAGCACAGTACACCAGAATGCCCTTCCGTGGTCTCAAGAAACAGCTAGAATGGACCCATATATAACAATAACCAACCACTCAATCCACCAAAAAAATATTTCTCATCCAGGACCACCAACTGTGTATAATCAACCATCCTGCCACAATCACGAACTGGATGTGAACAAATCCCTCCAAGTGGAAAGCCCATCATGTACAGGAAGTGTAAAATTTGCAGATGCACAGGCTGAAAAGCAGAATAATAGCATGCAGCATGTCCCAAGTGTCCCTAAACCCGGAGAAAACTCTGAGAGAAGCTCCGTAGTGAATAAGCAAATACACTTGGAAAATAGATTTGCTGGACCAAATTCAAATGAGCAAGTTCATTCTTCTGGTCAGGCATTCAGCGAGACAAGTTCAAAAATTTCAAGAGTGAGAAAAAGAGAGACTGATAGTGAGAAAAAGAGTGCAGTTGACTGGGACAGTTTAAGAAAACAAGTGCTGGCCGATGGAAGGAATAAAGAAAGAAGCAAGGATGCACAGGACTCCCTGGACTATGAAGCAGTAAGATGTGCTAATGTAGCTGAGGTTTCTAATGCTATAAAAGAACGAGGGATGAATAACATGCTAGCAGAACGGATCAAGGTACATGTTTTAACCAAGTCTCCAAAGCCTTCATAACTAGAAAGATCAGCTTCAAAAAGCTCCATGACTGAAAATTCAACACAGAAGTACTCTTCACACAAAAAAAGAAAGAAAGCAAAGTAACAATTGTTTTACAATATTGCAGGAATTCCTAGACCGACTCGTTAGAGATCATGGAAGCATTGATCTGGAATGGTTAAGAGATGTGCCCCCTGATAAATCAAAGTAAGCCATTCAACAAGCACCTCACTTTTATAATATTATAAACTATCACCTCTAGGCCAACCAGGCTTTACAACAAACACTGTTCCACATCTCTTTTAGAAACTAAAAATGACTTTTTCTGTAGGGATTATCTGTTAAGCGTACGAGGACTCGGGTTGAAAAGTGTGGAGTGTGTGCGCCTTTTAACGCTCCATCATCTTGCTTTTCCGGTAAGATTTATATTAAAACCAATTCATACTTATCATCTTATAAGGTGTGCAGAAAATCAGGCAATTAATATATTACATTGATATTGAATAAAGGTTGATACTAATGTTGGAAGGATAGCAGTTCGACTGGGATGGGTCCCCCTCCAACCCCTGCCAGAGTCACTTCAGTTACACCTCCTAGAACTGTAAGTACAAAAGCCAACTAATGAAAACTAATCTTCCCATTGCTCAAAAATGCTAATCAAAATCCTACATAGGTATCCGGTGTTGGAGTCGATTCAAAAATATCTCTGGCCAAGATTATGCAAGCTCGATCAACGAACACTGTAACCCCAGAGCCCCTTCTCACTCAATGTTCAGTATTTCCCATGCAAAAGTTTAGGATAAAAGAATTGCTTTCCATACCATTAAAGCTATTACTGACCAATGAACAATTGCTTCTACAGGTATGAGCTGCACTACCAATTGATCACATTCGGAAAGGTATGTAAAAACATACTGTTTTACAGCTGATGCTGTTGCTTTCACCAGAACATTGTAATAAGCACCTGAATAAACGTTAAATAAATTTTCCACATGCTTTGATATCTATGCAGGTTTTCTGCACAAAAAGTAAACCAAATTGCAATGCATGTCCAATGAGAGGGGAGTGCAGACACTTTGCAAGTGCTTTCGCAAGGTTTGCATCCATCAATCCTACTGCTGTGTCTACCTCCACCATTATAAAGGCATACAAGCATAAGAAGCAATTCACCAGAGCTACTTGAATTTCTTGGGAATTGGATTCAAGCTCAACAGTTTGCAAGCAAATCTTAAATGATATATAGATTAGTATGTCATGAAGGAGCACTGTGGTTTACCAAAAAAAAAAAAACCACCAGTGGCTTTTAGTCCTATTGGAATAGACATTTTTGTGTAATAAGGTCAAGAAATTTAAAACTTTAAGTGAATAACATGAGTAATGCTAGAATGAAGACTCTTGTTCCCTTTTTGCCGATCTAAAGGTGACATGGCTTTTAAATTACCATTAGATCAAAAAATTTAATAGTAATTCATTCCAAATTAAATGATAATTCTAAAAGCCACATCACCTTTGGAGGGACAATAGTGGGCAAAAGTCTTCCTTCTAGCATTACTCAAATAACATTAGAGGATAAAACTTAAAGGTTTACTTCCTGTTGAGAACTAGAAGATAAATCGAAAACGAACAATAAAAAACAACCAACATATAAGTAAAATGATAAGTTGGAGAAGAGAAAAATCCATTCTTCCCAAAAATGCCGAACTCATCTTCCTACATGCATGTGTGGCATATATTCATCCCCAAACCCCCGGCTCATCTTTGCATATGCATGAGTCAAATATTCTCCTAATTAAACTGACCACAAGCCCTATTTTGTGCAGCGCAAGACTTGCCCTGCCAGGGCCAGAAGAGAAGAGTATTGTGAGCTCAACTGTTCCCATTGCAGATGAGAGAAACCCAGCTGTAGTTCTAAATCCCCTGCCACTACCTCCACCTGGGAACATGTCACTGAAAGAAACAGGTTATGAAAGTCGCAAATGTGAACCAATCATTGAAGAACCAGCAACACCAGAACAAGAATGCACAGAGATCTCGGAAAGTGACATAGAGGACTCGTTCTATGAGGATCCTGATGAAATCCCTACCATCAAACTCAACATTGAAGAGTTCACCGTGAATCTGCAAAATTACATGCAAGGGAACATGGAATTGCAAGAAGGTGACATGTCCAAGGCTTTGGTTGCCTTAAATCCACAAGTTGCTTCTATCCCTACACCCAAACTGAAGAATGTGAGTCGGCTGCGAACAGAGCACCAAGTGTAAGTAAATGTCTTCGTAAAATCTCAAATTCAGGTACCTGCAACAGTACACTGCAGCTAAACAGGGCTGACCTAGATTGGACATGGTTCATAGTAATGCTTATGAACTGAAATTCATTTTGACCAAATTTATTGAGAGCCTGTTCTGGCAAAAATCATCTCTGTAACTTATTAACATCATAATCATCGAATATTGTTTGCAAAAGTTGCAGGTTCTGATCAAATATTAAAGATTTCTAGCCAAATTGGAGAAACCATTGATGTTTCAAATTAAGTTAGAAATTGTAACAATAAATAGAACTCTGCATGATGCACTCTGACAACTTCCATCCTGAAATGATGCAGGTATGAACTTCCAGATTCACATCCACTCTTGGAAGGGGTTAGTAAATCTAAACACTCTAGAATTATGAAGTTACCTTTAAGTAGGAAACTTCGTTGTAGCTAATAAGCATTACCTTATCAAATTTGCAGATGGACAGACGAGAACCTGATGATCCAAGCCCATACCTTCTTGCTATATGGACACCAGGTAAGCACAAATCATAAGATACCTTGAGTTGCTAATTATACAAGTCAAACAATCTCAGAAGTAACCGAAAAGGGAATTCACACCATTTATGGTGTATAGGAAAAACAAAATATATTCTTGAGATCATTCAATGCAATTCCTATTGCTGTTGATGTGTGTACACATCAACATGGTCAGAGCTCAAGATAAGGTGAAGGGATGGCCAGTGCTAGTTGGAAATTCCTAACACAGATAAGAGGTGAAATAGTGTTACAAGTTTGGCATTAATTAGAATCATATTTGCAAAACTCTGTTACTAGGTGAAACTGCAAATTCAATTCAACCACCAGAAGGAAGTTGTGGATCCCAACAATCTAACAAGTTGTGTGACGAGAAGACATGCTTCTCATGCAATAGTGTAAGAGAAACTAACGCACAAACAGTCAGAGGAACACTGCTGGTGAGTAAACCCAATTCAATGATAATCCTGAAGTTCAGGAAAAATAAATAAACATAATTGACAACTTTCAGTCGTTTACTGATGTCTACATCACCTTAATACAGATACCATGTAGAACAGCGATGAGAGGCAGCTTTCCTCTCAATGGTACATACTTTCAAGTCAACGAGGTAAGTTTATTACAGCTATACGTTACTCTCTTAGTTCAAGAGCACAATATGGATACAAGTCAGAAACCTTACCCAACTGGTCAAAAGGACAACCTCTTACCCTCGTGAAAGGAGGACTATTTATTATTTTGTCCAATTCATGTAAGTGAAAATGTACAGCCAATAATTCCATGGTTATAATATATCATGCAGGTATTTGCAGATCATGAATCTAGCCTGAACCCAATTGATGTTCCAAGAGCATGGATATGGAATTTGCGAAGACGGACCGTATACTTTGGAACCTCTGTGTCAACAATATTTAAAGGTAAAGAGATAATTTATTTACCAGCATTTACTGCATAACTATCCCAATTAAAGTAAAAAGGGAGCTTACAGAAAAAAAAATGCTAATGTCTACCAGGCCTAACAACCGAGGGAATTCAATTCTGCTTTTGGAGAGGTATGGAATACTAACTTCAATTATTCACCTTACTTTATCTGCCTTGGTTGAGGACATCATATATCAGGCACACATTACAATAAATAGGAAGAGGCACACATTATAATCAATAGGAAGAAACAAATAAAAGCACCATTCTTAACATCAGAAAGAATGCACTTATTCTTTCCAATTCACTCTTGCTCAGTGTAAAAGACATCGTATAGAGGATTGGATCATATAAAATCCTAGAAATTACCAAAAACCTTTAGCATAAATTTACAAGAAACCAAAGGGTGTAAATAACATTGTAAAACTCCAATCCTGATCAGGTAACTAATAAAGCATATGTGTAAATGAGTGGACGTGTATGGAACTGGAAGTGCATATTTGCACGTCTATCTCTATTTGTGTGTGTGTGTGTGTGAGAGAGAGAGAGAGAGAGAGAGAGAGAGAGAGTTGTGACTACTATATCAAAAATCAACAACGTTATACATAGTAGTTCAGTACTACATGACAAGTGGGTTGCCCTTCCAATTTAACGACAAAACATAGTCAACATGCATAAACTTACACCACCTAAGTGGTTTATACATGAGGATATGCAGTTAAGGCTTAGTCTCATTCATCATGGCGGTCTAACAATATCATGCATGTCCAAACTGTGATAAATCCACCAAAAATATATAGTAAACGGAATAAGAGAATATTAACCACCCAATGGAAGCCAAATGCATCCACATACAAACATGTTGTAAAAAATGAAGGAAATGTTCAAAGATTGGAACCTAAGACACCCCCCCTAACCCTAGCAATACTAAAATGTATAATTAGGCTTTTTTGGACCGGAGTATATAATATACTTTGCCTAGTTGGGTTCTAAATCATCATGAAGCACATGAAATTCTCTGAGTCACATTTCTCATTTTTAACCATTGAGTGCTGCTAGTGTCCTAAACATAACTTTCCAAAATCAAAAAGATCAAATATCTGTATGATTTTTCTACCAGAACAAAAAAGTGTATGGCTAAATAGTGGCTAACACAACATTCCCCACCCCTCCCACCCGTTTTCATCTCATTCAAGGATTAGCATCAGGTTCCGACTTATGTATAAGACATAACAATATTCCGCCATGTTTGGCTTGCTAATCTAATAAATTGTTTTGCAGGATTTGTCTGTGTGAGGGGATTCGACCAAAAATCACGAGCCCCCCGACCATTAAAAGCCAGATTGCATTTCCCTGCAAGTAAGATGGCCAAGACAAAAACTGAGAACAAAAGATAAATAGGATATGAAGCAGAGATGACTACCAGCTGAAGGAACAAAGCAAGGCTGTTGGTACAAAACAAGGCTGTTGGTACAAAATAATATTGATGCTGACGGAATGCGAAGGATGACCATTTACTAACATGTTGTAGGTTCAATAATTCTTCTTCTAACGTGAAATGCATTCAGTGCCTCCTAGCGACGGAATAGAAATTTTCGAGTCAAAATGTGAGATCCTATGACAAAAGGAATGTAGCCTGTAAACAATTGAAATTATGATCATTATTTCATTCTTGCTCTTAACAGAGCCATTCTTCAGAAACTGGCCAATGTCATTCTTGATAAAAACAAAGTTACTCCGCTTTTACTAATCAATTAAAAGATACGTCATTGGATGTGACAATGAACTGTAATGCACGTGTTGCAACAGCATATGTTTCCTACCTAGTTTGTCAACACAAATGCGATAGGATATTTGATACAACTTGTCAATATCTGAAAATACTTTAGAGAGCAATTCTCAAACCCACTTTCAGGAGCCCAACAAAGATGACAAGAGTCATTTTTGACACGACACATCAGCACGTGAAGTGAATTTTACATGTTATGAATGAGAAGCTCAAGTGGACATACTAACCGTTCAACAAAAGAAGAAAACGTTATACTAACCTGGGTTTGCAACGACATGCTTTGCTGACTAGTCCACCCCAATTTGTACTAACCCTACAAGAGGAACATAAAGCAATGAAGAGAAGAAATAAGTAAAAACTAAATAGCGTTGCCAGCAAGTAATCAAGTAAGCTACCGATATAGCCAATCAAGTTGAAATAGCCAACAGAACTAAATGGACGCTGAAGGTGGAGAAGTTATGCAGGTACTAAGTTGTGTTGTTGTGCTTGATGTGGTCTATCTGGAACGAGCATGGCAACATAGGACCCGTTTGGTAAAATTTTGAGAAGTATTTTGGGTTTTGGGTTTTGAAAGAGGTTTGAAAAAGGTAAAAGGTAAGTATTGATTTGGTGGGAGTCACATTTGAAAATAGTTGAAAATTGGTTTGGTAAAATTTTAGAACATTGTTTCGTAAAAATTAAAAAATTAAAAACCTTAAAGGCCATATCACCATCACCACCGCCATTCGACCACCGTGGTGTGATTTGGCGGCCACCATGTGCAGTAGCCAATTATCTAGCTACCACTGCAGGGCCATCAAATAGAGTGGCCACCGCTGCCAAGCGGCGGCAACAATACCACTAAGTTCTTTTTTTTTAACAATATTAAGTCATTTTTAATATATATATATATATATATATATATATATATGTGTGTGTGTGTGTGTGTTGTGTTCTATTTTTTTGTAAGGTCTTTTAAGTTTGGAGAAGAGTTTTTGTAGCTTGTTTTAAAAATGTGTTAGTGATGGGGCCACATCTGAAAATCCATTTGGTCAACAAGTTTTGAAAAGAGTTTCACTGTTTGAGAAGTAGACAAAGTTTTGCAGAAGTTTACCAAACAAACCCATAGCTTCTGAAGGTATGGAGATGTATGGAGATCCCCACGAATAAGCTCAAGATGATCTTCCTCTGATATTTGCTTGGTTTATAGTCAATTATGGATCTCATACCTCTGTCTTTCTTGAGGAGTTATCTCTAGATCTTCTTCTCTTAATTTTGCTGTTTCCCCCTTTAATTTTTTATTGTGGATTCTTCTTGCCATACTTCCATGCTTTAAGGTTCCTGCCTTCTTCTATCTTCGATAAGAATTTTCTTACCTGAAAAGAAAGTAAGGATTTGAATGAACCAAAATAAACATATTCCAGCGCAAAGAACAATAAACAATTGTTTCTACTTTAATAGCATCTAACAAGCTAATAAAGCCAACCACCCCTATTAGAAAGTTCAATCAGAGCATAACACATTTGAACTTATTCAAATGACATGCCCCCTTTTTTTTTTTTTTTTAATGACAGAAAACTTCAACAAGGCAAGGCACTTCAGACCCACCCCTGCAGAATAAACCTCGGACCCGTGCACCGTACCCTCGGAAGTTTCCTTACACAGATCAACATAAATCACTAGCTTTTTACACCAGGGGATGTGGCTCCAAGGAGAAGTTTGCACCTAGCAAGTATCGAACTTGGGACTTTTCTAGATGTGAAAGGAGAATATATACATATGGAGGAAATCAAAAGATCACTTTAGATACTAAGTCTTTTTATCAAGTAGAGAATCAAACTGAAGAAGATCAACTCGATGTGTGTAGTCCAGTATGATTCATTGCTCCTTTTTATTTTCTTTCTTTCTTTTTTTGTGTTTGTGTGTGTGTGTGGGGTGTTATGGTTGTGCTGGCAGGAGGGGAAGGTGTTCGCAAAAATGAGAATTATTTCTATGTGACTGTCTAATCGATAGATAGGTTAAAAGGCATTTAGAGTAATTCTTATGCTCACAAAAAGGAAACATTAGTTAGACCAGACATAAAAAGATTTTGGCAAGGGGAACCTAGGACACTTTAGCTACAAATTTGCTATATGCTTGAAGATAGAAAAAATGCAATACTTGAATCATGATCCTAACAAACACTAAAGATTACGAAACTGATTCTATCTTCTCTTTATTACTTCTTTAAGCATCTGGCGGAGATGGGCAAGGATTAACTCTTGGAGATTCCCATGCTCATTAGAAACCAAGCCTCCCTGTAACACTTTGGGAATTCATTAAGAAACAATTAATTTATATTGCATACTAGTGATTCCACTGGCTCTCAGATACTGTGCTCATACATATGATCACCAATAAAAAGCCAATGAAATCATTACCCTCAAAGAGAAAATCTACTCATGCACCATCTTTGTAATTATGTAAAAGAGTACTATGTAAAATAATTAATTGTCGAAAACCATCTAAACTAGATGAGACATTAGGCTCCACACCTAATAAGACAAATATACAATGAGAAATGGTGCTTTGCCCGTAATTTTGTGACCAATATTTTATTATATAATGCAGAGTCTACTACATTATGTAGCACTCTCACTTCTTATCATGACTCCATGCTCCTGCTTAAAAAAGCATTCGTTTTTTACTCCTGTCTTCCATGAAAATCCCAATTATGTGATCATGTCATTCCAAACCAGTTAATCTATTCAAAACAAAAAAAAAAACAAAAACAAAAAAGCAAAAAATAACTCCAGTTTAATCACCTGTGAAGTAAAAACTAAACGAGACTTCCTACTGCCAAAGAAGCTATAAGAAATCTAGGGAAAAAGAACCTTCACATCTTGCAGAACCTAGTAAGCTAGGAGATCCATAATCAGGCAATTCAACTAAAAGAATGACTATCATATTGGATAATCATGATTGTCATATATTCACTAAGACTTTCAATTCAATATTTCTAATGCATTGCGATGAGAGAATCCAACATATATTACGATTATTTGTTTAAGATTAATAAAGAAAAAAATATATGTACTCATATAACAAACTTCAATTTGTCATGATAACAATTTTATGTAATCCCTATACAATCAATTCAAGTAAGTGTAACCAAACACGCCTTCATATAGATTCTAGATAAACACAATGTCAATATCTTATCAACAACAATCCAGTTATACTAGCAAAACCAATTGATGTAATCTATATGTGTAAAATAAAACGGAAACCAAGATGGAGGTGGAAAGAGATTGCAAAACAGATAGAAAAAACCTCTTCCAAGCAGTAACTCTCAATGACAACATGATTTCTTTCCAATTACTTGAAACCACACCGTCTCCAAAATAAGTTGGCCACCACCTCCTACCCTATGTCTCCTTTCATTTTGCAGAAAATAACCCATAAGTTAACACTTCTCACTATAGAAAACCAATCACTGCTTCCTGGCCAATGAAAATCTAAGTTTAAAACAATAGGCTCAAGCCTTCCACTACCACCAACCATCTGCCAAAAAACCGATTTCGCAATAACCCGCCAACTCCCACCAATCAACAGTCACCCTCACCAACCAGGCCAATCTTGACAATTCTTGACTGATCGGAAACCGTCATTTGGTCACCATTCATTGCCACCTTACAATAGATAACTCACTTTGATTATCAAAAATCATCACCACCAACCGCCTCCATTGCCAGAAACTAGAAAACCTATTAGATTGATTCCATCGATGCCAAACACTCCAAAATAATTTAGATACAAATCATTTTCGATGGAAATGTAGTCACTAAAAGTACTTTTTACCAAACATTATTTTTCATGGAATGAAATTAAGGTAACATTTGTTCATAACGTTGTAAAACTTAAAACAAACACAACAATTTTACCTTAAGAAAGTAATCCATCATGACTAATAATAAGAACCCACCCTGGACACAATTTCCTAATTCAGTCTTATACTAACCATCTACCCACTCCTCAAAGTTATACTTAACATATAAATCATTTAAACACTGTCGTTCTCAATTTTATGTTAGAATAAGCAAGCACATCTCAATATTCCAAATTAACTAGTCAGTGATTTTGAACATACCTCCAATTTTTCGCTAGTTATTGAATTTAGAACGTATTTCCATAAAAAGCACAAATACATATGCATAAATATGGAAACCATGAAAATAAAAGGTACAGATACAGTGAGAATAAAAAAAATGCATGTGTATCTGTCACAAACATTATTGTTCTCTTATATCCTTACAAATCCATAATAGCTGATGCAACTCTAAATTACATATCGAGAAAAAAGTCATCACTCACCAAAAAGGTCAAAGTACATTAAAATCCCCCTAATGTTTTTCCTTTATAATTATATCCTTTAGCTTAGTAAACAAAGGTTGTACCTACCATTTGAGCTATGCCAGTGTCTAAGATTATATAAGAGTTACAAATACTATTTATTTTTCTTTTCCTGGATAAGTAGTAACTAAAAAAGAAGGTATATAGTATCAGAAAGCATTTTCAAAAATTTACTATCAATTCTTGGAAATGTTCAGGTATTTAAAGCGCAAGGATGCGTCTAAAAAGTATAAATATTTCTTATGAATACAATTCCATTGTAGAAGTGTCACTGGCAGTCTAAAATACATAATATCATAATCGTACTATAAGGTATATTTTATGGGTTAACACTGTAAATAATCTTGGTTTTTATCTCAAGACACACAGATGACACAAATAAGCATATATACACTATAATTAATGTGTATATTGCATACAAACTTTTAAACAAACAGCTAACATAATTTTTTTTCTAGTATAAGTAAAGAAAAATTATATTCTTCAAGTTATAAGCGACTTACCATTATACTGAGAAGGATAATCTAATTCATGTGGAGAATTTAGAACTATAGAAGAAATTTAGGATAATCTAATTCATGTGGAGCATTTAGAACTATAGATTCCATTATTCTTGATTTAGAAGAGAGACAAAAATAGAGACTTTGACTTTACCACTCGACCTCAACCGTCACATATAGTTCATGTGAATAACGACCCAAGGAAAGCACCAGCAACATCTACACTATTATTCCAAAAGGACTAGTTAAGTTGCAATTGGAACTCCCTAAAATCACTTACTAAGCCTAGTATAAGTGATTTTAGGGGGTTTCAATTGCAACTTGACTAGTCATTTTAAAGTAATAGAACAGATGTGGCTAACACTTTCCATGTGTCGTTATTAATGGTATCAGAACAACCAAACAATCTAGGTGGCGCTAAGAGCAGCAGTTTCCCTTAGATTTTCCCTAAATGTTGGGAACCAAACTACTTTTAGGTTTCCTATTCAAATAAACTCCGCAAAAACTTCCCTAATCCTTTCCATATACCATTTAAATTTTCTTTAAATTAAATACTAGGGAAAAGAGAGAAGAAAGAGAAACCATTTCAATATTGTTTCAAATAAGTGTTAGAGGAAAGAGACGGTCTTGTAATATAAACATAATGTTAAGAGAACCAAAAGTGCTACCCCAAATCTAGGGTAGCACTTTTGCTTCCCTTAGTATTCCCTTGGGAGTTTGTTTCAATTGAATTTTTAGGAGTTTCCTTACATTTAGAGAAGTGAATGAGATATAGGAAAGATGATGCTAGTTCTCTAAAGCATTGCCACAATATTGTGCCCCATGTCCAAAGTTGTGCAACAACCCACTGGTCTTGCATTTCTTGCCTTGATCCTTGTGACTTATTCCACATTAAACTTCTAGATTAAAACCAATGTTGTCAACCTTTCTTTCGTTTTTTTTCTTTTCCTTTTCTCTTTTTGTTAGGTAAATCTCAAGTGTGATCAAATGTAAATGATGGCGTGTAAGTTGAAAACATTACACTTCTTTCACAAGTCCTAAAATCTATTTAACAATTTCCTATTCTATATTTTTTTTTCCTAATAGGCAATACTTCTTTTCTAGATCGATACAAGACCTTGCTTGTTGTCTACACACTTCATAAATTTATTAACTTGTCCATTTGTCCAACACCAAGTATTAGTTTCAATCTTGAAGTGCTTTTGAATCTTTCCTATTACATATTCTAACTAAATATGGTGTTACTTTTTCTCCCTCTTCACCACCTACACCAATTGTTACATACATTACATATTGACATCTATTAATCAATTTTTCATAAGTATTTATTATCTGACAACTACGAATTTCCAAAGAATAACTTGCGCTCAATCAAAAATTATGTCACTTAATTACTAATAAATTTTGGAACCATTTACACCACTCATCATATCAAAGACAATGTATTTGTTCAACAATAATTTGTGACTTTATATTTCAATATCTCTCAAAGAAATTTTCAATGAAATAGGCTTATTGAGTAAATTAGCAATCTTACTAACATTTAGGCATTGCTTGTTTTGACATAAAATGTTTTCTCAGCAAAAATGTTTTCAACAAAAAAATATTTTTCCAAAAGTAAATTGTTTTCTATTGTTTGGTTAAATCTCTAAAAATAATTTTTAGTGTTTGGTTACACCAAAAAACTCTTAAAGTTAAATCCACAAAAACTTGCAAGGGTTGGTAGACAATGATTTGTTAACGGGTATGGAATGGGCAGAAAGGTATAGGAAGGACAGGTGGAAATGGTGGCCGTGTGGAGAAGTGAGGGGAGGAAGAGAGTAGCAGTGTGGCAGCACTAGGGAGGGCGAAGGGAAGAGAGGACAGGAGAAGGGGAAGCAAAATGGGAAAGGGAAGCAAACTAGGTTTAAAACATGGTTTATGCTCCAAGAAAATGTAAACTGTTTTCCATTTATCAAAAAAAAAAAAAAAAAAACAGAGGTAAACCGTTTTCCACCTATTTGAGTAAGCTGAAACCAACAAAGCCTCATACTTGCTTGTCACCTTAAAAGAAAACATTTAAACGTTAGGATTTGTCGAAAAGATCTAACAGGTGGAAAACTACCATGTCATTTAAATGAGAAACTCTCCCTCCCTCCCTTCCTCTCTTGCACCCAACGAGCTCTCTTTCCTACTTGCTTGTCTTCTCTGCACCCACCACCACACACACACACAGAGAAAGAGAGAGAAAGCTATATGAAAAATAAATTGTTTTCCCTTTTTCTTTTTTTCTTTTTTAAATGACAAGAAACCCCTCCAAGGGAGGACCACTTCATGTACACAACCCAGAATAACAAACCCCAAACCCTTGCAAGGCACTTCCACCACCCCCCCAACACCCCCCAACACATAGATCAGAAAAGCCTTGACTTCGCCACAGGCGTGGCCCTAAGGAGTTATTTGTACCTTATGGGATTCAAACCTTAGACCTAATGGGGACACCAAGTCCAAGGCCTTCACCACTTGAGTCAACCATTTATGGTTCTTTTCCTTTCTTAATAAAATACATGGGAGTATTATATCTATTAGATTTTCTACAACATCCTAACCTTTAAATAAATTACCTCTGGTTTATCTTCAATGGGAGAGATTCTACCAATGAATTTTAGGTAAAGTAATCTTACCAACACTTAAACCAAAAATTAATTGATCCTCGTCCACATTTTAGGGGACTAGTTGACCTATTTTCCTTCAAAAATGAAAATTATATGTTTATCCTACAAATGTTCTGTTTGTTTTAGCAAGCTGCCTTCTTGTAAAAAGCTGTTTGGTCAACACAATAGGATAAAAAAGAAGAAACAGGTGGCGAGTTCAATATTTGATCACTTTCATTATTTGATTATAAGGAAAATCTAAGACGACAAATATTTTTAAAAAAAATTGCAGTAAACTGTTTCCTTATCAATCACTAACATTAAATTTAGATAATCATAAATTCAAATTTGTCAATGTAATACTATATAAGAGCTCCTCCTCACTGGTGAATGTTACATTGACTTAATTACATAAATCTGGAACACAAGAGTATGGATCTATAATACACCACGCTTCTTTAATTACCTAATGGATACATGCCAAGTCAGGTAAAAACCACCTCTCTCCAATATCTCTCACCAGTAATTTCAACGCTTTGAAACCTCCATAACGATCTTGCTCCTATGCATATACCTATTTTCTTTGTTTCCTTTAGCTTAATTTTTTTTTTTTAACAACCTAGTAATAAACTCTCCAACTCATCCACACGCATCGGATGCACCAAGGACTCGTGCACCTCTATTGAAACTACCCACATTAAGAATTTACTACCCTTTATAATTTCCATTCACAAACTTCAGTAAAACTGGAAAAAAGAATTGAATATTAAAAATGAAAGTATGAACAAGTCAAACATAACTGAAGCCTTACTTGCGAATTTCTCCTTGTGCTTCTCATCCTAAATTGAATGCAAGGAAATACAAAGATTATTCACACACACACACCCAAAAAAAAAAAAAGGTAGTAAAAAAGATCAATGAAAATGAGTCAAAATTGTTTCTAGATAAAAATCTATTGCAATGTACTCTTATAGTACTCAAAGTCACTTACTCAGACTCATTCTGCTCTTAAAGCCTTATAAGAACCTGACAACAATCAAACCGTGCTATTAAGCAAAACACGCAACAAAAGCACACGTATTCCATATCAAACAAAACAAGCTAAAAAAACGACCAACATGACCATCAAGACTTATCATCAGAGAAATACATAAAAATCACACCATAAAATAATCCACAACAATCCGTCTGATCGTTGATAAAACGTGGTAAAACTTTGCTTAGTCGAATCAAAAAGTTCTATATTCTTCATAATTTCTCTAAAATTTTGTCCACAATGACATTAACTTCGTTCCATTTTCTTCGTTTCCTCTGTTTTCTGAGCAACCAAACAACGATAAAGCAACCGCAATTGACAATAAACAAAAGCAGCACCGAGAAAATTTTCAGAGCTAGGGTTTGACAAAGCAAGTTCGGATCAAACTCCGAAACTGAGAGAAAGCAAGCGTACCTCTTCACACATGGAGCGTAGACAAAGCTGAGAAAATTTTCGATCGTTTTACATGTAAAACAAGTAGATTTCAGAGGGAGAGAGATAGAGAGAGTGAAATTGTGGAGGGTTTGTTTGTTTTTGGGTTTTGGCGATTTAGAGAGGTTTGCCGTTTGCCGCCTCTTCGTCTTCCCTCCACATTACATTGAAACTTTACTTGCTTTGCTGATGGGGGGTTCATGGGATTTTTGTGAAACTTGTCCTTTCATGGACACGTGGAGCGTAAATAAGGTACTACGATGAAAATATAAGGGATTCGGTCCCTCACGTTGTTTTTTTTCTTTTTCTTTTTTTTTTTTTCAATTTGTTTTATTGAAAAATACATATATTCCTTTTAAATTATTATTTCATTGTTAATATCGTTTCAAACTACTAAAAAAATGTCAATTTCTCTCAAAGCTAAGCAATTCTAAAAGTCTTTATTGAATCCAAAAATAATATAACTTTTAAAATCACCATGTGATTAAAATTTAATAGTAACTCATCACAAGTTTAATAGTGATTTTAAAAGTTACATAATTCTTTAAGGGACACAAGAGTGACTTTGCAGGATTACTCTCCAAAGTAGTCAAAAATTAAAAAATTACCATACACAAATTTTTGTCAAGACAAAAAAATAAAAAAAAAATAAAACCTATAAATTTGAAAAAATAAAAAAGAAAAATAATTTTAAAAACAAAAAACAAAACAAGCACCCAAAACTGATAATTTAAAAAGTGAGAAGAGGTATTTTGAAAAAACACCCCCCATTGGGTAGATAAGATTAGCCACTCCTAAATCAAACCGAAGTGGATTGACTAGCTCAAAAAAAATTTGGGGGTGTTTCAACCACCCCAAATCACCTGACGATAATCTAGCCAAGACTAATGAGGTGTTGGGGTAGTTCAGCCACCCCGTGATTTTATTTTTTTTTCTGTTAATTGCTCTTTTAAAAAAATATATTATTATTATAATTTTTGTATTAATGATATAAGCCACTATAGGAGATCTTGACAATTTTTTGTAGTTTATGGGAAACATTAACTCAATTGATAGTTTGTTGTGTTGACGAGTAACGAATGGCGACTACAAAAGTCTAATTTACAAAATCAAACAACAACAAATATGAGGGACAGTAACCCACCAAAGACAACAAGGAAAATTGAAAGCACTAAAAAATAAATAAATAAAAAAGACATAAATTCAACAAAAAACCGAACTACTGTTGTAGTGGTGGAGGAGAGTAGCGACGGTGGGAAGTAGTTAAGAGCAAGGCACATGCATGGATTAGAGGGTAGGATTGGTGAAAAATGACATGAAATGAGAAAATTTGCCAATAACAAGGCAGAGGGCGACCAAGGCTGACGAGAGAGCGGATGGAGGCTTGGTGAGGCGGTTATGCGGTGAAGAGCAGTGACGAAGCCAGGATGTATATTCAGGAGGCAAAATTTGTTTGATGAATACAAAAATAAAGTTGAACAAAAAATAATTAAGAGTATTTAACAAAATATAAAAATTTAATTGGAGTTCAATAGAATCGTTGTTTTTCTCAATAATCTCATATAGGTACAATTATATATTTTATACCCTAAAAACAATTATATATCTTATACCATTAAAATATGCAACAAAAACTATATATATTCATAAATAATTAAATACAAAAACAATTATCAATAATAGCAATATAAATATTAAAACAATTAATATAAAAGAACGATCTAAATTTAAATATAAAAATTTAATTATATACCTCAATTTTTATAAGAAAAGTTGAATGGATTCTTGAATGCTTGAAAGTTGAAAGAAACAAATTTACTGAAACTTTTGAGACAGAAGATGCCGATTGTTGAATGGAGAAAGGAATACTAGACAAATTGAGATGTGATAAATTAGCTAATTTTTTTTGTTATTTGTTATTTTTTTTGAGCTGCTATTAATTAAATTTAATGTACTTTTTTTTTTTTTTTTTTAACTTTGAACGTAATGTGCTATTTTTTGCTTGATTTATTATTATTATTATTATTGTTTTTTTTTCTTACCCGTACTTTGTTTTGTTTTGAACAAAATGTGATGCAAAGTTTAATTTTTTTTATATGATTTTTGTGCTTGCACCAGTGCCTTGTCTTGTCAATGGTTTATATTGAGAAAGCAAATTGTCTTTTCTTGATTATTTAGAGCATTAGCAATAGTTTTCCTTTAATTTTTTCTAAGTTTATTAATTTTTTTTTTTTTTTTTTACATGTATGCATAAGAGAGGTGAGGAGATTCGAACTAATAACCTCCGCTTCATTAGACGTGGTCCCAGCCAATTGAACTACCTCTTGGAGACAATAAAACTACTTTTTACTTTCCTATGAAAATATTCTTCACAATAGCTTCCCTTACATTTCTCTATACCTTTAAAATATTATTTCTTTACAAAATACAAGTTCCCTACTTATCCTCACTTTTTTCACAAAATTCTAACACAATCCCCAATTAAAAATAAAAGGTTGAAGTATGAGAGAGAAAATAAAAATGTTTATATTAAAATAATGTATACGGAATCACTTTTAGTTCCCTACACATTAGGAAATATTAGCAACCCTTAATAGTTGATTAAATGTAGGAAATCTTATGTGAATAGGTTTTTATGATTTTTTTGAAATTTTCCTTAAACATAGGAAAATGAATAACATATAGGACATCTATTGTTAATGTTCTTACGTAGTGAAGTCAGAACTTCTTCTATATGTCAAGAAAATAGTGGGAGCAAGTGAACAGCTAGTCAGCCAAAGTGAAACTTTATTTAGTGAAACGATGCGTTTTCAAAAAAAAAAAAAAAATTAACTGTACATCTTCAACCTTTCGTTCTTCTAAAAGTTTCAACTTCTTAAAGTGACAAATAAAAAAAAAAAATCAGAGTCAACTCAAATCTCAAGGTACAGGTATTCATAAAAACATTTGCCCTCCAGAGTTGCTAAGGAGGGCATAACCATAGGAAAAATTCTACCAAAAGTAAGAAGAATTTTTAGGAGTTGAGGGGGGCAAATCCCCCTGCCTCCGCCCCCGGTGAAGAGTAAGGTGGAACACCAAACAACTATTTAGGGGTAAGAACAACGGATATAAAGAAGAAAATAATGAGAAAAACAAAAGGAAAATAAGACACATAAAAAACGAAAAAATGAGAGGAGTGGACGATAATAGAGGCCATATCTCCCCCCCAAACAGAACTAATGAGAAGGCGGAAAAGAACCACCGATTTAGAGCTTCTCTCGAAGCATAAACAGTAGTAGGTTCAATTTTGTCTATGAGCTTAGTGCATATCATTTGGCTTGTTGGAATATTTTATATTTTCTAAATTAAGTTTATTAATATTTTTTTTAATAAGTTATTTTTATTTAGGTTAAAATATTTTTATTCTCCATTATTATATGTTTTTTGTAAAGTTTACTATTTTCCTTAATTAGTTTAGGTCTACTTTAGGGTTTCTTGGTCATTACTCATTGTATCTCTATAAATAGAGAGTTATGTAATATTGTTTGATATAGTGAATATACAAGATATAGCCTATACGTCTCTCTCTCCGCTTTATATATAGTGACTATATATATATATATATATATATATATATATATATATAGTGAATATATTGTTTGATATATTGTCATAAAAGTCTTAAAAACGTTTTTTCTGGTGTTTTATGACATTCTCTTTTGACGATCTCCCAATTTTGTTGTGATCAACGGCTCTTTTCATTGGCGAATCTTGGCACGATGCGGTTTGGCCTTTCATAGGTTTTTTAACAGCTAGTTTTCGTTTTTTGACCTCATTATTAGTTGCAGCTTGGCCCTTCACTAGATTATTTTAGCGGCTTCTTTCTATTCTCCGATATTTCTTCAACCGTCACTTTCAACCTTTCTCGTCTTTCTTGTCGGCGAACCCTAGCGCAATGTGGTTTGCCCCTTTATAGGATTTAACAGCTAGTTTTTGTTCTCTGGCCTTCATTGTCAGTTGCGGCTTGTCCCTTAACCGGATTCTTTTAGCGGGTTGTCTCGTTTCTCCAATATTTATCCGGCAGTCACTTTCAGCATTTCTCGCTGACATTACCTCGATCCAACCATCGACTTTAGTTGCCTTTATTTTATTATATTTTGCAAACTCAAGCTTACACCTTGAGTTTAAGGGGGAATGTTGGAATATTTTATATGTTATAAACTAGGTTTATTAATATTTTCCTTAATAAATTATTTCTCTTTATGTTAGAATATTTTTATTCATTATAATTATATTTCCTTGTGTTAAAACAGTTTCCAGTACGATGAATACAATGACTTCTTTGTGACCTTTCTTCGCACTCCTTCACGTATCTGCAAAACAATCAAAGGTTAAGAGAACTCGCTGGGGATGTTCCTACGGATCCTCATCTGATGGCTAAGTTAGTTCCTTTCCCTTAGTCTCAATTTTCTTGATAAAAAATTGCGTACATTCATACTTCATATATGAGCCTTTTTATAAGCCTGATTGTTGGAGCTAAAGATGATAACTTGGTTGAAATCTGAAGTTTGGGAGTGATTGTAATGCTGCCAAATTTTTGACCTGATGCTACGATTATTCCAGAGATACCACATTTGTATCTGCGTTTATTGTGTATCCCATGAATGGTGGATGATGATATCTTTCCATATTTGTTCCTGGATTCCTTTAGTAGGTACTTTGGTATGCTCGGGTGTTTGTTATCCCAAGCTTTCCCTGTCGGTAGTTGGATCTCCATACCCGAGAGGCACGTGTTTCTGAGACCATGTCATTTGTTGATCGCGCCATCTCCCTAGGTTTCAAGCTATGTTAAGGCTCTATTTGGTAAATGAGTTGGGGTTTTCCTCGTTACTATTCATCACCATTTTTTTTAAAAAAAATCAACGTCAAAATACTATAACTTTTTCACTTTTTATATCACATCATTCATTTATTATTATTATTCAAATAAAAAAAATAACTACAAAACAAAACATTTTCACTTTTCCATACCACTTTTTCACTTTTTTTATACCAAACATTCTTACTTTTTTTTACATCAATCTATATCAACTACAGTGTCTAGGCCAACTCATTTACCAAACACCACCTTGGTTCCTACTTCTCTGTTGGCTTGGGCTGGGCCCACAAGCTTGGGCCGACTATATTATTCATAATACCTTGTAAGGTTTATTATTTTCCTTAATTAGTTTAAGTATACTTTAGGGTTTCTTAGTCACTACTCATTATCTCTCTATAAGTAAAGAGTTATGTAATATTGTTTGATATGATGAATATACAAGATGTAGCACATACGTCTCTCTCTGTTTCAGCTCTCTTTTCTTTCTATTTCTTATTTTCTTATTTTCTTATTTTATATTTTATATATATTTCAACATGGTTAAAATAAATAACATTTGTTCAAAAACAAATGTAAGGGAAAATTATATTTATTCATTCTAACTACCACTTTATTTATAATGTTTTCTAATATTATATTTTTTGCAATGTTCCCTATTTTACTATTGATGTTACAATATCTTATCCATTATAAAATGACAAAAATAAATTAGAATATAGGGGGATAATATTAGAACAACAGGACTTAAATTTTTTTCTTCTCTCTAGGGTTTCCTGCTGGGGCCCAGAGGTGAAGCTTTCTATCCCCCGGGTCTAGGGTGGAGTGAGTACTTTTATCCGTGTGTCAAGGAGTAACGAACAAGTGAGATGGGAAACACGACGGAGGAATTATCTCGGCTTTTGGGAAAATCTCACGCTAAAGGAGGAAGAGGGGGCCAACCTTGCCATTGGAGAGTCTAACTTAGCTCATTTGGCTGCTCGGGGTACATCTTGTATTGCTGGGAAATTGCTAGCAGATCGGACTGTGGGGAAGGACGTCCTCAAGACGCCATTGATACGGGCATGGCATCCAACAGATCGAGTTTCTTTCAAAACATTGGGAGCAAATCTTTTCCTAATCGAGTTTGCGAGTGAATGTGATAAAGTCTGTATTCTGGAAGGTCGGCCGTGGAAGTTTGATGATCATCTTTTTGCAATAGTTGATTATGATGGAGTTACTTCACCATCCCAATTGGAGTTTGATAAAGCGTCTTTCTGGGTCCGCATGTTTGGTCTCCCGCTGTCTTGTATAGGAAGAGAAGTGGGACAGAAGATTGGTGCTTCGGTGGGAGAGGTTGAAGATATTGATGTCACGGAGGAAGGAGTAGGGTGGGGGGAGTTTTTAAGAGTTCGGATTCGTCTAGATCTTACTAAACCACTTTCACGATGGAGGACTATAAATCTCAAGGGCAAATCTATCTGGATTGCTTTTCAATATGAGAAGATTCCTCGATATTGCTATACTTGTGGAGTCATAAAGCATGGGAAGAGTGGATGTGGAGGACCTATAGGCTGGAGACTTAATGGGGGAGAGAAGAAAGTAGAATTTGGACCTTGGCTTCGGGTCCCATCGCCAACAAGGAGATATGGGAGGGGTGGAGGTTGGGCGACAGGGGGCGAACCAGCCACGTTCATGCAGGAAGTTTTTATGGAGAACATGGCCAACAACGCAGATATGGGAATGAGAGGGAAGAGGAGATGGAGAGGGGCTAAAGTGGTGGAGGTTCATCTGAAAATTCCAAAACTCTGGTGAGGGGTAGTTTTGGAAAAACACCCTATCGAAGTCAATCTGCTTACTCCATATCAAGGAGCAAAAATCTTGGAAGACTGCAGTTACAGGATGAGGAGATTGATGAGGGAGGGGATTCGGGAGAGAATAATGGGGGCTTTAAGTTGTGTCCTAATGGGGTGGAGAGCATTAATGAAAAAGATTTGGGTGTTATGAATATGAGTCAACCAACAAATGAGTACTGTTTAGGTGGGGAAAAAAATATCTACGTGGGCCAATGGGACTCTATCAAGAAGAAGATGGTTTGGGCAACGGTGGATAAAAGTGATGCTATAGATGGGCTAAAGAGAAGTGGGATAGCTGGCAGCAGTGCAATGTCTCCACCTGGCAACCAAAATGTAGTGTCTCCAGCCTTTGTTTTTGGAAAATCAAAAGCGCAAGGTAGTACTAACGTGAGTTCTCCGAAAAGAAAAAAAACGAAGGTCTCAATGAAAAAGCAATATGAAGCATGCAGCTTGGGTGCTCTGCAGCTTGTGTGCAATGGTAAGGGGGATAATGGTTTGGGAAAAAGAAAAAACTCGAACAGTGAGGGAGGAGATTATCGGGCCATAGAAAAAAGGAATAGGAGAGAAGGGGTAGAGGAGGACCTTCATGGCGAAGCTTTGGCAGCGGCTGTTATGCAGCCCTAGCATCACTTATGAGTCTCTTAAGTTGAAACTGCCGAGGGCTTAGGAACCCTCAGACAGTTCGGGACCTTCATCAGATGGTGAAGGAAAAGAAACCCACGGTGGTTTTCCTTATGGAAACCAAGGTGCACGACATGAATTTAGATTTTTTGAGAATCAAACTAGGGATGCATAACATGTTTGTGGTGGATAGCATTGGGAAAAACGGAGGTTTGATTCTTTTGTGGAAAAATAATTTTAATGTGGAAATACAGAACTACAGTCTGCGACATATCAATGCAATTATAGGTATGCATGCGAGCGGGGTGGAGTGGAAATTTACAGGGTTCTATGGCCATCTAGAGGTTGCAAAAAGAAGGGAAGCATGGGGACTCCTTCGATATCTAGCTACATTTGCCCCTATCCCATGGCTATATATGGGAGATTTTAACAAGATAGTAAGCTTTTCCGAACAAAGGGGGGCTGTATCTAAAACTAGAAGACAAATGGTGGATTTTCAGGAAGTTTTGGAGGATTGTATGCTTAGTGATTTGGGGTTCCAAGGCCAAAGTTTACATGGACTAATGGCAGGCCGGATGATGCTTTTACGCAAGAAAATCTGGATAGGGCCGTTGCAAATCTAGAATGGCTTTCACTTTTTGCATGCTCAGAGGTGAAGGTGTTGGCAAGACGCAATTCTGACCATAATCCACTTCTTCTTTGTGTTGATGTTGCCAGCTTCAGAAGGAGAGATGGTCGACCTTCCCGAATTGAAGCCAGTTGGGAGTCTCATCCAGATTTTAAGAATGAAGTGGAGAAAGGTTGGCAGGCGAAACAAAGATGCGAGAACCCATTGCATAATGTACACGAGAAGCTTCAATCATGTAAGCGCTCCATTTTACGATGGGTTAAAAAAATAGTCCTTGTTACAGAGGATCTTATCCGGTCCAAAACAAAAGAGCTTGAAGAGATGCAGGGGGTGGCAAGGAGTGTAAACTTGGAGGCTGAAAAAGCTAAGGGAGGAAGTGAATGGGCTTTTAGAACAAGAAGACACAAAATGGAGGCAAAGAACTAAGGAGAATTGGCTTCGTAATGGAGATCGCAATACGAAGTTCTTCCATGCGTGTGCCATGCAGAGGAGAACTCATAATACTCCATCTCAGATTTTCGATGGAAACGGCCAGGAGTGGATAACGGCGGATGGGGTTGAGCAAGCATTTGTGGCTTATTATAAAAACATCTTCACTTCGGCATGGCCTCATTCTGTTGATGAATGCGTGGCAGCAGTGGAAAATAAGGTGACCCATGACATGGCATGCAAACTTTTGGCAAACTTCACAATGGAGGAGGTTGTAGTTGCCCTCAAATAGATGGCACCATTGAAAGCACCAGGACCAGACATATATACTGCTGGGTTCTATCAACAACATTGGAATACCATAGGTCCGGAGGTATGTGAAGCGGTCCTACACTTTTTTAATTTTTCTGTTATGGAGCCTATAATCATTATAGGCCTATTAGTTTATGTAATGTAATATATAAGATTATTTCAAAAGTCTTGGCTAATAGGCTCAAGGAGGTTTTACCTCATGTAATATCACCCTTTCAAAGTGCTTTACTTCTAGGGCGTTTGATTACAGATAATATATTAGCATCTTATGAAACTCTACATTCCATGCACATCAGAATGTGGAGCAAAGTAGGCTATATGGGAATCAAACTGGACATGAGTAAAGCTTACGACAGAGTGGAGTGGGTTTTTTTGGAGTCAGTTATGTGCAAGATGGGGTTCCTTGCAAGATGGATACATTTGATAATGGAGTGTGTACAAACTGTCACTTATGCTATTATTGTCAATGGACAACCGGTGGGCTATATAATTCTAAAGAGAGGTTTGAGACAAGGAGATCCGCTATCCCCATATCTCTTCCTTATTTGTGCAGAGGCCCTTAGTTCTATGCTAAGTAGAGCAAAAGAAAATGGGGTAATCACAGGGGTGCCTACATCCAAAAAGGGTCCACGAATTAGCCATCTTTTCTTTGTGGACAACAGTCTTCTTTTTTGTAAGGCTAATTCGGTGGAATGGAGACGACTCACCAAGATATTAGACAAATATGAAGTTGCCTCGAGACAGAAATTGAATAAGGACAAAACCTCTCTATTTTTTAGTCATAATACTAGTGTTGCAAAAAGAGATGAGATTACCCGACTGTCTGGATTACAAGCCACTGAAAAATATGAAAAATATCTGGGGTTGCCAACTTTGGTGGGAAAATCGAGATCAAAAGCCTTTAAGAATATCAAGGATCGAGTGTGGGATTGGTTGCAAAATTGGAAAGTCCATTTTCTATCTCAAGCTGGGAAGGAAATAATGTTGAAGGCAGTCATTCAAGCCATCCCTACATATTGTATGTCGGTGTTTCTATTACCGGTCACTTTATGCAAGGATATTAATAGGCTCATGCAAAGGTTCTGGTGGGGGCACGAGGAGAATATGTCCAAAATTCATTGGATGAGTTGGGAGCGAATGGGTATATCCAAGGCTAAGGAGGGTCTCTGATTCAAAGATTTGGCTTTGTTTAATAAGGTGCTTTTGGCAAAACAAATATGGAGACTTATACAAAAGTCGGAATCTTTAGTGGCAAGGATTGTTAAAGCTAAATATTAACCTACGGTGATGGTGTTGGATGCTGAAGTAGGGAAAATGCCATCTTTGGCTTGGAGGAGCATAATCTCAGCAAAGGGAATTATAAAGAATGGGACAATATGGAGGGTAGAGGATGGGAAAGACATTCGGGAGTGGGGTGATTGTTGACTACCAAGACCAACAACCTATTCTGTCCAATCCCCACCGATTACTCTTGCGGCTAACTCTATGGTGCGCGACCTTATTGATGTGGCTACGGGGGGCTGGAATAACACTATAATTTCAGAAAATTTTTCTGAGGAGGAGGCAGCAGTGATAAAGAATATTCCTCTAAGTCCTTTACTTCCTAAAGATAAATTAATATGGAGGTGTACAACCAATGGACATTTTTCAGTCCGTAGTGCTTATCATCTGGCTATTGAATGGCAAGCAAAGGCACGTGGGGGAATGTCGAAGCAGGGACAAGGGAGTGCGATATGGAAAGTCTGCTGGAAACTAAACGTTCCTAACACTGTGAAAATATTTGTATGGAGGGCCTGCCACAACCTTCTCCCAACAAAAGCCAATTTGTTCAAGAGAAGGGTGACTAATTCACCAATGTGCTCAATCTGTAATTTAGTAGAATAAAGTGTGGAGCATATTGTTTGGTCTTGTCCATCCGCGTCTGATGTGTGGAGCTGTGGACCTATTAAATTACAGAAGAGCACATGTGGAAATAGAAACTTTGTGCAGCTGTTTGAAGAGCTGATCGAGCGGTATGAGCACGAAGAATTGGAGCTCTTTACAGTGTTAGCTAGAAGTGTTTGGCTGAGGCGTAACAATGTTGTACATGGGGGTGATTTCATCTCTCCCAATCAATTATTCATGAATACAATTGTTGGTCTGGAGTACTTTCAGAGGATAAATGCACAACCTAAGGGGACGGACAGTGCAACACAACAATTTCAAATGATCAAATGGCAGCCTCCACCGGTGAATATGATAAAAGTGAGCTGGGATGCTGCAATAGATCACAGAAATTCTTGTGTTGGCCTGGGACTACTAGCATGGGATGCATATGGTAAATTCTTGGTTGCTTGTGGGATCAAAAAAAGGATAACAGCAGACCCTACAGTAGCTAAAGCACTTGCTGCCTTGCATGCCGTGATCTTGGCAAAGGAGCTAGGATTTTCAAGTGTTATATTTGAGGGAGATGCTCTAACGATTGTGAAGGCAGTAAACTCCACTGGGTCATGTGAGAGCAGTTATGGTCATTTTGTGGAAGATGTGCAATGGCGTAAGAGTGATTTTGCAATGTCAAGTTTTGTTCATGTTATTAGGGGAGCAAATTCTGCTTCCCATCATTTAGCAAAAGAGGCTTGTACCCTTGTCATTGATAAATATAGGTGGCATTGTATTCCACCAGGTATTGGTGGTATTATTAGGAAGGAGGAAACACCCCTCCTTTCTTGATATGCTCTATTTGAGCTTCAATAAGATTTCGAATTATTCCTAAAAAAAAATGACAAAAATATATTAAGCTAAAAAAGAAAAAGAAAAATGAAGACAAAAAATAGAAAAAGTAAAAAATTCTGAAAAATCGAAACAAGTAAAAAAATCAGAAAAATACAAAAAATAAATAAATAAATTTTTGCTATTCTGTTCAATCCCGTTGTTTACAGCTAAAACAACTCGATAGCCATGGACCCAGCCACCTTCGAAACCTTAACCCCATCTCGCTTCATCACTTTCACCTTCCCTCACCCCTTACGCCCCACCTCCCTTCTCCGAGTCGCCGTCCTCGACTCACAGCTCCAACCCCCCGACTCACCCCGAGTCGCCGCCATGTTCGTCCCCGAGCACCGCGAACCGGACTGGATCTTCTCCACCGAGTCGGGTCACCTCCAGCTCCTCCTCAGCGCTCCCGGCGTTTCACGCCTAATCCTCGTCGGAAACCCACCCGTCAACGATCATTGTTTGCCAACGATTTTCCGCCGCCCGATCAACAACAGTCCCCACGGCCTCGAGGTGAGCTTGAAACCTCTTTTGCTTGCGTTGTCTCCTAAATCTTTGTTCAAAAATGGAATTCCTGAGATACCCATTTTGAGATACGAGGATAATGTGGTTTGTAGTGTGGTATTAGAGCATTGTGTTGGGTCTTTCGCGGGTGAAATGTTGGTTGAGGATGTGGAAATTGAGAGTGGTAGTAGTGAGATGGGTGAGTGTTCGAAGAGGGAGTTTCGGAGGCGATTGAGGTTCAAGAGGATGCCAAATTTGATTCAGACTGAGATACGTGTTGTTCCAGAGGAAGATTTTGGTTCTGATCATGTGGGAGTTGGAAAGGTTGATTTCAAACCGGATATTGATGTTTTGGTGCATCCTTATCTGGCGCCAATGGTGGCCGGTCTTTCTTCGATCAGTAGTTGTATTGAGGAACGGATTCGAAGTGGATTTAGGCCGAAAGCGTTGTGTATTGGTGTGGGGGGTGGGGCTTTGCTTGCTTTTCTGAAATCCCAATTGGGTTTTGAGGTCGTGGGGGTGGAGGCTGATGAAGAGGTTTTGAGGGTTGCACGGCGGTTTTTTGCTTTGGATGGTAATGATTCTATCCGGGTTATTGTTGGAGATGCAATAAATGTTATAGAGAAACTTGCATATCGTGCAAATGGGCACAATTTGTGTTCTTTTGGTGTTAATGAGGCAGAGAATGGTAATTGCTTGTATGATAGCAATGATATCAATAACAAATTTGATGCTATTATGGTCGATTTGGATTCGAGCGATGCAAGTAGTGGTACAGTTGCTCCACCTTTGGAATTTGTAAGGAAGCATGTTCTTTTGGCTGCTAAATTGGTTCTTTGTGATTTTGGTGTTCTCGCTATAAATGTCATTTCTCCAAATAGGTCTTTCTATGAGAAATTGATACATGATTTGCGGGAGGTTTTTCATGATCTGTACGAGATAGACATAGGAAATGGGGAGAATTTTGTTCTAGTTGCCACAATGTCAGCTACTATGTCTTCCATTAGTGATTGTGATAATTCTTTTCTAATTAGACTGAGATTGGTTGTTTCAGGAGTATACATGGATTCCCTAAGGAAGATTTGAGACAAAGTGGTCCATGGAAGTTGAGGAATATAATTTTTCGATGTTGACTCTGTTATTTTTAGGTTTGCAAATCCTTAGGGAATATGAAAAAAAGAAAAATTATGTACAAACTCTTTCTTTTACACTCCAAGCATTTACTCCATAATGTGGCAGCATTTACTCCATAATGCGGCAGTTGCAGAAAGAGAGTAAGGGGATGGGGCCGGATGGGATTAAAAAATATTGTGGTGGAAAGATGATGTGGCAACTGTCACATTAGGTAGTAAACACTCAGGAGTGTAAAATAGAGAGTTTGTATAGCATTTATCTTGACAAAAAACCAGAGCTTTGCCCCCGAACCCGGTTCCAAATGATTTGCCATGTTAATAAGCCTTGTTAGTGCCGTGGGATGATGATGAGAATAGAAATCAGTAAAAAGACCGAAAAGAAGAAATGGCAGTAGAAATTTTAAGAATTATGGTTCAATGAATGAATATATTGTAGAACCACAAGGGGACCTGCTGTATGGGGAAAATTGATATATACTCCCTTCAAGATACTCATCAGAAAGACAAAAGATACTCTGGAGTTACCTTCATTCCTGTGGCTTTAGTAGGAAGAAAATTATGGTCGCCAGGCACACAGAGATTGATGATTTGAAGGATTTGGAAGGAACGGTGATCTTCCGAAGCCTTTTGAGGTAACAAAGTTTCCTTACATCTGATTTTGAATTTTCATTGGCTGTAGGTGCATTACATCTTTGTTCTCAGCAATGTGCATTAAAATACAGCTAATTACATATTAGTGCTCCCTTTCAGAGATAATTGGAATCTCAATGGGTATTATGTTCATGTTTATAGAGTCTTCACTCAAAGAAGAATCGTTGTCTTTTAGTAAGGAGATGTCGTTTACTGTTCCACATTTGCTAACTTGATATTGAAGTATGAAAATGTTCCCTGGAAATTTCTAAAATTGTCCTTTGATGTAGAGTTACAAGCCACTCTTTCCCCTTTGGTATGCTTAGATTTGAAACACATTGGTCATGGAGCAAATGATGTTTTTAGCTTCTAAATTTTGTCTCCAATCTTAGAAATCCTTGTGCAGAGGCACAGAGTTGATGGTTAATACTAGTGGGAAACATATTAGCAAGTTCCTTTATTGGATTAGACCTTATATGAATTTCCATTCTAAATTTTTTGATATTTTTTTATCTCTAAGTTGGAAACCACAATTTGCAAAGTTGTCTTCTAAAGACTCCAGCTAATCTGTTTTTGTTGAATTTGCAGGCCGTTTAAGGCACTTCTGTCTGTATTTTAGTTGGCTGGAGAAATGTACCAGATCCCATGAGAGTCTTTCAAGCTAAGCTCAGTTTCATCATATCTTTGTTTCTTCAAGTTATTATTATTTATCTATGTTTCTTTCAAGCTAAGCTCAGTTTATGTGGAATGATGTGATTGAGAAGATAGAGCATCAAATGGCAGGTTGGAAGAGGATGTACCTTTCTAAAGGAGGCCGTTTAACTCTCATCAAGAGTACGCTGTCTAATCTACCGACTTACCTTTTGTCTCTGTTTTCGATTCCCATGAGTGTAGTTAAAAGGTTTGAGAAAGTCCAAAGAGATTTCTTGTGGGGAGGGATGGGAGATGAGTCTGAGGTGTATCTTGTAAATTGGAACCAAGCTTGTCATCCCCTGCACTACGGTGGTCTTGGCATTCGAAAGTTGCATCAGTTTAATCAAGCTCTTCTGGGGAAATGGCTTTGGAGATATGCGAATGAGAGTGAGGCTCTTTGGTGCAAGGTTATCAAAGCTAAGTATGAAGACCAGGAAGGTGGGTGGTGCACGAAAGAGGTTTTGGGTTCTCATGGTATGGGATTATGGAAACTTTGCCAAAGGCATTCGGTTTGAGGTGGGGGTGGGGTCGAAAGTTCGTTTCTGGCATGATATTTGGTGTGGAGAAAATTCTTTGAAGCAAGACTTCCCGTCTTTGTTCAGCGTCGCTAGACACAAAGAAGCTTGGGTGAAGGATAATTTTACTTGGAGGAATGGGGTTGTAGAGTGGATTGTAATTTTTGTGCGTCCCATTCAGGACTAGAAGGTGGATTTGGTTGCTCCTTTTTTTTGATCGGTTGTACTCTTGCAAGATCCCTATAGGTATAGTGGATCGTATTTGTTGGACCTTGTCTAAGAAAGGCAAGTTCGAGGTTAAGTCGCTCTTCAAGGCCTTGTCTAATTTTGACTATGATGTGTTTCCTTGGAAGAGTATTTGGCGCACAAAGGTGCCTGTGGGAGTGGCTTTTTTCGGGTGGACCGTGGCCCTAGGCAAAATTTTGACTCATGATAATCTGCGTAAGAGGAACCTTGTGGTGGTGGAGTGATGTTGTATGTGCAAGAAGACAGGAGAGTTAGTAGATCATCTTCTTCTTCACTGCGAAACCGCAAGAACCCTTTGGCATACTATTTTTAGTCGGTTTGAGTTGCATTGGGTTACGCCTTGCAGAGTGAGGGATTTGTTCGATTGTTGGTGGTTGGGAGGACGTGCTCGAAACGCGGTAGTATGGAAGATGATCCCTTTATGTCTTATGTGGTGTATATGGATTGAAAGAAATGCTAGATGTTTTGAGGACTCTACTAGGACTATAGAGGAACTGATTTATCTTTTCTTCTTTACTCTTTACTCTTGGACGGCCATTTGACTAGCTCCTTTAGTAATTAGTTTTTCTAAATTCTTCTTTCAGTTCTCTCCCTCTTAGGCGCTCTCTTTTTATATACTTCCTGTGTATATGGGTTGCGCCCCTCTACTCTTTTTATAACATTATTACTTATAAAAAAAAAAAAATAAGTACACGAAATATCATTAATGAAAAGATACAACTCAAGTATACATGGAGTATATATGAGAAAACATCTACTTGGAAAGAGAAAACAAGTCAAAAAAATCATGAAAACTAAGCATATTAAAATCTAAAGAAGCTGTCCAATGATGAAGAGTTTCGAAAAAGAAAGATTTAAGTTCCATCACTAATTCTTATTGTCTTCAAAACTTTTATTATTTATTTTCTTCTAAAGACACTACAAAAGAACGGCACCATCTTCCACACAGTCGCGCTTTGAGGATTACTTACCAACCTTCACCTGCATGCCAAAAGGTCTACTACTCTCGTAAGCATAACCCAAGCTAGTCCAACCTAGTTGAAAATAGCACTCCACAAGGCACTGCCGATTTCACAATGGAGAAGGAGATGATCTATAGACTTTTCATTCTTCTTACAAATACAATACTAGTCAACCACAATAACATGTTGTTTCTCAAGGTTACTCATGGTGAAGATCTTTCCCGGGGTGGCTATCTCGACCGAAATGTTTTAGTTATACTTTGATAAAATGCATTGACTAGAACTAGAAGTACCAAGAGAATTGACTATTTGAAACATGTTATTTTTTATTGCTTCATATCTTGTTTGGAGATTTTCAATTAAGAGTGGAATTAACAATTGGAAGAGAAGCATCAGAGTGTGAGTCCTTCCAAAATTGTCATGAAATTGAAGGGTCATTGTTCCCCGAGAGAATTGACAAAAATCAATTCATTATTGAGTGGTGGGACAAAAATCAATTCAAATGAACTAAGATGATCTTTGAATTCACGCTGCTGAAGTGATTGGGCAACCAATATTACTCCTCAAATTGAAAAAAAAAAAAAAAAAAAAAAAAAAAAACCCTATTTAACCCTCAACCGGGAAAAAGGGTAATGCTATATACCATACAAATATCCCACAAATATCTTACAAAACTAACTTGCCAAGTCTAATAGATCTTGAATCAATTCTTGCCACATCAATTTTATAATTATTTGTGAAATGTTTGTTTGATATGTAACATTAACGGAGGAAAATTGCTACCAATGGCAATGCTCCAAAGCATCTACATTTTCCGGCACTCCACCATCATAATTGACGACCCTGCGCATGCTTTGATGGGAGGGAATCCACACCAATTCAGTATGTTCAATGGAGTTTCCGAGCTCTAAGAATCCTAAATAATATTTTCAGTCTATTGTCTTATCTCTCTCTATACCTTCATCTCTTCTAAGAATCCATGACGGCAGATGTAGAGAGCCACACAAAAAAATGTCACTGTGACTTTTGACCATTTATTTAGATTTTCTAGAATAACTTCAAAGAAGTTTTTTAAATTCTAACAATATTTTTTAATTAAATGGTTCAGCTATTGCTCAATTTGTTAAGTTATGTTTTTTTTTTTCCTTAGAAGTTGTTTAGCCATCCCCAAATATGCTCAAAGGGAGGGCTCAAATCACCTCCAAGGCCATGAGAGTAGTTTGGCCACCCAGCTTAACACATTAATGGATTTTGTCAACTTTTTTCAAAGCATAAATTAATTAATTAATTTTTTTTTGCTTACACCAGGAAGTGATTAACTGCTTTTTAAAACTTAATGAACTATTTGTCAAAATTTCAAACCATATGGAAAAAAAATGTGTTTATCCTCAAACTAAATAGCTGAAAAAATATAGTATGAGAGTGTATTTTTAAAAAAATTACGATTTGAAAACATAAACAAATCAGTATTATCAAATCACAAGTAATTGGCAAATTTTTAAAATGCACGAGTTTAAAATTTAAACTACAATTTTACCAGATACTTGACGGAATTTTTAAAAAGTATATTTTCAAATTACATACTTTAAATCTAGTAGTTTAAAGTAGACCGTCTAGATGTAAAATATGTTGCATCTTAAAGAAATTTCCATTATGTTGATTTACATCCTCATCTTTTTGTTTTTTAGGGTGATTTACAGCGAATTAGTATCCTAAGAAACTAATCGATTGTCCAAGTTGCAAAGATTACCTCGAAATGGGAGCGCTCAGGGCAGAATCAAAATTTGAAATGGGTGCAAAATAAAAATAAAAATATTTTTTGGGGTTCAACCCATAAAAAAAATATAAATCTAAAGACATTTTTTTAATTTTGTTCTTTTTGTTAGCGGTGGGGGGCTATTGCCTCTCATGGGTGGTTCTGCGGCTTCTGCCCCTAGGAGAGCTTCCCTCCAATTGAGGGTCTCCCATGTCCCTCTCATATATGAATGAGAGGAAGTCAATACTTAGCCATATGTACATCCAATTGGGGCCTTTAACGTGACTCCCATTTTTAAAGTCAAGCCTTGTGAAAAAAGTAACCACACTCATCTCCTAGAGGATCAGAATCCTCTCTAGTTGAAAAGAACGGAAGAGGAACATGCATGTTCATTATAATGTGAGGGTAAAATGATAATTTCACTTTTTGTTTGGATCCTAGTTCTACCCTAGAAGCCATATTCTTTTTCCTTAGACACCATTCTCTTTTGCATGATAACTGCAAGCAATATAACAACTTAAATATTATCAATTAGTTATTTGGACAGCAATTGTAAAAGTCTATATGGGATCTAACCATCTAAATAGGTGGCCGGACAACCCTAAAATTTATTTAGACAAGTATGTCTTATATAAACCCTCTTACGATTATCACTCAAATTTTAATGCCGTTGAACGACTAATTGTGATACGCTTTTCTACCGCCACATGTTCACTCTTCTTGAGCCATAACTAGGCAACAAGTGTTCTCACGATAGTCTAATGCCCGAAGGCGATTGATAAGCTTTGCAAATTTTGGACTTAATTGCTGCAACTTTTTTTTCATCTCCCCAATGAGTCCACCCCATTCTCTCTTTCCTTTACTTTCTCTTCAAACATTGAGCTCTCGCTAGAGGAAAAGCCACCATTTACAATTCATCGTCTTACACTGTCAAGACGCACACCAGGCATCCCCAACTCAATCAACAAATTAACAATATTTTTTACATTAATGAGTTATGAAATTAATATTTGCATCTCAATTTTTTTTTTCTTTTGTAATATATTATTTTGGGAAAAGTATAAATACCTCCTCAAACTACCAACCCATTGTCTATATCCTCCCAAAACTATTGATCGGAGTTAACGTCCCCCAAAACTTACAATATTCCCCAATGACTAAAAATTCTTCATAAAATTATAAAAATTAGAAAAAGAGTCCAGGGGTGGCTCAACCACCCCCTTGCTAAACCCTCTAATCCATTGACTGTGCCTTCTAGTTTTTTCAGCAAACTCAAAACCCAAATCTATACCTCTACACTGCTCTTGTTAATGGGTTTGTGCTGTCTGGTTCTCACATTGGTGCAATTAGCCAATATTGTCAAAATGATGTACAAATCTGTCCTATCCAATGAACATGCAATATTGTGGGAACATTGTCACCGAGGTGGTAGTTTAAAGGGAGTTCGCATAACTGAGAAGTTCATTCATTAAATTAAAAATAATAAACACACCATCATGTTCAGTCTACAAATTCATGCTCAAAGAAATGGCAAGGTTCTCACCGCCTAACAACGCAGTTACAAAATTTACGGGGTAAACAAAAATATATATCAACTTCTCAAGGCACTAGTAAAAATCTTTGAAAGCAACTCATTTGCTTCACAGTTCTTGCACATTCAAACCTACAAATGAAACAATTGACATGAATTATCAACTATGACACATAAAAAAAAAAAAAAGAAAAAAAAAAAAAAGAGGAGCACGGGCTCAATATATCAAACCTACATCAAGAAACACAAAAGCTTGCAAATGTACAAGCCACCTTACTTTATAATAATCACATCCATATTAAACTATAGAGTAACGCTATTTAGTAGACTGATATCTGCCCTTGGATTAACACTTGAAAAAAAAAAATCAATGACTAATTTTCAGTGCTACGACATCTCAATTGTATGACAGTCGTATAAGAGTCTATTAAATAGACTTATTCTAAACTATAATATGGAAGTGATAAAGCAAGACTATGCAAGACTCTTCTGACCTCACAGAGGCCAAAAAACAAAGCTAACAGACACTGATGAATATAGTTGAATAAATTGGTGATACCTGGAGGAAGGGATTGCTTCAACTTGTCAGCCTTCTCATTGTCAAAGACACAGAGAGTGTAAAGGTACTTGGAGCAGCGAACTTTAAACTTCACCACATCCTTGCTCCTCTTGATTTTGACAGAGCGTGCATCCTTTCTTCTTGCAGTAACTAGGAAATCCTTGATCTCGTGGATTTGCTTTGGCTGTTTATAGTATACAAACAAAGACTTGGTTAAACTACAAAAAAAAAAAAAACCTGAAAAAACCAATACGTTTCAAGCTATCAGCAGAAGCACACTATGTAACTAAATAATATGAAAAATTATATCATGACAATGGCGTTAAAAGGTTTGCAACAGCACAAAAAGATCAAATAAAGAACTACTAGTTGATTCATCTATGCAGTTGCTCCTATTTTCTCCAATATTGTTAAGACCAATTCTACATCATGCAATTTGATTGACAGCAACGCTAGGACCAATCTATAGGGCTTGAGGCAAAAGATGCAAGCATAAAAACATCAAGGCACCTGTATTAAAGGCACAGTTGATTTACCAGACTCGTAACTGTAATAACAACCAAATGGAAGTTAATACCAAACTCGAGTCCAGCAATACTCAACATAGCTTCTTATTGACCAACTAAGTTGCCCATTCCTCTAGCTTAGCACCACCACCATACACGGTCCACATAAAACATCTCAACAATTATGCATAAATAATTAACCATGTTTAGTAATCAGTATTAAACTCCTTTATATTGTTTTCGTCTCCGGTGAACTCAACTTAATTTGGATCATTTGTGCAAAAACTGACACACTCTCAGTTCAAACTGGGAAGATGACGGGCTTATTAATATATTAAAATATTAACAAACCACCAGATGACAAATAAATGGTTTGATACTAAACTTCACTCTCATATTATTATATCTATCTTTCCACTTGCTTTCCACTTGCTAGAAAATATTGTTGTATCTTCTAGCTTATCACCAATAATATATAAATTTCAAGATGGGAAAAAAAAAAAAAAAAAAAAAAAAAAAAGATGACAAAAATAAAACTAAAGACAAACTGAGGCTAAAATGGCCATTTCCCCTCCGCGTGGTGGCTGAGAAGCCAGTTGGACAAACCACAGTGACAGTAAAATCTGATTCTACATTAGTTTTACCTACTAGGGAATGGTTACAAGAAGGTAGCAGTAGGCTAAGTATTATCTCGGGAATTTTCAGGCAACCATAAAACAAAACAAATAAGAGGCAAAATCTCAAAATCTGTAGTCTTTCCACCCAAGGTTTCACAGCATCCAGTGAAATGCTGAACCAGATTTTCTCAACCAAACAGGAGCAATTCAAAAACTCCAAACCACAATCATTTAATAATTACAAAAAGACAAAAGAAAACCACATGCGCACAAATTGCAGTGATAGCAACATAAAGATTAACACTCACACCAATAATCTACAAGGGAATCACCAAGCTGACAACTATAACACTAAAAAACCCCAAAACCGTATTTATAAGATGTGTTCAAACTGAATGAGAAGTTGACAGTTAGAGTTCTCTTCGAACAAGACATCAAGAATAGGAAATAACAATAGTGAGCGTACATATATGTATATATACATAATACATCAATAATGATATATCTACATATACTTCGAAAATAAAAAAAGCATTGGTACACGTTTTGTGGGTTACAACATATCAAGGTTAAATTGAACATAGCCCTAACAAACTCCCAATAATAATACAAGAGAAATGAACAAAATATTTTTTTTTTCACTGAGAAAATTAAACAAATGAATAATTTACCTAGTTTTGATTTCCAGCTTGAATTATGTTGGTCATGTTCAGTTTAGTTTTTTACTTGCTTTAAAAAGATTTACTTTTAGCTTAGCACCAAAAGCCATAAACCCCTAAAAACAAAAGGCAAGAGTACGAAACCAGTTTTGAAAATGATCATCAACGCTCCATTGGTTTCTGATAAATAAGACATTAAAAACCAAAATACAAGAGAGAACTAGAATTTTTTGGACATTGATCACTTACCCACCATTTTGGTTACTGAGAAAATTTTAAAAAGTTAAAATTTACTATTTAAAAAGAGGAAATAAAATTGCTTTTATAAATTGTCATTAACAACCATAAGTTGCTGAGAAAACTAAAAAAAAATAATAATAATAAATACAAAAATTAAAAATAAAATCTCTTTTTCGGCTTCCAGGAACAGAAAAAACTCAACAGTACTTAGCAAGACCACAGCTACCTAACTCAATACTGAAGACGAATTTAAGAACTAAATCATTGCGCATCTTTAATTTCTTTTCCCGAACGTTTTCCCAGTAACCAAACAGAAATAAAAAAAGAGAGGTACCATTTTCGCTTTTTCGTGCAGAAGAGATCTGGGGCTGAAGAGCAGATCAGAGTGCTCCCCAAGGCCGCCGCAAGTGTACTAGGCTTATAAACCCTAATTCCAAAAAAAAATATTTATCTTTTCCCATTTTGTCCCTCATCTTTTAGACAATTTCAAAGCGTGGATGGGCCTTAGGCCTGAGAGCCTGGGTTTGGAGCAAGCCCAATAGGCTTCCATGGGTCTCGCTATATTAACCTCTCTTTTTTCTTTGCTGTAATCAAGCAGGCTTATGGAGACCCGACGGGAGAATCGCAACATCCATGATAACCAGCGCCGCGAATTGGCAGCGAAGTACGAGCTTAAGCACAAGCTGTTCAAGGCGTTCCTGAGGGATCCTGCTCTCCCCGCCGAGGCTCGGGAACAAATGCAGTTGAAGCTTGCCAAGTTGCCCAGAAACAGCTCCTTCACGCGCATCAGAAACCGCTGCATCTTCACCGGCCGCCCTCGTGGAGTGTACCAGCTCTTCCGGATGTCCCGTATCGTTTTCCGCGAACTGGCTTCCCGAGGTGCTCTCAACGGCATTAAGAAGGCGTCTTGGTAGAGAAGTAAGGAGAAATGGGTTTGTTTTGTTAGAATGAATGAATGAATGAATTCTGTGTCTTTGAATTGATCTGCTTATATGTAATTGTCTGATTTTGGGCTTTTTGTTTTGAATGGTGGGGGAATGGGTTTATGAAACTGAAATGGATATGGGTTGGCATGGAATTTTCATTACATAGGATAAAATATGGTTTTTGGAACCAAAATAAAAGAAATGTGGTAGAATTCATTTCATATTGAACTTTTAATGATTTATGTAAACCATAATATATACCTGGTATGTGTGGAATGCCAAATGAATGGCGTAACTGTTGAAGATGAAGTGTGAGTATTGGATTATGTGATGATGTTGTTAAAGGTTTTGATGAGGGTGATTGAAAGTAATGATTTTAATTTGATGCGGCTGATGGGAAGAGTTTGGTGTTTGTTACTTTGTAAAACTGACTGAAGCGAGTGTTTGGATTTGCTTATCATATCTTTTAGTACTTTACTTTGAATTTGGGTAGTACCTTTGGAAAGATTAAAGTGAATTCTAGTAAATAGGATTCCATTTTCTTGGTTCTGTATAAAGATTAAAGTGAATTCTATCGAATTTGTTTTTGCCTAGTTTTGTTTTAAATGTGTGATCAATTGAAACTCAAATTATTTTGAACCTATATAACTCAATTTTTTGTAGAAGTGGTTCTTTGGTCGATGGATCCATAACCTAGCAAATTAATTCAGCAACTCTATGTATTATATGCCACCTCTGCTCTCTACTTTTGACGCTGAATTTGTTCATGCTCATGCTGCAAAAACATTGTCTAACTTGGACTGCACACTCATAAACCTCGTTTGGTGAGCTAGCACTGCCTTTTGATAGTATTGTCCAACATTTACCTGATCCCGCCTTTTGATTGACATTGTCTAACTTGGACTGCACAGTGTTAATGATGCTTCCTTGCTAAAGCATTTTAGAAGTTAATTGGGGATGGAATCTGACTCGGTTTTGGTCAATTGGTTGAATGATTTGAGATTCCACAAGTTTCCTTGCTGAAGCTCTTCTGGGATTTCTTGGCAAGCTTATGAAGAGAATAATGATGTTTGACAGATAGACATCTTTAACTGACTCATATTCCTCTGTTTAACTGCCTTGTGTGTGTGTGCGTGGTTAAGTATTAGATGTCACATTGAAGATTGCATCTAAATTGATGCTTCCAATATCATGCTGATGGAGTTTTACCTAAGTCCTATGCTCATTTTTAATTGTCTTGTCAAGTAGCCTGAAAGGTGTATTTGCATCAACCTCAAACCAAAAAATAATCAACCATCCTTATTTTTAGAAATAGTCATTCCAAATGTTGGCATCTTTGGCTCTGTTTGATAAACGGTTTTGCCATGATTTTGGCATTACACTATTCATCTCACTTTTTCATTTTTTCAATTTTCTCTTAATTTTTACATCACATCAATCATTTTTTATTACTATTCAAATAAAAAAATCTCTACAAAACACAAATTTTTCATTTTTTCTCACCAAACATTCTTACTTTTCCACTGTTTTTTTTTTTTTTAAAAAAAAAAACATTTTTACTTTTTTTCACATCAATTACTTTTTACTACAGTATCGAACCAAAACCAAAACAAAATCGTTTATCAAACGAACCCACAAAGTGTGCATGTGCCTGCATGTGTGTGTGTGTTTGTGTGTTAAGTATTATTCCTGCAAGGTCAGGAGTAGGATTCTCATAGTATCCATTGTTATGGTTAGAATTTAAAGTTGGCACATCTAACAGTGTACATGATGCCATAATATTTAAATTTTTTAAAAGACTTGCCAAATGTCGCATTATGTACATGGTTAAATGCACAAACTTTAAATTACAACAATAAAATAGATACTATCAATTTCAAATGAAATGGAGAGGATCATTGTTCATTTCAGAATGAAATGGAGAGGTCAGCATGGTAGCTACAGCGGCACTATTCAATGGAATAGTTAGCTTATTAGACTGTAGACTCATTTCTTGCAGACATTTCTTAAGAGAACTGATATGAGTAGCAGCTAGCTGCATTCCAAATCTTTGTCTTTACAGGTAGAAACTAGACTGGAAAATGCTAGCCAAATGTCTACTTCTGCACTATCTTTCGAGGAAGAAAAACAAAAAGAAATTTTTTTTTTTTGAAAGTTTAGGAATGATTGTGTAATTGGTTTTGTGTACCATAAAGCATGCTGGTTTTTGCTAACTTGCAAATGGATTATTGACGTCGAGGTCTCAAATACAAGCCTATTGCAATACCAAATGAAGATCAGTTTGTACTTGAACCAAACCATGATGGTAGAATATTAAGGTACTTTAATGACTTGCAGGCCATGAAACTTACGTCAGTGCCAATAGAACTCTGCATTTGTAAAAATACTATAAGGATTCAAGATTGTTTTAGCTGTTTAACATAAAAAAGAGAGGAAGGAATAAGAATTCAACATTGCTTTAGCACTAGTTTCAATTGGACATATACTGTCTAGAGTAGATTCTACTTTAATCCATCAAAGTTTGAGTCCGTTGAGATCAAAGTTCGACTCTATTATCAATTTAGTCTTTTAAGTTCTATTTAATCTCGAAATTCTTATTGTTGTCAATGTAAACCATTTGTTCATGTCCATTCCACCTCTCTTCCTCTCTGTGTGTGTCTGTCTCTTGTGATGAGGAACCTCTCTTTAAAAAAAAAAAAAAAAATCATTGAGTTTATGTTTCCCTCTTTTCCATCCATACGCTTAAGTTAGATTTATTTTAAGAAAAGAGTTGTTTCACAAAATATCAACCTTCATTTTTGTTAACCATGCGATAGTGGGTCTTCCAAACATATTAATTTGTTTTGGTTTTGTAGGAGAGTTCCTCAGCCTTGGAAGCTCATTTGAAGCTCATTTCTGTGGCCTATGTTGATTTCATCAAGTTTTGGCTATTGGCTAATCTAGTAGTTTAAAGTAGTCTGGACTCTGGATGTAGAATATGTTGCATCTTAAAGAAATTTCCATTCTGTTAATTTACAGCCTCATCTTTTTGTTTCTTAAGGTGATTTATAGCAAATTAATATCCAAAGAAACTGATCGATTGTCCAGGTTGCAAAGATTACCTCGAAATGGGAGCGCTCAAGGCGGAATAAGAATTTGAAATGGGTGCAAAATAAAAATAAAAATATTTTTTTGGGGTTCAACCTGTAAAAAAATATGAATTTGAGGACATTTTTTAATTTTTTTTCTTTTTGTTGGGGGAGGGGGCCTATTACCTCCCAATCTCATGGGTGGTTCTACACCAAGGAGAGCTTCCCTCCAATTGATGGCGTCTCATGTCTTCTCATATTTGAATGATTCTAAGAGTGCGGTGCACGGGACCGGGGTTTACTCTGCATGGGTGGATCTAAAGGGCCTTGCCTTTAAGAGGTTTCTCAACATAAAAAAAAAAAAAAAAATTGAATGAGAGGAAGTCAATACTTGCGCCACATGTACATTTGATTGGGGGCCTTTAACGTCACTCCTTTTTCATATATCATGCCTCGTGGCAAAAGTAGCCACAATCATCCCTAGGGAACCAAGATATTCTCCAATTGCTAGTTAGTTATAATATGAGGGTAAAATGTTAATTTCACTTTTTGATTGGTCCATTTTATCCTGATGTTATAACTAACTGATTTTTCTCCAATTCATTTCAACTGAAGAGGATCCCAGTTCTCCCCTAGAAACCCTATTTATTTTTTTTCTTAAGACAATTGTCTTTTGCCCGGATAACTATAAGCAATATAGCAACTTAAGTATTGGGATCTCTCTCAATTAGTTACTTGGGCAGATAATAATCGTGAAAGTCTATATGAAATTTACTTATCTAAATAGGTGGCTAGATATCCCTAAAATTTATTTAGACAAGTATGTCTTATATAAACTCTCTTACAATTACTACTCAAATTATTTCCAATTTGAGCGACTAAATGTCCTACGCTTTTCTACCTCCACAAGTTCCCCTGACGCCATAGCTAGGCCACAAGTGTTCATGATAGCCCAATTAAAACATTTTTCCAATTAAAATTCATCGTCATACATTGTCAAGACGCACATCAAACATCTTTAACTCTTCGAACAAATTAATAATATCTTTTATATCTTAAAATAAGTATGCAATGAGTTACGAAAATAATATTTGCATGTCATTTTTTTTCTTTTTGTAATATTATTTTGAAAAAAGTATAAGTACCCCCTTAAGCTACTAGCCTATTGTCTATATCCTCCCAAACTATTGATTAAGTTAATATCTTTCAAAACTTTTAAAAATTGTCAATATCTTTCAAAAATTCTTCATAAAATTGTAAAATTTAGAAAAAGAGTCTAGACTCAACCACCCCCCTTTCATAACCCTCTACTCCATTGACTATGCCTAGATTTTTCAGCACACTCAAAACCCAAATCCCAAATCTATACCTATACACTGCTCTTGTTAATGGGTTTGTGCCGTCTGATTCTTCTTTCTTTTTTTTTTTTTTTCTTTTTTTAAAAAAAAAAATTTATTTAAATTATATATATATATACGCTCTCACGCATTGGTGCAATTAGCCAATTTTGTCAAAATGGTGTACGAATCTGTCCTATCTAATGAATATGCAATCACTTCGATCTTTTTGCTGAAAAATCAGTTGGCATTCGAAGTGATGCAATTAGCCAATTATGTCAAAATGGTGTACGAATCTGTCCTATCCAACGAATATGCAATCACTTCGATCTTTTGGCTGAAAAATCAGTTGGCATTCGAAGAGGGTATAAGCAAGCACAAGGGCAGATTTTAAAACTGAGTTTGAAAATATTGATCAGGTTAAAGCAATATTGATCAGGTTAAAGCTTATGAAATTGTTTGGGATGTGAGACGAATTCGAGGATGTGAGACAGGTTTTTTGTAGAAATGACTTAGAAGGGGATATCGTAAAAGCAATGCAAAAATGGCCAAGGAGTGATTCAGCCACCGCTAAACCTTTCTTCTTATTTTTTTTCAAATTTATAAGGGTACTTTTATCTTATAAAAAAACTTTAAGGTCAATTGACTATATTTGATTTTTTTGCAGGTCTTGAGAAAACATTGACAATTATTAGTAGTTTGAAAAAAACATTGATTCAAGAAAAAAACATTGACTCAAGACATTGCTAGTGAAGTGGTAGTTTGAAGAGAGTTCGTGTAATTGAGAAGTTCATTCATTAAATTAAAATGCTAAACACACCATCAGGTTCAGTCTACAAATTCATGCCCAAAGAAATTGCAAGGTTCTCACCACCTAACAACACAGTTACCAAATTTAAGGGGTAAACAAAAATGATAGCAACTCATTTGCTTCACAGGTCTTGCACATTCAAACCTACAAATGAAACAATGACAAGAATTATCAACGATGACACAAAAAAGAAGAAGAAAAGGAGTATGGGCTCAATATCAAACCTACATCAAGAAACACAAAAGCTTGCAAATGCACAAGCCACCATGCTCTATAATAATCACATCCATATTAAATTACAGAGTAACACTATTTAGTAAACTGTTATCTGCCCTTGGATTAACACTTGAAAAAAAAATATCAATGACTAATTTTTAGTGGTATGTCATCTCAATTGTATGGCAATATAAGAGTCTGCTAAATAGACTTACTCTAAACTATAATATGAAAGTGATAAAGCAAGACTATGTAAGACTCTTCTGACCTCGTAGAGGCCAAAAAACAAAGCTAACAGACACTGATGAAGAAAAACAATATAGTTGAATAAATTGGTGATACCTGGAGGAAGGGATTGCTTCAACTTCTCAGCCTTCTCATTGTCAAAGACGCAGAGAGTGTAAAGGTACTTGGAGCAGCGAACTTTAAACTTCACCACATCCTTGCTCCTCTTGATTTTGACAGAGCGTGCATCTTTTCTTCTTGCAGTAACAAGGAAATCCTTGATCTCGTGGATTTGCTTTGGCTGTTTATAACATACAAACAAAGACTTGGTTAAACTAAAAAAAAAAAATCTGAAAACACCAATATGTTTCAACGTATCAGCAGAAGCACACTATGTAACTAAATAATATGAAAAAATATATCAAGACAATGGCACTAAAGAGGTTTGCAACAGCACCAAAAGATAAAATAGAGAACTACTAGTTGATTCATCTATGCAGTTGTTCCTATTTTCTCCAATTTTGTTATGACCCATTCTACATCATGCAATTTGATTGACAGCAACGCTAGAACCAATCTGTAGGGCTAGGGGAAAAAGATGCAAGCATTAAAACCATCAAGGCACCCATAACTGTATTAACCACCAAATAAAGGTTAATATCAGACTTGAGTCTGGCAATACTCAACATAGCTTCTTATTGACCAACTAAATTCCAAGATAGGAAAAAAAAAAGTAGGAAGACAAAAATAGAACTACAGACCACAAACTGCAGTTAAATGGCCATTTCCCCTCCATGTTGTGGCTGAGAAGAGAGTTGGACAAACCACAGTGACGGTACAATCTGATTCTACACTAGTTTTACCTTCTCGGGATTGGTTACAAGAAGGTAGCAGTAGGCTCAATATTATCTCAGAATTTTTAGGCAACCATAAAACAAAACAAATAAGAGGTAAAATTTCAAAATCTGTAGTCTTTCAACCCAATCTTTCACATCATCCGGTGAAATCTGAAACAGATTTTCTCAACGAAACAAGAGCAATTCAAAAACTCCAAACCACAATCATTTAATAATTGCAAAAGGACAAAAGAAAACCATGCACATGCACAAATTGCAGTGATAGCGACATAAAGATTAACACTCACACCAATAATCTACAAGGGAATCACCAAGCTGACAACTATAACACTAAAAAACCCTAAAACAGGTATTTATAAGCTGTGTTCAAACTGAAGGAAATGTTACCAGTTGGAATTCTCTTCGAACAAGACATCAAGAATAGGAAATAACAATAGTGAGCGTACACATAAGTTTTTTTTTGTTGATAAGTGAGCGTACACATATGTATAAATACATAATACATCAATAATGATATATCTACATATACTTTTTTTGATAAATAAAACGAGGAGTGCAACACGAGGACTTCCCAAGAGGTCACCCATCCTAGTACTACTCTCGCCCAAGCACATTTAGCTGCGGAGTTCTGATGGGATCCAGTGCATTAGTGCTAGTATGATCGCACTCATATATCTACATATACTTCGAAAATAAAAAAAGCATTGGCACACGTTTTGTGGGTTACAACATATCAAGGTTAAATTGAACATAGCCCTAACCAACTCCCAATAATAATACAAGAGAAATGAACAAAACATTTGTTTTTTCACTGAGAATATTAAACAAATGAATAATTTACCTGGTTTTGATTTCCAGCTTGAATTATGTTGGTCATTCTCAGTTTAGTTTTTTACTTGCTTAAAAAAGATTTTTACTTTTAGCTTAGCACTAGAAGGCATAAACCCCTAAAAACAAAAGGCAAGAGTAGGAAACCAATTTTGAAAATGATCATCAACGCTCCATTGGTTACTGATAAATAAGACATTAAAAACTAAAATACAGGAGAGAACTAGCATTGTTTTGACATTGATCACTTACCCACAATTTTGGTAACTGAGAAAATTTTTAAAATTTAAAACTTAAAGAGGAACTAAAATTGCTTTTGTAAATTGTCATTAACAACCATAGGTTGATGAGAAAACTTAAAAAAAATACAAAAATTAAAAATAAAATCTCTTTTTCCGCTTCCGGGAAAAGAAAAAACTCAACAGAACTTAGCAAGACCACAGTTAGACTAACTCAATACTAAGAACACGAATTTAAGAACTAAATCATCGCGTATCTTTACTTTCTTTTACCGAACATTTTCCCAATAACCAAACAGATCCCAACCCAAGACAACAGCTGGTCGAGCTTCAGGAAAACCACAATAAAATACAATAAAATATAAACACCAAGAGAAACAAAGAAAGAGAGGTACCATTTTCGCTTTTTCGTGCAGAAGAGATCTTCGGCTGAAGAGCAGATCAGAGAGCTCCCGGACGCCGCAAGTGTTCTAGGCTTATAAACCCTAATTCCAAAAAAATATTTCTGTTTTCCCATTTTGTCCCTCTTCTTTTGGACAATTTCAAAGTACATGGATGGGCCTTGGGCCTGAAATTGAAGGGTCATTGTTCCCCGAGAGAATTGACAAAAATCAATTCAAATGAATTCACGCTGCTGAAGTGATTGGGCAACCAATATTTTAGAATGTTTAGACTAAAAATCAAACAGCCTATTCCTCTTCAAATTGTTAAAAAACTATATATATATATATATATATATATATATATATAACTGTCAACAACCGAAAAAAAGAGTAATGCTACATACCATATAGATATTCCACAAATATCTTATAAAACTAACTTGGCTAAGTCTAATAGATCTTAAATCAGTTCTTGCCACATCAATTTTATAAATATTTGTGAGATATTTGTTTGATATGTAGCATTACTCAGGAAAATTGCTACCAATGGCAATGTTCCAAAGCTTTTACATTCTCCGACAGGCGGCCATCATAATTGGCGACCTTGTGTGTGCTTTTATACGGGGGAATCCACACCAATTTAGTATATTTAAAGCTCGTTTGAGATTGCGTTTGAGAAATATAGTTTTTAAGTCAAAAAGAATTTTTTGGCAAAAACTTCATTTTTAAGCTTTTGCTAAAAGTGCGTTTTGTTCATTTTTAGGTTTTTTAGACCCTTAAAGTGCTTTTAATTTTTTTACCAAACGAGTATTTTCTTTTTTCTTCAAATGGGCTTTTTGAAAGTTAAAAGCACTTTTAAACCCCCCCAAACGCAATTCCAAACAGGTTCTTAGTAAAATTTTCGAGCTCTAAGAATCCTAAATAATATTCTCAGTCTATTGTCTTCTCTCTCTCTCTCTCTCTCTCTATACCTCCATCTCTTCTAAGAATCCATGGCGGCAGATGTAGGGAGCCACATAAAAAATGCCCCCATGATTTGGTCAAAATTATATGGCTCAAACCTAATTTGATAGTGAACTTCCCTCGGCCGTACACACAAAGGCTCCATTTATTTCCATATAAAACGTTTTTCATAACATATTTTTAACATTTTCTGAACACTGAAAAATTCTTGGACCGCCACTTTTGAACATTTATTTAGATTTTCTAGAATAACTTCAATGAATTTTTTTAAATTCTAACAATATTTTTTAATTAAATGGTTTGGCCATCCCTCAATTTTTTTTGGGTGGCCAAACCACTCCTAATGACTATAGAAGTTGTTTAGCCACCCCCAAATATGCTCAGAGGGGGTGCTTAAATCACTTCAAAGGCCATGAGAGTAGTTCGGCTATCCCGTTTAACACATTAATGAATTTTGTCAACTTTTCTAATAGCATAGTAAGGGTGTCAACCTGGTTCGGTTTATCGGTTTTTGGCCAAAACTGGGGATTGAAACCGGGGTACCTCGTTCTTAGTTTTGGAAAACCAGAAACCGAGGTCCCGGTTACCGGCCAATCCGGTAACCGGTTTTTATATATATTAATTTAATTACCTAAAGTATATATATATATACCCGGTAAAGCTGGGTCTCAAAAATTGGGTACTGGAACGGAGTACTCGATTTTTGGTTTTTTCAAACTGAAACTGGGTCCGGTTTCGATTTCTCGGTAATTTTTGACACCCCTACAGACTACGGTACATCTATGGCATAGATTAATTTATTCTTTTTTACTTACTTCATGAAGTGATTAACTCGATTTTAAAACTTGTTAGACCAGCCATCACTCTTGGTAGCTTCTTCGATCTTGGGCCCAATAGAGAGTAGGGAAAGATCAGCTATAGAGGACAATGAAATGGGGGGAGGGTGACCGTTCCACCTCTGATATCTAAGTTAAAAACTAATGAGAAAATATAACGACAATTAAGCAATAATGTTTGAGCAAAATAATATAGCAGTGGTTGAGAGAGAGATATCATCATAGTCTTGAAGTCCTAACCCTAGGGTTTTTATAGCGGGATTTAGGGTTGTCTTTTTTAGTTTTTCCTACACCGTGAAGAGGGAGGCTGAAAATGAGAGGGTCCAATCCCATTGATCGTGCGTGTTCATGACTTTTGGGAATCCTTGGCTCTCCTTCTATGTGAAGGGATATTTTTCACATTTAGGAGAGTATTTTACGCTTTGCCCCTTACTCTGCGGGGTTTTCTTAGCTGGGGGGAAGAGAAAACTTATGCCGGGGTTTGGTATTGTGGGCCTGGATTTGGTTAGAGTTCAAGTATCTTTCTGGGCCTTGCTGGTTGAACTTTTATCTCGAGGTCCACTCCAATAGTTCGTCATTCACTTGGGCTACGATACTGGCCCAAAGAGAATCTCATTAAGTGAGCCTTTATCCCAAGGTCCACTGCAATAATGAGAAATACTAGTACATACGGTTCCACCGTGGCTCAACCACCCCCATGCATAACCCTCTACTCCATTGAATTGACTATGCCTTTAAGATTTTTCAGCACACTCAAAACCCAAATCTATACCTCTACACTACTCTTGTTAATGGGTTTGTGCTGTCTGTTTTTATTTTATTTTTTTTATAAGTATGCTGTCGGGTTCTTACATTGGTGCAATTGGATTTGGATCCCAACAATACCTAGAAATTGTCGGTTTGGCAATAGTAAGAGCATGGGCCATTAGATATATCTAACAGTAAAAGAATATGTCACCTACAAACGCCACCTTAGCGATCCGCGTGAACACCCAAATGCTTTGTTTCAGCCTTTTCCCACCACGCTTTAACAAACCTTCTTCTTGGCTTAGACGCTCATCCTCCAACAACCCGGTCTAACATTTGAAGAAAAATATTGTTCATCTTGTCTCAGATGTTGGGTTCAACTTCTCCTAAGAGAAATCTGGGTTCATCTCCTTCTTAATCACTTGGGTTCAACTTCTCATCAGAAAAATTTGGTTGCAAAGCTTGCTTTTGCTTCAAATCTTCGACAGGGTTTCCTGGACCAGAGCTTGCAGAAGTACAGATTCAGCAAAACTTGTGGCATCTCAACAAGTTTTGTGGGTTTGAAGGTTATGAAGTTTCTCTGATAAACACCACTTACATGGATGCCATTATAATCACTCTTCAGCGCACTAAAATCCAGTTTTTGGGTTCAATATTCATGAAAAGCCAAGTTTGAAATAAACACAAACACCATAATTTCATCTTTGAAATGAAACTATTATTAATAAAGAGATTAACACAACTATTATAATTTTTACAACCCCATTTCACGAAATTACAATCCCACAGAAAAACTCAAAACCCTCAAATCTTAGCCCCCAACTATTGAACAATCCTAAGAGAACCGACCCAAAAAAAAAAAAAAAAAAAAAAAACTCCAATAGCAGAGCTATAAAATGGGCAGAAAACAACACCCAAACCCTTCTATGAGAATTGAATTCAGTTTTTCTCTGCTGTAGCCACGAAATCAAAGAACGTGAATGTTACAAATCAACAACCCAGCGGACCAATGGCAATGGGTGTTCTTCCATTCGGTTTCCTGAAAATTGTTTTCTCGCCGGAATTTAATACAACTGGGATTCTGTGAATCCAATAGGATTTTGGAGGGAGAAGAAGAATTGTTCTAGAGGGAGAAGGGAGAGCGAAATGAGGGGATTGAGAACAATGAGAGGGCAAGCGAATCACTGACGAGGTTGGGAGTCTTGAGAAGCGAATCGATGACGTGTCTTCTTGCTAACCCTTAATTTAAATTGATGGCTTAGATTATCAAAATTTTGGACTGGCAATTTCTAGGTATTGTTGGGGATCCGAATCCGGTGCAATTAGCCAATTCTGTCGAAATGTCCAATCCAATGAATATGCAATCACTTCAATCTTGAAGGTTTGAGGGTTTCAGCTGGATTTGGAAAAGGGTAAGCAAGCACATGGGCAGGTTGAGTTCGAAAAGCTTGATCAGGTTAAAGCTTATGAAATTGTAGAGGAAGTGAGACGAATTTGAGGATGCTCAATAGGTTTTTGTAGAAATGACTTAAAAGGGGGATATTGGAGAAACAACGCAAAAATGGCCAATGAGTGATTAAGCCAACGCTAGACCTTTATTTGTTTATTTGTTTATTTATTTTTTTCAAATTTATCAGAGTATTTTTGTCTTGTTGAAAAACTTTAATGTCAATCGACTAAATTTGATTTTTTTGCTGGTCTTGAGAAAACATCGACAATTTTTAATACTTTAAAAAAAATAGTTTGGAGGGACATTGCTAGTAAAGTAGTAGTTTGAAGAGAGTTTGAGTAATTGAGAAGTCATTCATTAAATTAAAATACTAAACACACCATCAGGTTCAGTCTACAAATTCATGCCCAAAGAAATTGCAAGGTTCTCACCATCACCACCACCTATCAACGCAGTCACCAAATTTAAGGGGTAAACAAAAATATATATCAACTTCTCAAGGCACTAGTACTTATCAAAAAACTTCTCAAGGCACTAGTAAAAATCTTTGATAGCAACTCATTTGCTTCACAGGTCTTGCACACTCAAACCTACAAATGAAACAATGACATGAATTATCAATAACTATGACCCCCCCCCCCCCAAAAAAAGGAGTGTGGGCTCAGTATGAAACCTACATCTCAAGAAACACAAAAGCTTGCAAATGCACAAGCCACCTTGCTCTATAATAATCACATCCATATTAAACTATAGAGTAATGCTATTTAGTAGACTATCATCTTCCATTGGATTAATACTTGAAAAAAAACAAAACTAATTTTCAATGCAAGGAGTCTACTAGGAGCCTATTTGGAATTGTTATTGAGAAATAGAGTTTTCAAATCAAAAAGAGTATTTGGACAAAAGCTTCATTTTTAAGCTTTTGTCAAAAGTATTTTTTTTAATTATTTTTAGGCTTTTTAGACCCTTAAAAGTGCTTTTTATTTTTATTTTTATTTTTTTTTCCAAATGAGTACTTTTTTTTTTTTTTTTTTCAAACGAGTTTTTAGAGTGTTAAAAGCACTTTTAGGCCCCTCAAACGCAATCTCAAACAGGCCCTAAATAGACATGAATTTTCAATGCAAGGAGTCTCAATTGTATGTCAGTCGTATAAGAGTCTACTAAATAGACTTACTCTAAACTATAATATGCAAGTGATACAGCAGGACTATGTAAGACTCCTCTGACCTCGGAGAGGCCAAAAAACAAAGCTAACAGACACTGATGAATATAGTTGAATAAATTGGTGATACCTGGAGGAAGGGATTGCTTCAACTTGTCAGCCTTCTCATTGTCAAAGACACAGAGAGTGTAAAGGTACTTGGAGCAGCGAACTTTAAACTTCACCACATCCTTGCTCCTCTTGATTTTGACAGAGCGTGCATCCTTTCTTCTTGCAGTAACAAGGAAATCCTTGATCTCGTGGATTTGCTTTGGCTGTTTATAGTATAAAAATAAAGACTCGGTTAAACTAAAAAAAAAATCTGAAAAAACCAATATGTTTCAAGCTATTAGCAGAAGCACACAATGTAACTATATAATGTGAAAATATATATCAAGACAATGGCATTAAGGCCTGGTTTGGTAAAGGGGTTGGAGTTAGCTTAAACACTGTTCATCACAATTTTCCAAAAAAATCAACATCAAAATATTTTAACTTTTTCACTTTTTATATCACATCATTCACTTTTTATTATTATTCAAATAAAAAAATCATTACAAAACAAAACTTTTTTACTTTTCCATATCACTTTTTCATTTTTTTATACAAAACATTCTTATTTTTTTTTTTTCACATAAATCTTCATCAACTACAGTATCTAGGCCAACCCATTTACCAAACACCACCTAAAAAGTTTGCAACAACACAAAAAGATAAAATAAAGAACTACTAGTTGATTCATCTATGCAGTTACTCCTATTTTTTCCATTCTACATCATGAATGACAGCAACGCTAGCACCAATTTGTAGGGCCTGGGGCAAAAGATGCAAGTATGAAAAGCATCAAGGCACCTGTATTAAAGGCACAGTTGATTTACCAGACTCGTAACTGTATTAACCACCAAATAGAGGTTAATACCAGACTTGAGTCTGGCAATACTCAACATAGCTTCTGTAGGGCCTGGGGCAAAAGATGCAAACATGAAAAGCATCAAGGCACCTGTATTAAAGGCACAGTTGATTTACCAGACTCGTAACTGTATTAACCACCAAATAGAGGTTAATACCAGACTTGAATCTGGCAATACTCAACATAGCTTCTGTAGGGCCTGAGGCAAAAGATGTAAGCATGCAAAGCATCAAGGCACCTGTATTAAAGGCACAGTTGACTTACCAGACTCATAACTGTATTAACCACCAAATAGGGGTTAATACCAGACTTGAGTTTGGCAATACTCAACATAGCTTCTGTAGGGCCTGGGCCAAAAGATGCAAGCATGAAAAGCATCAAGGCACTTGTATTAAAGGCACAGATTAACCACCAAATAGAGGTTAATACCAGACTTGAGTCTGGCAATACTCAACATAGCTTCTTATTGACCAACTAAATCACCCATTCCTCTAGCTTAGCACCACGACCATACACGGTCCACATAAAACATCTCAACAATTATGCATATATAAGTAACCATGTTTAGTAACCGGTATTAAAATCCTTTATATTGTTTTCGTCTCCAGCGAATTCAACTTAATTTGGATCATTAGTGCAAAAAGGGACACACTCTCAGTTCCGCCTGGGAAGATGACGAGCTTATTAATATATTAAAAAATTAACGAACCACCGGATGACAAAAAGGGACACACTCTCAGTTCCGCCTGAGAAGATGACGAGCTTATTAATATATTAAAAAATTAACAAACCACCAGATGACAAATAAATGGTTTGATACCAAACTTGACTCTCATATTATTATATCTATCTTTCCACTTGCCAAAAAATATTGTTGTATCTTCTAGCTTATCACCAATCATATATAAATTCCAAAATAGGAAAAAAAAAGTAGAAGACAAAAATAAAACTACAGACCACAAACTGTGGTTAAAATGGCCATTTCCCCTTCATGTTGTGGCTGAGATGCCAGTTGGACAAACCACAATGACGGTACAATCTGATTCTACATTAGTTTTACCTTCTAGGGATTGGTTACAAGAAGGTTGTAGGCTTAGTATTATGTCAGGAATTTCCAGACAACCATAAAACAAAACAAATAAGAGGTAAAATCTCAAAATCTGTAGTCTTTCCACCCAATCTTTCACAGCATCAGGTGAAATGCTGAACCAGATTTTCTCAACCAAACAGGAGCAATTCAAAAACTCCAAACCACAATCATTTAACAAATACAAAAAGACAAAAGAAAACCACATGCGCACACAAATTGCAGTGATAGCAACATAAAGATTAACACTCACACCAATAATCTACAAGGGACTCACCAAGCTGACAACTATAACACTAAAAAACCCCAAAACAAGTATTTATAAGCTGTGTTCAAACTGAAGGAGAAGTTACCAGTTAAGAGTTCTCTTCGAACACAACATCAAGAATAGGAAATAACAATAGTGCGCGTACATATATTTATATATACATAATACATCAATAATGATATCTCTCCATATACTTCGAAAATAAAAAAAAGCATTGATACACGTTTTGTGGGTTACAACATATCAAGGTTAAATTGAACATAGCCCTAACCAACTCCCAATAATAATACAAGAGAAATGAACAAAATATATTTTATTTCTCTGAGAAAATTAAACAAATAAATAATTTACCTGGTTTTGATTTCCAGCTTGAATTATGTTGGTCATGCTCAGTTTAGTTTTTTACTTGCTTAAAAAAGACTTTTACTTTTAGCTTAGCATCAAAGGCATAAACCCCTAAAAACAAAAGGCAAGAGTACGAAACCAATTTTGAAAATGATCATCAACGCTCCATTGGTTTCTGATAAATAAGACATTAAAAACCAAAATACAAGAGGGAACTAGCATTGTTTTGACATTGATCACTTACCAACCATTTTGGTTACTGAGAAAATTTTAAAAGTATAAAATTTTTTAAAAAAAGAGGAACTAAAATTGCTTTTATAAATTGTCATTAACAACCATAAGTTGCTGAGAAAACTTAAAAAAAAAAAAAATACAAAAATACAAAAATTAATAATAAAATCTCTTTTTCCGCTTCCAGGAAAAGAAAAAACTCAACAGAATTTAGCAAGACCACAGTTAGACTAACTCAATAAATAAGAAGACGAATTTAAGAACTAAATCATCGCGCATCTTTACTTTCTTTTCCCGAACATTTTCCCAACAACCAAACAGATCCCAATCCAAGACAACAGTTAATCGAGCTTGAAACATACAAAGCCAAAATCATACACAACCAAAAATACAAAAAATTCAAATAAACACAGACTCTACAAAACCCGATGCTGCGTGCGGCTTCTGAAAAAACCCCAAGAAAATATAATAAAACACAAAGTGAAACAAAGAAAGAGGTACCATTTTCGCTTTTTCGTGCAGACGAGATCTTGGGGCTGAAGACCAGATCAGAGTGCTCCCGAAGGCCGCGGCCCGCTAGTGTACTAGGCTTATAAACCCTAATTCCAAAAAATATTTCTGTTTTCCCATTTTGTCCCTCTTCTTTTAGACAATTTCAAATTACTTGGATGGGCCGTGGGCCTTGGGCCTGGGTTTGGGAAATTATTATATCCTTCAATTTTATTGATATTATATTATCATTTTTGTTTGCGCTTTTTCTCGTTTTACTGCGTAATATAAACAAATCAATAGGGTTAAAACAGGCAACACGACAAAAAGTTCTAGGGTTTATGAGTGTGTTGGAGACCACAAAGCACATGCAGCTGGGTTTCGGAAGCTTGAAAACTCCACCAATCGAAATAGCGCTTTAAGCCGTTGTATTTGTTGCTGGGTTTTGACTGAACTTATCTGCTGAGGTATGGGTTTTCTTATTTTTTGTATTTTTGGATTTTTTTGGTGGTTGTTTTCTTGTGGGACTTTACAAATTTTCCTTTGCTCAATTTTGGGTTCGTATTTTTATTTTTTATTTTTATAATCTTTTGTTTTCTTGTTTTGCTAGTGAGATGGGGGCCAAGGCAAAGAAAGCCATGAAGAAGAATTTGAAGAAGGCTTCTTCTCAGTTAGTGGCTTCTGCTCGTAAGACCGAAGCTGCTGATTTTTTGGTATGCTGGTTATGTCTTTTACATTCTAGATTCTGTTTATGTATTGATTTACTTGTTTGTTAATTACGTTATCATTGTTTTGTTGACATATCAAAGCCACTAGAAGGTGGTCCTGGGCGCAAACTTCCCGAGCAAAAACCAATTGAGGATAAAGCTACAGTGCTGTACATTGGTCGGGTGCCACATGGGTTCTATGAAAAGGAAATGGAAGGTGTGATTAGTTTCTTAGCTTATTTTTAGATTATGAAAAAGGGTAACTAAGTCTATGGGGTTTGTCCATTTTCTGACTGGGTATAAGGTGATTTTTTTTTTCAGGTTTCTTTACACAATTTGGTAAAGTCAAAAGATTAAGAATTGCACGGAATAAAAAGGTTAGGCACCTGTTCTTATCTATGATGGTTTCATTGTAATTATAAACTTATGTATGTGTGTAGATAGTGTTTTTTTTTTTTTTTTTTTTTCAATTTATTTATTATTAACAAGCGTTTGAATGTGGATGTTTAACATCTTTGTATTTGGGGTGTCTTTTGTTTGGTTTGGTTTGGTTTATGCAATCTTACTTTGAGGTTACATATGACACTCCAAATGTATGTTTTGGTAGACCTTTCTAAGAGGTTGGAATGACTCTTTCTTTTTGTGATTTGCAAAAAGGGAATGATTTTGTGGTAGCCATAAAGGTTATGAGGTTGTTTTCTGCATGAAGTATATTAATATTTCAATTATAAGATATTTTCACGGTTGCAGGTAACATTCATAAGACCCCTTTTTTATGTTGTCTTTCTAGTTGATGTATTGGGCATATTCTAGAATAAACTACAAGTTTGGTTGGACCTGTTAATTAGTAAGGTCCATTCTTCTGTTGGTATTAAAACTATGTTCATTACAAAAAATATATCATATTGCGTTGCACAAGTCTGTGGTTTACCCGACAGGGGTTGGTACATGAAGTTTCATGGCCCTGCCTTGGAGGGGGTTCCTCTTTACTAATAAGAAATGGACTCACATTTCTTATTTGTCGTTGCATTCATTTTGTGTGTTTCAAATGAAGTTATGGATAATTGCTCTTACTTTCAATTTTAGACGGTAGTTTGTTGGACTGTAATTATAGCTCAAATGTAATCCCTTGAACATTAACACATTGAACATTTGCAGACTAAGGTTCTTCCATATTGCTCAATTAAATTCTTTATTAATTGTTGACATCAACTTTTCTTTTTTGCTTTGATTTTTTGTTTCATAGACAGGAAAATCAAAGCATTTTGGCTTCATCGAGTTCGAGTCTCCTGAGGTTAGTAATCATTACTTTTTAACTGCTACTATCATTATCATTATTATTGCACTAGAGTTCTGTTTAACTGTTAGTCTTAAGATTTTCTTTTGTTATGAAGGTGGCAAAAATAGTAGCTGACTGTATGCATAATCAACTATTATTCGAGCATCTTTTGCAAGTCCATCTTATTCCTCCAGAGCATGTTCATCCGAAATTGTAAGCAGTTAATTAGTATATACTACGGTATTATTCTTTTTAAATCCACATGATGTAGACTGAGGATAACATTAAAAAAATTGTCTTGTTTAAGTAGCATATACAATGTTTTCCTTTATAGTTGGGCTGTTTTGCATCCTTCAAATTTTTGCTATAGAATGTTGAGCCTTCACAAAGAAGGCGATGCACATCAATGACCAGTGTCTGGATGGTGTCATTTATTGAAAGAGAATAGGAAAGGAAGTATAAGGGAAGTATGAGGGAAGTAACGGGAGGATGAGAAACTTCCTCAACTTTCTTCTTCTTATTCATGCAATGAAAGTCAAAGGAAATTTTACTCTCTCTTCTAAGATGTTTGTACCTTGTGAAGAAGTGTTGTTCTTGACTTGTCCTAAAAATATTTATTCTTCAAAGCTTTATTGTCTTGTCATGACATTCTGTGTAAGCACTTATATACCTATGTACCAAGCTAGTAAACACTCGATTGATTTTGTGCTTTACTTTCTCATCCTACTAAGCAATTTGTGTGTGAAAAAAAACCCCCAACAAAAAGATGAGTTGAAATGAAATTGAGTTCAATATTAATTCTTATGCATTTTGATTTGTTCAGAATGGTTGGAGAAAAATAGGCGTATACTCAAATACAATGGGAACTGTGTTTCCACTGTTTTTGGATCTGGTAAAATTAATTTCCTTCGTTATGGCAACCAATCTGGATTTAGGGTGTCCAAAAGCTGAAAAATCAGTAGGGAAGGTGGAAAAAAAAGTGTAGGAATGGAATGTCTCTTGATATGTCTACATTGTGGGGCTCTTATTAAAAAAGTATACTGTAAAACTGAAGCATGAGAGGTCTTAGAATTGTTTACCTTGATACATGTATGCACATGTTGAGAACAATGGTCATTTTACATTTGTTCCTTTGCTACTTGTATAGATGGAGAGGTTTTAATTACCGATACAAGCCAGTTGACTCTGTTCAAATTGAACGTAAGCGGCAAAACAAGGTATCCGATGTGGATATGAAGAGATAACCTCTGGAAGCTTATTGTTTTTATTCCTTTAAAAATAAAAACAGAAAATATTGAACTCTTCACTGTTCCATGATGATTATTCAGGAAAGAACATTAAAAGAGCACACGAAGTTGGTGGAAAAGATCATGAAGTGCGATCTGAAAAGGAAAAAGAAAATAGAGTCTGCTGGTATTGAATATGAATGCCCAGAAATTGTAAGAATCACACCTTGTTTGTTTATCATTTCATGTTGCAGAAGTTAATTGTCCTTCAGAATTAATAGATAATGGAAAGGGAGAATAACTATGCTGATCTATGGTTGATTTTGTTTCTGCTCCTCACTCGTGTTGGCTTAATTTGCAGGTGGGTAGCGTCCAGCCTGCTCCAAAGAAGATAAAATTTGATGATGAATAGGTATAATATCTTGGGAAAGTGTCATGTTTTTTTTTATTTACCAGAGACTGCAGGTGATGAAGTTTGAATATGATTGTTATTATTATTTGATTAGGACAAGGAGAAGTTCAAAATTGGAGTTTCATGAAGATCGGAAGCGTTGATGTTTATGTCCTATTGAAGAGGTTTTCACAGCACCTTCTTCAGCCTTGGATCCTGGATAAATCCTTTGAAGCCCATTTGTGTGACCTTTATTGATGTCATCGTGTTTTGGCTGATGACTAATCTAGTAGTTTAAAACAGACTGGATGTAGAATGTGTTAATTTTAAAGAAATTTTCTTTCTGTTGATTTACAGCCACATCTTTTGTTTCTCAACAACACCTTCAGCAATGTAATATCCCAAGAAACTGGTGGATTGTTCAGGTTGCAAAGATGAAATTCCGTTGCTTTACTTTATAAACTGTCTTGGATGCAACAAACTGACAGGAACTTTCAATGGTGCTTGGCTCCTTTCTATATCTGATAGATACTCTGATGAGGATAAGGATGCAACAAGTTGCTATCAATTCTGACAATAATTGTCAGAGAGTTGATTGATATGGGACTTGATCGAGTAGGTACTTGGACAAACCAAATCTTATTTCTTATATAAAATGTCTTACAATTTACTGTACAAATTGCTGCAAATCCCTTTAATGGACAATGGTTATTTGACAGTAAATAATCCACAAGTGTTTCTGCTTCTGATAGATTAAGCCGATTGAAAAGCTTTGCAAATGGGATGTTTGGTACCGCTAAATAATTTATAGTTTCTCTTCTATTGTGGTCTCACAGCCGGAGGGGAAAATGATCCTCGCCATTTCAAATTTCCTCTATTTTCATAATTTAGTGTATTTTGAAGAGTAATGCATTCATCATTAAAACTTTTGGACAACACTATTTTTCAAAATACACTAAATAGAAAAAATGGAGGGGATTTGAAATGGAGAGGATCCTTTTCCCTATTCAGCCAGTTTTAATTGGTGTAACAGTTTGTATGCAAAGGTATTCTCTAGCAAAGGAAATTGCCAACAAATAATTTATAAGGGGTGGCAATTCATGTTTATGTATTAGGTTTAAATTAAAGCTTAAGTATAAGATTATATAGGTCAATCTTAACTTAACTTCTTTAATTAAACAAGTTAGACTCCTCAATCCTAAAAATTAATTTCGTGTTGAATTTGCTAATCGTATGAAAACTTAACAATCCTAAATGTTGCGTATAGAGTTCAGATCGTATCGTGTCGAGGCACGAGTTAAAGATTATATATGTCAACTATAACTTAATTCATTTAATTAAACAGATTAAATCTATCAATTTTAACTCTTTAATTTTACGTTAAATTCATATCTAAGTTTGAAGGTTACGTAAAAACTTGTTAGCCCGATCTTTCTATTCTTAACAACATCTATCTTTTTTTTTTTTTTTTTTTTTTAATAAAAAGAGTAGGCCGGGGAGACCAATTGTGGCTATCTTACCTGAGCGTGACCATAGTAGCACCTACCCGCTGAAAGCCACATAGGAGAGGCCTAGACGGTGAGAACAGCAGGCACTTCCTCAAGTCCGACTGAGCCATAGCTTAATCCAGCCTCAATAGGGCATCAATGAGAACTAAGGTGGCTAATACTAATCAGACATATGTTGAAATTCTCTATTGCAAAGATTCGAACTCATGCCCTAATACATGCCCAACCATTTTGCAGAAACTAACTCAACAACACTCTACCAGCATGTCCATGAGGCTGGAGTGAATATGTTTCTTCACTTTGTTTTGTTGAAAGATAACCCATGTATTAACACAATACGATCATTATGTGGTCAGCTGTATGTACGGATTATTGCTCATTATCCAGCAAATTAATATTTAGAAAAAAATAAAAATAAATAATCCCCTGTAGTCTGTCTGAACAACTTCAAATTTCATATAAAAAAAAAAAAAAAAAAAAATCAAAATGCTTGGAGAATATATTAAAGTGATATATAAAATTTAAATTAAGAAAAAAAAAAAAAACTAATATTTGCGTTCAAAAGAAGAAAGTATACAATGGTAATTCCACTCAGAGAAGGGTAATGAGAATGAAAATAAGAAGAGCAGCAATAAAGGAGTATTTGAGAGCGGCCAGAAGAATAGCCAAAGAGATGAAGAAGAGCTGCCAAAGCACCTGCACACTTGCCCAGGCGAGAACACCCGTCAATGCTATTGCCAGGAGATTGTCAGGATCTGGGTCCAGCAGATCACCCCATCTGATACTGAATATGGGTTTCCGATCATTCCCCAAACCATCATCGCCGCCGCCGCCATTAGACCCAGCTTCTTTTTCTTCTTCTTCTTCTATTTTGTCTTCCCTGTCCTTGGAATCTTGGCTCAACCCATCGTTGTTCTCTGCGAATAGAACCAGAAATCTTGTGGGTTTTCTTGGGATTTGGGATTGGGTTTTGGAGAAGAAAGAAGGGAAGCTCAGATTGTTGTGTGGGGAAGCTGAGAAGGGTCTTGGAGTTGAGCGAATTGGAAGCGGGAGTGGTGGGTGTGAGAGAGGAGTGAGCCCTAACATGTCTTTGCCAATCGAATGGCACAAACAAGCAATTGGAATTTGGAGGTGTCAAATTAATTATCAAATTTCTGGGTTTGGAATTTGGAGGCAAAATGACTTATATGCCTACAATTGCAATGCAATCTGGGCTTTTACCATTTTTTTAATTGAAGATGTAGAAACTAAATTATTTACTAGGTTAATAACTTTTTTAGTACGTAAGTTTTCACTTTTTTATTTTATTTTTTTACCTAAGTTTTAATCCATATCACAAATGATACATAACTTATGGATAAATATCGATTTAGTACCTCTGTTACCATTCCGTCAATCAAATTAATGGACTGACATGTGTTATAACAAAAATATGCCACGTGTTCTAACAAAAAAAAAAAAAAAAAATTCATAAATCTAATTAAAAAAAATTTAAAAATCAAAACTTAAAAAAAGAAAAAGACAAATATGGGGTGGCGCTACCCCAAAGCCGAAATTAGTTTGGTTTGATAGAATACGACGAAGGTATTAAATTGGTCTTTTACCCATAAGTTAAGTATCATATGTGATATAATTTGAAATCTAAGTGGGAAACAATAAAAAAGGGAAAACCTAGGTACTAAAAAAGTTATTGACTCTTATTTACTACTACTAAAATTATGAAAAGTGCAACGTGTATGTCACTGGTATGATATGACAATGCTTATGATATGACAATGCTTATCGGTCATTGAATAAGCTATTGTTTTTTTTTTAAAAAAAACATCAAGAGCTATGAGTATTGTTACATCAACCCAATGTAATAAAATAAGATGTAGGCTGGGGTGGAATTGCACCTGCCCAAATTTTTTAAAAATCTCCAAAAGTTTTAATTTTTTTTTCTTTCTAAATTTTATATTTTATTTATGAGTTTGACCCCCAAAATTAAGTTTTTACCCTTAAAAGATCTTCAATTTTTTAGATTTGTCCACCTCATTTGAAATCTTGGTTTTGCTCCTAGATATAGGTGCAATATTTAACATTTTTAGTATGAAAATATATATAGTAAACCTTTTCTTTGCTTAACATAATTACTAAATGAGGATTACCTTTTCTTAATATTGAGACTCTTTTTTGTTTTAAGAGGATCCAAGGCCCCAATCAAACACATTGTTTTTAGGATAAAACAGAGCATGCCTTTTATTCATTACATGTAACATGTAACAAGTTTAACCACAAAATTTCATGAAACCATTATTAATAATTACATCAATAAATATGATTAACTGTCCAAAGAACCAACTATCAGCCGGTAGGCTTATTGTTCACAGCCTCTTAATAAGGAGATTGACACCATTTTCAGGCTCTATAACCAACCTCATTGCTGGGGAATGCCTATATTTTGGTGACAAGGAGAATGAGAAGTTGGAGACAATTAGAGCTATAAGAATTTTAAGCTCTGCCATGGCAAAGTTCTGCCCCAAACACGTACGCGGACCAACTCCAAAAGGCATGTAGACATAAGGGAGCTTGCATGCACCACTGGCTCCATTGGCAAACCTCTCAGGGTTGAACTCTTTGGCATCAGGTCCCCAAATATCAGGGTCTTGGTGCAAGGTAACCATCAAGGTCCAGACATTGACACCTTTAGGAACTTGAATATCTCCGAATTTCAAATCTTCTAATGCCTCCCTGGACACCACTGGCACCGGAGGGTAAAGTCGCAATGATTCGTGAATTACCGTTGTCAACTATCGATGATTAAAGTTGTTAGAATATAAATTAAGTGATTAAATTCATTCAATATCTTGAATCAATGTGTCCGGCATCACTTACTATTTTCATCTTGCGAACCGTGTCAGCGTCAGGCGTTTGACCCCCGCAAACTTCTACCACCTCAGCACGAACTCTGGCTTGCCACTCTGGATTTGAGGCCAGCAGCATCAATGTCCACATGGCAGAGACAGCAGTAGTCTCGTACCCAGCTAAGTATATGTTCTTGCAATTGTCTACAATGAATCGGTCTGTCTCATGTTGGGAAAATCCACTGTTGGTGGCAGCTTCAAGAATCATGTGTAACAAATCATAATTCCCTGATGTTGCTTCCTTTCTTTCCTTGGCTACCTTGAGAATCAAAGCGCGGACATCTTTTTCCAGCTTCCATGTTTCTCTATTACTCTTTGTTGGAAGATATCTGATTGATTGCAACACAAACAACCCCTTTTTATCAAAAAACAACCTTTTTATGTGATGGTAGACATAAAGTGATTTTGGGTGGGGAAAAGATGAAACCTCATTCCAGGAATGCCATTGGACAAAATCTTTTTAGACATATGCTCTTGAAGTGCTCGAAGCTTTAAAAATATCTCCTCCCCTTTGGCATAGTTGGTCCCAAAACAGGCTCTTGAAATTACATCCCCGGAAAAGCTTCTAATATATTCATCAATGTTTACATCTGCAACTCCACCCTCACTTTCTCTCCTCCATGAATTCACCACTGCCATCGAGGAATCCACCATTATGTTCATCATGCCCTACACAACGTACAAAGGAGTTGAATACTACCCTCTACGACTTTTAATAAGTATTTAATTTAGGATTAACCCTTTTCTCATTCAATAAAGATATTCTCGTAAACGAATTTTATGAAACAATTGTGATCTCTCCTACCCGATGTTAAGGAAGGAGATCAATGGCATTCCGAGGGCGATCGAGCGCAATCACTTAAGCGCTCGATTGCAGTACCAGATAGTACCAGAACACAATACCATCCCGAGAGCGATCAAGCGCAATCACTTAAGCCCTCGATCGCAGTATCAGAGAGTACCAGAGCGCAATACCATCCCGAGGGTGCTCGAGCGCAATCACTAGAGCGCTCGAGCGTAGTGCCAGAGCACAACCAGCCGCCGTAAACTTCCTACTCCTACTGGGACTCTAACTACTCTTACTTCTCTCTTGTAATACAAACAGATAACATTTAAGTAATCTGTTTATATTCAATCACACCTCTTGTGGTTGATTGTAATTAATCCTCTTGTATTAATTAGCTAGATAAATACCTTATCACATCAATGCTTATCTTGTTAGCTTGATGTGATCAACCACAATTGTAATTCTTCTCTATTTAAGTTCAATGAGAAAGCAGAATGTATTCCGCCTAAAAGCGAGTTTTTTCTTGTTTTCTCACACCCAAAAGTAGCTACGTTCGATTTGAGGCGAACCTTAACCTTCTCCATGTATAGTTCTGGAGCAAGGATTTTTCTCTGGTGAGCCCAAGTTGCTCCATTTGAAGTCAGGATCCCTTGACCAAGCAGAGGACCTCGCTCTTTAGATTGATAGGAAGGCTTTCCAAAGTCTAAGGAAGTGCATATGCTTATTTCCTTCACCACCTCAGGATCGTTCATATGCAGTATTTGTATGTTGCCAAGTGAGAACATAAATGTTGGACCTGTATACATTATTATAAACAACCATTCACATTCTTCAAGAACATCTGAGAGCTGAAGCTAAATTGATGTTATTAATTACCATATGATTTTCTCCATTGGTCGAAGAATGGAAAGAGGATGGAAGAGCAATTGTGGGTTATTGCTTGCTCTCCTTTTTGTTGAGCCTTTGAGGGTGAGGATTTCATCTTCTTCATGTCACCAATATTTCCAAGCAAAAAAGAGGGTGGAGGGCCTCTGATCCCCTGTTTTCTCAGTATTGCTCGAAGCCTTTTTGGCTTCAATATTAGAGCTTCACACATCTTCATTAATGTGCTAACCAAACCAAGCAAGGCGATTGTGATGATGATCTTACAAAGAAGCAATCGAAGCTCCATGGCTTTTACTCTCTCCCTCTCTCTGTTTGTTCCAAAGTGGCTTCCCCCTTCTTAATTAATGCTGTTAGTTTATGTTGAGAAGTATTTGGGTTTAAAAAGTGAGCAATTTGATAATGAGGCACTTGAAGTTGTGGTAGAGCCATTTTCTTTGGCCAAATGGAAGGAACCATTACTCATGGCCGGCATGGATAAATAATTTGATGATAATGCAATGAAAAACCATCTTATTTGTAGAGATTAGACAACACATGATCCTATTTGTATTGATTTGATATGGAGAGAAGAAAATCTTTGTCATTTCGTTAGAATTTCTTAGAAGTTTTTGTCTTTTGTCTTATTTATTTATTTGCTTACTTTTGTGATGGTGGGAATGATTGGGCCCTTTACCCTGTGGTCAAAGTATTAGGTGATCCCATAAAGCAAAAAGAAGAGCGAGCCAATGGGGAAAGGCATTTGCCATTGGTGCCATGCAAACCTATAACCAATATAAAGCTATCGCCTGCCGAGAATAAAGTATTCCTCTTAATCGGATTGTAGCCTTGTAGGATTTTTTTTTTAAAAAAAAAAAAATTAGTCTATTTACTTAACACCATTTTAAATATATATTTCTAATGTAGCGGGTAATTCTCACATATATTTTTTAAAAATCTATGTGAAAATCATATGTATTTTAAACTCATTTTGATTTAATAAATTTGGTTAAATTTCTTTTATTCCAACTGAATTTAGAGATTTTATCTCCTTAATAACATACAGCTAATTAAGTCAAACCCTTACTTTATTCATTTGTTATTTAAATTTGTGATTTTGTTGTCTAAACTTTTGAGTCTATACAGTACTTACATGGGAAGCGGTTTAAATATTCAAAATTTATTAATATAATATTTAGTTAGTTAATTATCCTTTTTTTTTCTCATAACTAAAAATCGGTGATTTCGTACACTAGATAGTCGTCTCTAATTAACTACTAGCTAGGCATGCCAATTCATGTGTATGTCTGGTTTGGTTTGGGTTGTGTTGAAACAAGAGTATAAAATTATATATG
>NC_081541.1:38222419-38251127 GCF_901000735.1 Corylus avellana | reverse complement strand
CAGATTCTTCAAGAACATCTGAGAGCTGAAGCTAAATTGATGTTATTAATTACCAAATGATTTTCTCCATTCGTTGAAGAATGGAAAGAGGGTGGAAGAGCAATTGTGGGTTATTGCCTGCTCTCCTTTTTGTTGAGCCTTTCAGGGTGAGGATTTCATCTTCTTCATGTCACCAATATTTCCAAGCAAAAAAGAGGGTGGAGGGCCTCTGATCCCCTGTTTTCTCAGTATTGCTCGAAGCCTTTTTGGCTTCAATATTAGAGCTTCACACATCTTCATTAATGTGCTAACCAAACCAAGCAAGGCGATTGTGATGATGATCTTACAAAGAAGCAATCGAAGCTCCATGGCTTTTACTCTCTCTCTCTCTCTGTTTGTTCCAAAGTGGCTTCCCCCTTCTTAATTAATGCTGTTAGTTTATGTTGAGAAGCATTTTGGTTTAAAAAGTGAGCAATTTGATAATAAGGCACTTGAAGTGGTGGTAGAGCCATTTTCTCTGGCCAAATGGCAGGAACCATTACTCATGAACGGCATGGATAAATAATTTGATGATAATGCAATGAAAAACCATCTATTTGTAGAGATTAGACAACACATGATCCTATTTGTATTGATTTGATATGGAGAGAAGAAAATCTTTGCCATTTCGTTAGAATTTCTTAGAAGTTTTTGTCTTTTCTCTTATTTATTTATTTGTTTACTTTTGTGATGGTGGGAATGATTGGACCCTTTACCCTGTGGTCAAAGTATTAGGTGATCCCATAAAGCAAAAAGAAGAGCGAGCCAATGGGGAAAGGCATTCGCCATTGGTGCCATGCAAACCTATAACCAAGATAAAGCCATCGCCTGCCGAGAATAAAGTATTTCTCTCAATCGGATTGTAGCCTTATAGGGATTTTTTATTTTTATTTTTATTTTTATTTTTTTTGTTTTTTAATAAAAAAATTAGTCTATTTACTTAACACCATTTTAAATATATATTTCTAATGTAACGTGTAATTCTCACATATATTTTTAAAAAATCTATGTGGAAATCATATGTATTTTAAACTCAATTTGATTTAATAAATTGGGTTAAATTTCTTTTCTTCCAACTGAATTTAGAGATTTTATCTCCTTAATAACATACAACTAATTAAGTCAAACCCTTACTTTATTCATTTGTTATTTTAAATTTGTGATTTTGTTGTCTAAACTTTTGAGTCTATACAGTACTTACATGGGAAGCGGTTTAAATATTCAAAATTTATTAATATAATATTTAATTAGTTAATTATCTTTTTTTTTTTTTTTTTCTCGTAACTAAAAATTGGTGATTTCGTATACTAGATAGTCGCGTGCCAATTCATGTGTATGTTTAGTTTGGGTTGTGTTGAAACAAGAGTATAAAATTATATATGTCAATTTTAATCCAACTAATTTAATTATATATGATAGGATAGCGACTTCAACAACGATGACTCCTGCTTGGGGGGTTCCCGTCATTGAATGATATGAAAAGTGAAAGTCCCCAGCTGAGGGGCAGCATGATCGACAAGATATATATCACGATAAGGCCATGTAAGGAAAGCCCCCTCCCTCATCCTACTTTCATACCTATTTAGGATCCAGGATTCAAAAAGGGAAGATTGACCTTTTAAGGACGGAGATCAGGAGAGGAACTCAATCCACCATCTTTCATATCAAACCATCACCCCCAAGTACTTGCCAAGTTCGGCCCACTTGCCTTATGGAAGGTAGCTCTATAAAAGAATACTAAACTCTTAAGTCTAAGGTACCCACAACAAACAATCTCCCACATTTTTGGAGTGTTAGAAGCACAAGCTGCTCTTTTGGCCACTCAAGCAAGCTGCCTCCTGTGGGATCTACAAAATCGTGAGCAAGGATAATCATAGGACGTGCCGCTTGATAGATAATCATGATACATGTGTATTAAGGTTTGTAATTACAATGTTAATGTTTATATATATCTATATTTTGGAAAAAATACATTTACCCCCTGAACTATCCACCCATTTATACTTTGACCTCCAATGTTTAAAAAGTGACACTTGACCCCTTCAAACTTCCAAATTGTTGCAATTTGACCATTCTAATTTTTTTTTTCCCAAAATGCCCCTATCCCAAGTTAAAAATAAAAAATAAAAAATAAAAATTAAGGGGTGTCTGGTCTGGGGTGGCCGAACCCTAGGCCCAACTGGGGTGGCTCGCCACCCTTTAATTTTTAATTTTTTTTAATTTTTATTTATTTATTTATTTTTTAACTTGGGATAGAGGCATTTTGGGGAAAAAATGTCAGAATAGTCGAATTGCAACAATTTGGAAGTTTGGGGGGGAGGAGGGGTCAAGTGTCACTTTGTAAACATTGGAGGTCAAATTGCAACTGAGTGGATAGTTTGGGAGGGTAAAATGTATTTTTCCCATATTTTTTTTGAAAATGGTCGATTTTTCATAAAAAATCAATCCATAGACTCTTGCTCAGCAATTACTATGTCTCGAATACACATAGGATTTTCTTCTATCCATGTTCTTCATCATGGCCAAGAGCCAACTTCGCAAGATGATGAGCCGCTTCATTTGCCTCCTACCTAACATGCCCTACAACCCAAGATTGGATACTATTAAGAATTACCCTAGTGTCTTCAATCAATTGACCATATCGACTCCAGCTGGGCCCTTCTTGACGTAAGGAGTTAACAATTTCAAGCGCATCTCCCTCTAAATAAATCCGTTGAAATCCTAGATCTTCGCAAAAAATCACAGCCTTCCAAGTAGCCATAGCTTCAGCAATAGGGGGATCGACAATAAAAGGCACTGTAGACTGTAGTACATAGAGAAGCCAACACAAGTCCCTCTATCTCCTGGATTACCACACCCACCCCCATCTTCTTGTTACGCTCATCAATCACTGCATCCCAATTGACTTTTTTCACTCCCATTGGAGGCTTGTTCCATTTCTGTCACCCAGGACCCTTCAACCTCCCTAGACCACGTTCTTGGTCCACTGTGGCTTCCTTAAAACCTGCCAAAGCCTCTTGTGCAGAAATGCTAACCTGCTTGGGCGACATAAGATCACCTCCATAAACCACAGAATTATGCCTCAACCATATATTCCTTGCCACAAGAACTACTAACTCAAGATCATCATCACCCAATAACTCAATCCATTTCCCCACTAGCCTAATACCGTTGTCTTCATCAAGGGAGAGCTTTTCAATTTTCCTGTTGCATTCCATCCAAACCCCAGTAGCCGAATTGCATTTCCATAAAATATGCCCTATAGTTTCGGGCCATGCACAGAAAATAGGACACATAGGGTCTTTTACAATGCCCTTCCGACAAAGGTTCTCTTTTGTAGGTAATAGGTTGTTGCAAACTCTCCATAAAATTTTTTTAACAACCCCTGGGACTTTCATCTTCCATAGCTTCTTCCAAGTTTCGCTGAAACATGACAGTGTGGAGCATTCTCCTTTTTCACCCAAAACTCTTGCCTTCTCAATGTGATAAGAGCTTCTTACAGTGAACATCCAATTCGGATTACCCACCCAAACCAAAGTATCTTGATGATCGTATGGGCTCAAAGCCATGCTGCATATCTTTTTCGCTTCTTCAGGATTAAAAAATTCTTGGATGAGAGCAATATTCCACCATTTTGAATCAGTGTCAATAAGCTTACTAACCTTTGCTTTTAGAATCCAAAATTCTAATAGGGGATTGAATCTCATAGGGGGTAGGAGTAGTGATCCACTTGTCACGCCATATTCTAATAGATTCCCCATTCCCCACTCTTCAAACTAAACCTGAGTTGAGAAGGGCTCAAGAACTAGCAATACTCCTCCATGCATATGATGGTCTCGTTCCCATTTCCACTTCCAAAAAAGAGTTATTTGGAAAATATTTAGCTTTATAAATTTGGGCCACTAAAGAATCAGGATATTTTAAGAATCGCCATCCCTATTTTGCAAGCATAGCTAGATTGAAGCTCTCCAGAACCCTAAACCCCATTCTTCCCTGATTTTTGGATCTCCCCATTCTCGCCCAACTCATCCACACCACCTTTGATTCATCTTCTTTCCCACCCCACCAGAATTTGCTCATTAAAGCATTCAATTCCCTACATAGAGTTTTAGGCAGCAAGAACACACTCATACTCTAAGTAGGAATTGCTTGGACTACAGCCTTGATAAGAATCTCCCTAACCGCTTGGGATAGAAATCTCTCCTTCCATCCACTTAATTAGTTTTTGCCTAACCCGACCCTTAATGCCAGCAAATGTTCTATTTTTTGATTGTTCCACCACTGCTGGCTGCCCCAAATATTTCTCAAAATTATTTGCAACAGAAATTCCAGCTATGGATAAAATATATTTTCTAAACTCACTCTTTTATTTATGCTGAAGAAAATGGCGGTCTTTCCTTTGTAGATTTTTTGACCTGACGCTTTCTCATATATAGACAACAGCCAAAAGATGTGACTCCATTCCATCAAATTTGCTCTACAAAACAACATACTGTCGTCCGCAAAAAATAGATGGCTCACCTGTAGCCCTCCTCGAACCAATGGAACACCAGTAATTTTTCCATCCCTTTTCGCTTGCAAAATTAGATAACTTAGACCTTCAGCACATATGAGGAAAAAATACAGAGACAAAGGATCCCCCTGTCGAAGACCTCTAGTGGGAACAATACGTCCTTGAGGATAACCATTAATCAACACCGAATAAGTTACAGTTTTGAAACAACCCATAATGAGTTGGATCCAACATTCTGCAAACCCTATTTTTCGCATAATAGATTCTAGATAACACTACTCCACTCGATCATAAGCTTTACTCATATCAAGTTTTATACCCATATAACCCTTCTTCCCCTCCATTCTAGAATCCATAGTATGGAGGGCCTCATAGGCAACCAAAACATTGTCTGTTATTAAACGACCCGGGATAAAAGCGCTTTGATTTTGAGCAATAATATGGGGTAGCACCCTCTTCATTCTATTAGCAAGCACTTTTGAGATCAATTTGTACAACACATTGCAGAGACTTATTGGACGAAAATCAGTAACATTAATGGAAGGAGTTGCTTTTGGAATCAATGTAATAAAAGTAGAATTTAGATCCAAATCCATAATACCTGACTGGAGATAGCTCAGAACTGCTCTTCTAGTCTCAACCCCCACCGTGTCCCAGTATTGTTGATAGAATCCTGTAGCAAATCCATCTGGTCCCAGAGATTTTAGTGGTTGCATTTGGGAAAGAGCAAGGTCAACTTCCTCAGCCGTAAAATTTCTCAACAACTGCCTGCTCATCTCTTCCGTGACCCGGACCTCAACATCCTGGATGCTCTCTTCCACCCCCACTGGAGTTATCGAAGTAAACAAATTCAAGAAACACTCTATAAAAGATTTCCCGATTTCTTCATGCTCTTTCCATAAAATACCCTCTTTGTCAATGATCTTGCCAATGTGGTTTATTTTCCTCCGATGATTCGCCCATGCATGGAAAAATTGGGTATTCCGATCTCCTTGTCTAAACCAATTACGCTTGGCTAGTTGCTTCCACTTCACATCTTCCATTGCCAATAAATGTTCAATCTCCCTTTGTAACTGCTTGATAGTATTTAGATTGTCTGGCCCTTAATTTTTTGTAGAGCAACTAATCTCCTCGTTTTTTGTTGTATCTCCTTTTCTATAGATCCATACTTTGCTGTACTCCAATCGGTCAAAGCTTGTTGACACCTTTGCAATTTTTTTTTGCTGTCTGCGTAAAATTGTCCCCACCATCCATTTCCCCCCAAGCCTCCTTCACTATATCCCTACAAGAAACATATGTACCCTAACTCACCTCAAATCTAAAAGGCTTTTTCTTATTTCGTCTCCCATATTTTTTCTTCAATAAACTCACAAACAGGAGGCTGTGATCAGAACTCCGGGCTGCAAGTACCTCAACGACAACATTATTAAAAATAGTACACCAGTCTTTTGTAGCTGTCGCCCTATCAAGCCTAGCTTTTGTGAAAAAACCCCCACGTCCTGCTTATTACTCCATGTATAAGTACTTCCTTGATAACCGACACACAACCATGGATGAGGATTGAAATTCTTAAGATAAGATAACAATTTGCATGATTCTGGCCTCTTAGCTCGATCCGGATTCCCATAAAAACCCGTAAATTTCAATGAAACAACAGACTCTTCTATTGAAATAATAGCATTGATGTGCCTTAGGGAGTAGTTGTGAATATCTACCTCCTTAGTCCTTAGCATCTCTCCAAAACAAAGCCATTCCCCCACTTAATTTGACTGGATCAATAGCCAACATATCTTCAAAACCAAGTTTTATCCAAATTCGTTGCATTGTTTCTTGACAGATTTTTATTTCCATAAGAAACAAAAATTTGGGTGTCTTCAACTTTACCATTTGGCACAGGTCATGAACTATCTGAAGGTTCCCAAGCCTCGGCAGTTCCAGCTTAAAAGACTCATGGCGAGGAATGGCTAGATTACAGCCTCTGCCATTTCCATAATATTTGAAACCCCTACCTTCATGCTTCCTTTTATCTTCCTTCTTTTTGTAGTAATCATATCTTCCTCTAAAGTCTCATCAACCCTCCTTTTTCCTAGGGAAACAGTCAATAAGTTCTCGGGATCACTCACCATCTTCCCTTTACGAGCTTGTTTCTTCCATCCCCTGGTTATATGTGATCCATGGATGGACGTTTGTGGAGTTCGCACCCCATGCGTCTCGTCCATAGGGTCTGCATCATATAAGACAACTTCTGTGATTTTAGGATCGGACATTGTGAGATCAATGTCCATCTTCTTCTCTGCACCTTCCACCACTACTTTTTCCACTTCTTTTATTATATCAATACTACTCTTTCCATTATCTACCTTACTGCGGATGTAAGCTTTGCCATTACTCCCCTGAATACCCTCCCTCCCCATCATGATATGGTGTAGGAATTGCATTATTTTATTTGTTAGAATATTTGATATTATTTACTTTATTATGTTTCCTTACATATTCTAAGGTTTAGTCTAGTGTTTCTTGCCCACTACTTCTTCTCTCTATAAATAAAGAGTTATGTAAACAAATCATCAATATAGAAGAGAATAATACAATGTAGTCCATTGTTTCATTCCACTCTCTCTCTTCTCTCTCTCTCTCTCTCTCTCTCTTTCTTCACTGTCCACACTATATTTAACAATATATTTAACATGGTATCAGAGCTATTCAACATGGTATCAGAGCCACTTTCTTGTGGCATCCAATAAACATCTTTGACGTTTTACGATGCTCCTTCCGGCGACCTCCCTTTTCCAGTCATCCGCGTGCCGCCAAGCGGTTTTTTGCTCAAAATCTCATCCGCACCTTCAACACAGCCTCATCTAGGAAAATTTATCCCAAATTCATGCTTGCGAGGCACAGATCTATAGATCCGTGGAGGATACGTTGCCATCGGCCCTCCAACGCACTGCCACACGCCTCCACCAGTTACGGTCCACGCGCCGCAACTGCCCTTGCCAGAGCTACATGCTCCATTCTAGACGATAGATCAGACGCTTACGAGTCCAGATCTGAAAAAATCTCAGCCGTCCAAGCTTCCACGCTCCCTCACGCGCCTCCAGAAGGATCTATTTGTCAGTCACGCGCCTCCATGGTGTTCCACGTGCCGAAAGGGTCTTTCCACGCACCTCCACGCGCCGGCAGTGGGAGAGGGGTAGGAGGTTTAGGTAAAGTAGCAGCAAGAGATTGAGCAATAGGTTCAGCCATAGGTTGAGCAGATTGACCTGCAGAGGAAGATGAAGGTGCTACAGTAAATGAGTGTTTTGCAATAGGTGTTATGCTTAAAAGGTGAGCCCTAGATCTTGTAATCATAGGGTGGGATGGGATAGTTGTAGAGGTCACAATAGGGTTTAGGTCAACAAAAGGTAAGTTTGGCTGATCTGTAGTGTGTGGCTGCTGAATTATACAGTGAGTGTAATTTGGTGGTTCAGTAATAAAAGAAGAAATAGTAGGTAGAGGGAAGTTAGAATCACCTGTGGAATGCAACTTGGATGGAAAGTGTTATGTAGCAGGATCCTTGGCAGGAAAAGAATTCTTATCAAACACAACATGTCTTGAAAGGTAAGCCTTGTTGGTGACTGGATCTAGACATTTGTAACTTGCATAGTTGTAACCTAAGAAGATACAAGGTTTAGACTTATAATCTAGTTTGTGAGCATTGTAAGGCTACAGTAGGGGATAACACAAGCATCCAAAAACTTTAAGTTTTTGGTAGTAAGGTGCTTTGGTGTACAATTTAGACTATGGAAATATGTTTTGGAGGACAGATGTAGGCAATCTATTTATAACATACACAACAGTGATAAATGAGTCTACATAATGCCTATTAGAAAGATGAGAGTAAGCTAACAAAGTTAATCTAGTCTCAATAATGTGCCTTAGCTTTCTCTTTGCAAGACCATTTTGAGTGGAAGTGTATGGATAGCTTTTTTTATGAACAATGCCATTGGTTTTGAGAAAAATATTGGAAATGAAGAGAGGTATACTCACCTCCTCCATCAGATTGGAGTTCCTTGATGGCTGTGGAGAATTGGTTTTCCACAAGAAGTTTCAGATTTGGTATGTAAAGGATAAATCCATGTGAACCTTGAAAAATCATCCACAAACACAATATAATATTTATAGTCAGTGGTACACATTACTGGAGAAGTCCAAATATTGGTATGAATGAGTTGGAGTGGAGATAAAGCGACACGGTTAGAAGCAGAAAAGGGTTGTTTCTTACTTTTGCCCAATTGACATGACTCACAAAGGATTCTTTTATTGGAAATTGAATCTGACATAGAATTTGAATGGAAAAGAGGGAGATTGTTATCTCTAACAACTTGAGTAACTACATAATTAGCAGGGTGACCTAACCTAAAATGCCATACTAAGCATGAAGTTCTTATTCCTAATAAAGCTATAAATGACTTGTTGCCTTTGTGAGACTTCTTGCCTAGCCAAAGAGGATACATACCATTCTCACTCTTCCCTTCTAGGAGGATTGTTCTAGTATGAAAATTAGTGATATAGAAGTTAGATGATGTCAAAATAAAGAAGCATGCATTGTCATGACAGAAATGTTGAATTGACACAAGGTTTGTAATAGATTGAGGGCAGTGTAAAATATTATTAAGTTGAAAAATAGAGTTAGAGGAGTGAAGAGTTGTGGAACCCGAATTTGCTATAGTAAGGGATGTTACATTCTCAATAGCAACAATTTCATTGTGTTGGAAGGGTTGCTGAGTTGAGGTTCTCTAAGTCTTGAGTAATGTGTGTATTGGCTGCACTGTCAACCAACCATTGAGGATCTTCATAGACATTGTTGGAGTGAGCCACCATTGCAGCTAGTTAATGAGGTGGGTGTCTCCCTTGAAATGAATAGTCCTTCCTATGGTAGCAGTCCAAGGCTTGGTGATTTATCTTCCCACATATTTTATATGGTACTCGAGGACTAAAGTTGAAGGAGATGTGTGACTTGATCCTGGTTATGGTAGTAAGCCAGAAGAAGTGTTGTACCTTGGAGCAGGAGTGGTCTTGTACCTTGGTGTAGCACTGGAAACATTAGTAGAGAATTTGGCAGTAGGTGTAGGTGGTCTAGGGTTGAAGTTTCTAGAGGGAAACTTGGCAGGGAATGGACCACGGCCTTTGAAGGACTTCTGACCCTGCTTCTGTGTAAACAGGGCAAAAGTTGAAATATCTGCAGATGAAGCTTGCTGCTGGTTGAGCAGTGTTTCATGGTTGATAAGCTCCTCTTGAAAATCATCAAGTGTGAGTTGTCTCTCTCGAGTTAGCAGAGAGACAGTAGTAACAAAATTATTAAAGGAAGGGTTAAGACCATTCAGGAGAAAGAAATCAAATCCTCATCAAGAATAGGTTTCCCTACTGCTACTAGTTGATTAGGCCATACCCTGGCTTATTAAATGTAATCTTAACAGGTCAAGGAGCCTCGGTGGAGACTTAGTAAATGTCGTTTGAGATTGGAAATTCGAGACCTAGAATCATTGGCAAACTTAGTTGCTAAAGTTGACTAGACTTGTCTGGAAGGATTAAGTCTATAAACTGTGAACAGAACCTTCTCAGAGAGTGTCACATTGATCCAGCTGAGGATACATTGATTCTTTCTATTCTAGATAGTGAATTCTGGATTGAGAGTTTCCTTCTCGCTGTCACCTCTGAGGAATTTGGGAGGGCATGGTTTAGATCCATCAACAATGCCTACCAGATCATGAGTGTGCAGGATAGGAAGAAATTGTGTTGTCCAACCAAGGTAGTTTGGACCTTCAAGATTTCCATTGAATTAGGAAAGTGTAGGTGGAGAAAAGGTTGGTGCCGAAAGGGATGTGGGAATTGCCATTGCAAACAGGTTGATGATAAAGAAAAAGAAATTTTGGGTGTGTGCCTACAAGGGGCTTTGATACCATAAAGAGAAACTAAAGAAATTGATTTTGGCGAAATACTTTCTACTGCATTCTCGTTGAGTATGAATAGGTAAGGAGTTACAAGTATAATCAAACTTCAAGTTAACAAGTGTAACATCCCCAAAATTAGCCTTGGCTAACCTGGCAGGGTTACTGGCAATTGCCTCAGTTAAACCAACTTGTGGCTAAATGGGGAATCGCCCCTCTAAGAATTTCAGAGTAATGCATACGAAGGTGAACTACAATCTGGGAAAAACTATTTACATTGTCATGGTATAAGTAAAATCCTCAAATTAAAGATATGGAACAACTAATAAAAATGTGAAACAAACTTGATAGCAGCATAAAGATTCTAAAGCAAGGTCCATAGCCACTCTTGGGTTCTAGTGACAAACTTCCTAAAAGGGTAGTAACAACGTAAATCTAACGACTTAGTAAGCAAATCTCATAGTTTCAGTATGATATGAGTTCATTTGAGTAGAAATAAATGTGTAGCTTTAGTAAACATTTAAAAGAGGTATTTCCTCCGTTAATACACAGTAAAAGTATTGTTTGCTTAAGAAAAGAGTGGTGTACTCCCTGCTACAAATGCCTAAATATTTTAATGCAGGAAAAACTAATGCTTTATAGGTTATAACTCTCATGTATGGTCTACCCGAGATATTACCTCTTCTCAGCAGGGTTGGCGCTCTCCTTGGGGACCTGTAATACAATGTTAGTGCCCTCAGTCATTGTATGCTACCGTACATAACACTAGCGGCATGACCGAGTCCGACCTCAGGTGGCCCACATCGCTAATGATGTTCGTCTTGTAATTGCCGCCTGTTAAGGCTGTGCCGGCCATAAAACAACCATTAGATCCAAGGCCCATATAACACACACACATTTGACCATAGAATAAAGTCTATATAGTAAGCCTATGACCATTTATACCGCACGTACCGGTGTACCATGTCATACGATGCATCTTATTATTCAATTAATAAAGCAGTTACAAAATTATTACGAAAAATAGACATGCTCATATCATTCTCGTGGTCAGTCAACTGACATATCCCACGTTTTTAAGAAAGTTTTTGTAAGTGTTTACTTACCTCGTACGCTTGCTTGAATCCTTCAACATTACTAAATCCTGCTATAACGGAATATAACACACCATTATACATAATACTAGAGGACCCTTACAAGTAAGATACTAAGCCTTATCTAACAAAAGGGTTGCTAGGGCCTAAGTTTCACAAATGGGGCTAAGGTGGATGTCTGACCTCCTGACCGTACATTCGGGCTCAAGGAGCGTACGTTCGATTAGTGAGTTGGCATTCGGCCAAAAGCTCCTAACGGGGTTTCAAGGCTCCTATGCAATCTAGAGGCTACTATAACTCCTTCAAGGCTGTAAAATAAGCACATGCATCATAAGAAAACTCAACATCATGCAATACAAGAAATCAAAGGAGCTTTTGAAACTCTTTTAAAAACATTTCTTGGTTTGTAAGGAAAGGAGTGAAAACCTAACATAACATCCTTTCGAAAACTCACAGCATTTAGGAAAACAATAAAATAATAGTGAAAGTGTAAAATAGGCAGGGTTTACCTTAGGGGATGGCAAAAACACAAGCTTTCGTCTTTCTCTTTCTCAAAACATAAAACTCACAAGGAACACTCACTTGGTGGTCACAGAAAGCTTGGAGGCGTAAGTGGTGAGTTTGAGGGTGGGGAGGGGTTGGTATTTATAGAGGAGAAAAGTTGGAGGCGTTCACCAACTACTCAACAAAGCAGCTTACGTCTGGTGTGGTCCCCTGACATACGTCATGTACTATTTGCAGAGTATGGTGTACTATTGGCAGAGTACGTCCAGTGTGGTCTCTTGGCGTACGTCCGGTACTAGAGACAAGAGCTTACGTCTGGTGGTCCCCACGCGTACATCCTCTACTAAAGACAAGAGCGTACGTCCGGTCCCCTGGGCGTACGTACGGTCAGAAATAGTAGGTTTGGGTTTCACTTCAAAGGCTTCATGGCTAAGTGTGAAGGCTATGGGTTATGCTGAGATCGCTTAGGGTTTTCTGTTTAGGGCTGATTTAGAAGGCTATTAGCTCATTTAGTAAGGGATTAATAACTTTTTTTAAAACAATTTAAAAAGTTGGGGTATTACAACAAGATAAACTTGAAGTAGAAATAATCTAAGAGAAGAGAAGAGATACAATAGAGGACTTAACGCAGAAGAGAGAACTAATTAAATATAACCACAAGAGTTGTGGTTGAATGCAACCAATTGTTGGTTGCATTCAATGACAGAAAACATGGTTAAGAGTTGCAGTAGAAGTAAACAACTCATACCCGTTGGTGACTACGCTCGAGCGCTATAATGAATTCGCTTGAGCCCACTCATGATGCAAAGTAGCCGTTGGTTATTACGCTCAAGTACTATAGTGAATGCGCTCGAGCCCACTCGTGATGCCATGCTTGTTGTGTAGATCATCAGGTTCTTCTGCTGCACTAGTAGCTGCTGGAACATCTGCTGCATGAGCAGCAAGATCATCAGGAGGTTCTGTAGTGTGTTTAACACTAGTAACTCTCCACGTTAATTATCTTTATTAATTAAATTTGAGGGCATTACAAGTTTACCTTTAAGTTCAAAACCTAACTTAGAATCCACATTAATTGAGAAATCGAGTTTAGATTGTAACTCCAAGTTTCTCAAGTCTATTTATGGCCTCACAATGCACGTTTTTCTACAGACCCTTAGCCATGTTGAAGTGTACTAAAAGAGTTTTCTTCGTTACTTATGCCTTTGTGAGCTATCTCTCTTAGAGTTATTTTGCGTAAACCACACAAACCTCCACATTTAAAAAACCTTCAAGCCACTGGAGTTCCCAAAAAGGAGATCACATGGAAGATTGGCCATAGTCCTGGAGTTACTGAAGTAGCAGACAAACAGGTCGTTTGTTGGGTGCATTAGTGTGTACTTCGAAGGTTTTATAAGTATAAATTGTTTGTAATTTAATCTTCTATACATAAGCAGTTGCCTGGATTTAGCTATCCCGATTTCTCTTTTAAAGAGATTTCACAACTCAAACAAGTTTAGACATAATATAACTTTTCATTGAATGCTTGATAAAAAGAGCACATGACTTTATATAATTTGTCTACTTATTTAAGATAAATGTAGACTAAAACAACTAAGACATGTAGCAGTTGGATGCACATTGCGTAATCCTAGAATCACCCTGATTCACAGAGAGGGATATAAATTGCACTTGGTTGACTCCTTTGGGAATTGAATTGGATTCTTCCATGCAAGGCACCCTTGAATGGAGTTCTTCTTCAATTGAAGTACCCAAATCTTCTACACCATTTCTTTGACAACTTGGACTCGAAAAAAAAAATTAAACATGTAGAAATGTAAACTAGAATGAAGATATAAACATATACTCCAATATGTCACAAGCTCTTAATAAGGAGATTGACACCATGTTCAGGCGCTATAACTAAAGTCATTGCCGGGGAGTGCCTGTATTTCGATGACAAGGAGAATGAGAAGTTGGACACAATTAGAGCTAAAATAATTTTGAGCTCTACTATGGCAAAGTTTTGCCCCAAACACTTACGCGACCCAAATCCAAAAGGCATGTAGACTTGAGGGAGCTTGCACGCACCACTGACTCCATTAGCAAACCTCTCAGGGTTAAACTCCTTGGCATCTGGTCCCCAAATATCAGGGTCTTGGTGTAAGGCTACTAACAAGGTCACGACATTGAAACCTTTAGGCACGCGAATATCTCCAAATTTTAAGTCTTCCAATGCCTCTCTGGCCACCAACGAAATTGGAGGGTAAAGTCGCAATGATTCATGAATTACCATGGTCAACTGTGATGGGTTAAAGGTAAATCCAAGTGAGTTATTGACAAAATGTTGGGTGGTGAATGTTTATATATAGCAAACATGATGCCCCTTCTATCTATATATATATGAATGAAAATAGAAAGAACTTACTACTTTCATCTTGCGAAGCATGTCAGCATCAGGTATTTGACCACCGCAAACTTGGAGCACTTCGGCACGAACTCTGGCTTGCCATTCTGGATTTGAGGCCAACAACATCAATGTCCACGTGGCGGAGACAGCAGTAGTCTCGTACCCAGCAAAGTATATGTTCTTGCAATTGTCTACAATGAACCGATCTATCTCATCTTGAGAAAGGTCACTGTTGGTGGCAGCTTCAATGATCTTATTTAAGAAATCATGCTCTGATGCTCCATCCTTTCTTTCCTTTATTGTCTTGAGAATCAAAGCGCCAACCTCTTTTTCTAGCCTCCATATTTCCCTGTTACCCTTAGTTGGAAGATACCTGATTGATTGCAACACCACAATAAATTTTTATCTAATTTCTGTGTTTATCTTTCATGTCCACCTTTCAATAGCTTCTGTGTTTATCTTTGAGTGTTTACTCTAACAAAAACCGTCTTAGAATGATCAAGTAATCCAACTTGAAGTAGGAAAATAGAAGAACAATTTAGATTCGAAAAACCAAGTTTCCGTTATTAACTAATTTCCATATATAGCTCAGTATCTTATCAACCAATTTGCAGAAAGAAAAAGAAAATTTTAAATTTAAGTAAATCAATAAAGACCCAGAAAAATAATTAAGTGAAAAAGTAAAGAGGGAAAGAGAGTTGCCAAGTCCATGAGCTCCCTTCCAATTTCAACCGACTTTGCTCCTTTATTGCTCCTCTGTTCTATCCATCCAAAGTGACAATAGAAATTTAGATAGAAAAGGATCAAACCTCAGTGCAGGAATGCCAATCTTGAATAAACTTTTAGACAGGTGCACTTGAAGTGCTTCGAGCTTTGAGAATATCTCTTTCCCTTCGGAATAGTTGCTCCCAAAACAGGCTCTTGCTATTGCATCTCCCGAAATGCTTTTCATATATTCATCAATGTGAACGTCTGCAACTCCACCCTCACATTCTATCCTCCATGAGTTCACCACTGTCATCGAGGACTCCACCATTATCTTCATCATGCCCTACAAATTGCACCACTATTGGAATTATATTCATTTTATTTTAACAGCAAACTTCATAATTTAAATAATTAGTCAAGAAATATGTAGCCATACACGTTCTATTTGAAGCATATATATACCTTAACCTTATTCATGTATAGTTCGGGAGCAAGGATTTTCCTCTGGTGAGCCCATGTTGCTCCATTTGAAGTCAGGATCCCTTCGCCAAACAGAGGTTCAACCGCTTTGGATTCAAAGGAAGGCATTCGAACGACTAAGGAAGTGCATATGCTTATTTCCCTCACCACCTCAGGATCGCTCATGTGCAGTATTTGTATGTTGCCAAGTGAGAACATAAATATTGGACCTAAAGACATTATAATAGCAAAACTGGTTAAAAATATCCAAGAATAGCTCGTGGAGTTGGCGAGAGATTTTGAAGTTGCGTGAGTTTGCTAGACATTGTATAAACTTTGAGGTTGGCAATGGAAAAGATATTCACTTGTGGGTGGATTGGTGGAATCCTTTTGACAAGTTTGGATGCTAAGCTCTCGAGTGTGGTGAATGATTGAGTTTGGTTGTGGATTGGTGGAAAGTTGTCTGGTTTCCCCTAGCCACCCCCAAGCATATATTCTGTTTATCTTGTGGTTGGTAATGAAAAATTGCTTGAATCTTCTTCTTAAATGGGGCTTTAAAAAGTAGGGGAGTTCTGTTTGCAGTGTTTGTTGCTGGGTTCTGCAGAATTTCTGTTTATTTACTCGGGATTGGTACCTGCTCTCTGCTAGACTGCTGTTGTGTTTGATATATGATGTGAGATTTGATATATTCTCACATAGTATATTCTAACAGTGTTTGTTGATAGCCTCCTCACTTGTAGTGTTTTGTGGGTTTCTTTTGGGTGTTTGATGTGTTTGTGTTGGGTGGTTTTAGGCCTATCTCAACTCCAAAAGGTAAGGCTTTCCCTCACATTTGTAAATTAACCACCAACCCCTTGCATAACCGATGTAGTATAACCCGAACAATCTCCCCCTCACACATCGGGCCTTGGGTCGGAGCAACGATAACCCGTTTCTCCCGTGAACTGTTGGGCAGAGATTTGTGGGTAAACCTGAGCTCTAATAATGTTGAGTTTGGTTTGTCTATAAAAAAGAGCTTATTCATCCAAAAAAAAAAAAAAAATTTGTTAAAATAAACAACCAATCAGATTTTACAAGAATATATGAGAATTGAAACTAAATTCTAGCACTGCTATTGATGTTATTACCATATGATTTTCTCCACTCGTCAAAGAATGGAAAGATTGCAGAATAGCAATTGTGGGTTATTGCTTGCTCTTCTTTTTGTTGAGCCTTTGAGGGTGAGGATTTCGTTTTCTTCATGTCACCAATATTTCCAATCAAAAAAGAGGGTGGAGGGCCTCTGATCCCCTGTTTTCTCAGTATTCCTCGAAGCCTTTTTGGCTTCAATATTAGAGCTTCACACATCTTCATTAACGTGGTAACCAAGCCAAGCAAGGCGATTGTGATGATGATCTTAAAAAGAAGCAACAGCTGCTCCATGGCTTTTACTCTCTCTGTTTTTTTCCAAAAGTGGCTTCCCCTTCTTAATTCTGTTTAGTTTATATTGAGAAGCATTTGGGATGGCTATGAATTTATTTTTGTTGATTTAGCTACCTACTTTTTTTTTACAACCACTAAACATACTCTCTAAATATTTCTATAATTATTACCATGCATGAAACCAACTTTAATAATGCTCAATTGGTATGGCGTATACGTAATTACGAGTGGCTTGCGGCCACCCCTTCAATGCTCAATTGGTATGGCGTATACGTAATTACGAGTGGCTTGCGGCCACCCCTAACCCCTATGGAGTGGCCTTACGAGCGGCTTGCGGCCACCCCTAACCCCTATGGAGTGGCGACTCCATAGGAGTTAGGGGTGGCTTTTCGGCCACCCCTTCAATGTTTTTGTTTTTTTTTAGATTTAATTTTTAAATTAAATTAATAAAAAAATTAATATATTGATGTGGCAAAACAGTACCTATTTTGTTAAGTTTATATTGAGAAGCATTTGGGATGGCTATCGATTTCTCAAATGTATCGTTTACTTTTGCTCTATATGTAGGTGTTAATGTATTTTATAATATATGTGGTTGTGATTTCTTTTTTGCTGATTTTTCTTTTTGTTTTTCACGGCCAATTTTCACATTGAATTCTTCAAAATTCTTTTCATTTAAATCTAAAATTCTACTTTTGTTGTTATAGCTAGCTACTTTTTAAAACCATCAAAAATACTCTCGAAATATTTCTATTCTGTAACAAAATTTTCATAAATCTTTTATTTTCAATGTGAAAGAAAAGGAAAGACAAATGGTATGGGAAATAAGATTAAAAGGCAATATCTTTTACTTTTTCAACCCTTTATGGTGGGAGAGGATATCTAATAAGAGATATATTTAACATTAGATAAAGAATTTGTTAAATGTTATTTATTTATTTATTTTTTTGAATTTTAGGAAAAAGACAAATATAAAGAATTCAATGCGAATGCTTTAATGATAGATCCCATATTTGATCTTAAATCATAGAGGCTAGGAGGACTTATGTAGAAGGATGGGGTCCATGGCAACCCCAAAGTTGTGTAAACAATAATAAGCACCGTACATTTTTTACACAGATTGCCCTCCTCAAGTCAAATTTTCTTCATTTTTTACTTGGGCCTTTTCGTAATTACATTTGTTTTTAAAAGTAGACTGTAGGTATGGCTATGTGCATTGGGCATGTTAAGGGAATTTTGTCCCTCTCCTTATAATTTTAATGCGAGTAAAAGTGAGGCCGCCAAAACAGGTAATCGGGTAAACATGATTACGACTTGTTAAGACCCACGACACAATTACCTTATACACGAACACGACCCGTTTAGCTAAACGGGTTAGTGAGTCTGACACAATTATAACACGAGAAATATACAGGTAACCCGACACAACCCGCTTAACCCGTCTAAAATAACCAAGTCATATCGAATAGACATGATCCGACCTGACCCGACCCGTTAAAAAACCCTTAATGAAAAATGGTTAACAAATTGCCATTCAATAAAAACATTCACAAAGATTAGCAATTTTCAACTCTATACATATTAGATAGTCCATTTCCATCATAGCAAATTAGCAATAAAGAAAAAGATCATAAAAATAAAAAATAACAAAAACAAAATAATAAAGAAAAAATAAACAAACTCTATCATCATTAGATTCATTACAAAATAAGGTTCCCATGGGCCATTATGCATGGTGTTGTCCACTTGAAGGATCCATCATCCACCGATTCCATCCCATGCAATCAAAGATATAAATTATGAAACACCACAAATATGCTCATTTTAAGAAATATTAGCAGATTGTGCTCTAGATGAATTTGGAATGTCACAAGAATTAACATCAGTTGTCAAAACTTCCTCTTCTTTGCTATTCAACTTCATTTGTTCTATATCAAAAAAAAAAAAAATTAGTATTATTATAGTGTAGTTAAAAAATAATACAAGTAAATGAAGAAATGAAATATGCAAATAAATAATATTACCTTGATCTCCATATAACCAATCTCTAGTGCAAATTAATGTCTCAACAGTATTAGGCTTGAGTGAGCTCCTATATTAATCAATCACACGTCCACCAATATTAAAAGTGGATTATGAAGTAACAGTAGAAACAAGAATACTCAAAACAGCACGAGATATAGCAGCTACTTTAAGATAGCGAAATTCATTTCCTTTCCGAAATGAAAGGATGTCAAATGAATCATTCACAGCCACAGACCTAGGTTCCTCCACATAAATTTCCAATTGATTCTTTTGTGAATTAACATCAACTTTACGAAATTCCAAATATTCCTACATGAAAATGAGAGAATATAAACATAAATAATTAAGAGTCTATATATATATATATATACTAAGTTACTAACAAGATAAGAAATTAATGATATTATTCATCTTTTCCCAAGCTAATGTTGCGCGAGGTACTTAGGAGCTGCTGAACAGTTATAGAGCTTGAACTTGAAGGTATAGAAGAAACACTATACTCCATAAAAAGTTTCTTTAATTTCTCATGAACATTCTCATACTGTGTAGAATTCATAACTCCATAGATCTTCGTATAGTAATAATTTACAAGATGAAGCTTGTAATGAGGATCTAAGATAACTGTTACGGCCAACACTTCACTGAATTCCAACCAATATTTCCCAAATTCAGAGATCATTTGAGTTGCCATCAACCTCTTATGCTCATCTTCACTCACAAGGTCTTCCTTCAAGCTCACATAAATCATGGTAACTACGAAAAAGTATAAGTTGGCAGTGGGATAATTAGTACCAGAAAAAGCACATGTAGCTTGGTAAAAGCAAGCTAAGAAACTACTAATATTATCCACCGTTTTCCACTCAAGTGCAGCAGGGCAATCCTTATAGTTTTTTATCAGTCATCTCCAAATAACTAAAAGTACGCCTATAGTGAATAGCACTCTCAAGCATAAGATATGTAGAATTTCATCTGATTGGCATATCTTGTTTTAACTCTTTATGACTGTCCAATGACATTTGATTCATTGCCTAAAGAAAATTTTGTTTTCGCACTTGTGATCCATTAACATACTTCACGCTATCTCGAATCTTTTGGGTAGCATCATTGATCTCTTTCAATCCATCTTGTACTATCAAATTAAGAATATGAGCACAACAATGCATATGAAAGAACTCACCATCACAAGGAAGGGCATTCTTCATGTTCAATTTTTCTTTTAATAACCCAACACAAAGATCATTGGAATAAGTATTATCCAATGTTATTGTGAAAATCTTGTTCTCAATCCTCCACTCTTGTAGCAAATTATATATAGTCTCAGACAAAGATATACCATTATGTGGTGGGGGTATAAATGAAAAGTTTAACACTCTCTTAGTTAATACCCAATCTTTGTTAATAAAATGTGCAGTAAGCAACATATACCCATAAGTTGTCAAAGAAGTCCACAAATCAGATGTTAAATAAATCATCTCAAGACAAGCATTCAACATAGATTTAACCCTTTGTTTCTTCCTGAGATGCATCTTAACCAAATCAGCCCTAGCAGTATTTTTAGAGATAAATGGTACATCACCATGCAAGTATTGATGTGTTTCTCTTACACCATCATATTCAACATATGAAAAAAGCAAATCATGCTTAATAACCGAAGCAACCAACAATTCTCTATATCTTTTAAGATCAAATTTAGAATCACTTGCCCCCAGAGATCCTGTTTTTCAAGCTAAAAGCATTTGCCCAACATTATGAGTGTTTCTCCATCTGCAAACTTTAGTATGCTTTCTTAAATTTCCAGTTCCATATGAACTTTGGGCCCTATATTTAGTACCACACGTCTTACATTTTGCCTATATCTCCGAGTCATTTGGATCAGCATTAGGAATGATATCATAATATTGCCAAACAACTGAGGTCTTCCTATGCTTCTTTCCCTTTTTCTTATTTCCTATAGAAATAGAGTCATATTCTAGGGAATTTACTTCAACCTCATCGTCGTCAATTTCGAATGACTCGAATGCATCTTGAACAACTATAAGCATTGTCCTATAGCAACAGAGTCATCTTAGTATCATTTACTAGGTTAATAACTTTTTTAGTATCTAGGTTTTCACTTTTATATTTTATTTTATTTTTTACCTAGGTTTCAATTCCTATCACAAATGATACCTGACTTATGGATAAATACCGATTTAGCACTTCCGTCACCATTCCGTCAATCAAACTAACGGACTGACATGTGTTATAACAAAAACATGCCACGTGTCCTAACAAAAAAAAAATCATAAATCTAATTAAAAAATTTTAAAAATCAAAACTTAAAAAAAGAAAAAGAAAAATATGGGGTGGCGCTACCCCAATGCCGGAATGGGATGGCCGAAATTAGTTCGGTTTAATATAATATGACGAAGGTATTAAATTAGTCTTTTACCCATAAGTCAGGTATCATATATGATACAATTTGAAATCTAAGTGGGAAACAATAAAAAAAGGGAAAACATAGGTACTAAAAAAGTTATTAACCCTTATTTACAACTACTAAAATTACGAAAAGGGAAACTCTTATTTCACTTGTTTGATATGACAGTGCTTATCGGTCATTGAATCAGCTATTATTTATTTCTTTATTTTTAAATAAGAGTTATGAGTATTGTTACATCAACCCAATGTAATAAAATGAGATGTAGGCAGGGGTGGAATTGCACCTGCCTAAATTTTTAAAAAATCTCTAAAAATTTTAATTTTTTTTATCTAAATTTTATATTTTATTTATGTCTTTGACCCCCAAAATTAAGTTTTTACCCTTAAAAGATCTTCAATTTTTTAGATTTGTCCACCTCATTTGAAATCTTGGTTTTGCTCCAAGATATAGGCGCAGTATTTAACATTTTTAGTATGAAAATATATATAGTAAACCTTTTCTTTGCTTAACATAATTACTAAATGAGGATTACCTTTTCTTAATATTGAGATTGTCTTTTTTTAAGAGGATCCAAGGCCCCAATCAAACACATTGTTTTAAGGATAAAACAGAGCATGCCTTTTATGCATTACATGTAACATGTAACATGTAACGAGTTTAAGCACAAAATTTCATGAAACCATTATTAATAATTACATCAATAAATAAGATTAACTGTCCAAAGAACCAATTATCAGCCGGTAGGCTTATTGTTCACAGCCTCTTAATAAGGAGATCGACACCATTTTCAGGTTCTATAACCAACCTCATTGCTGGGGAATGCCTATATTTTGGTGACATGGAGAATGAGAAGTTGGAGATAATTAGAGCTAAAAGAATTTTGAGCTCTGCCATGGCAAAGTTCTGCCCCAAACACGTACGCGGACCAACTCCAAAAGGCATGTAGACATAAGGGAGCTTGCATGCACCACTGGCTCCATTGCTCTCAGGGTTAAACTCACTGGCATCGGGTCCCCAAATATCAAGGTCTTGGTGCAAGGTAACCATCAAGGTCCAGACATCGACACCTTTAGGAGCTTGAATATCTCCGAATTTCAAGTCTTCTAATGCCTCCCTGGACACCACTGGCACCGGAGGATAAAGTCGCAATGATTCGTGAATTACCATTGTCAACTGTCATGGGTTAAAGGTAAAGCTAAGTAAGTCGTTGACAATATGATGCCCCTTCTATCTATATATCAATGAAAATAGAAAGAGAATGCTACACTTGCTATTTTCATCTTACGAACCGTGTCAGCATCAGACATTTGACCCCCACAAACTTCTACCACCTCAGCACGAACTCTGGCTTGCCACTCTGGTTTTGAGGCCAGCAACATCAATGTCCACGTGGCAGAGACAGCAGTAGTCTCGTACCCAGCTAAGTATATGTTCTTGCAATTGTCTACAATGAATCGGTCTGTCTCATGTTGGGAAAATCCACTGTTGGTGGCAGCTTCAAGAATCATGTGTAACAAATCATAATTCCCTGATGTTGCTTCCTTTCTTTCCTTGGCTACCTTGAGAATCAAAGCGCGGACATCTTTTTCCAGCTTCCATGTTTCTCTATTACTCTTTGTTGGAAGATATCTGATTGATTGCAACACAAACAACCCCTTTTTATCAAAAAACAACCTTTTTATGTGATGGTAGACATAAAGTGATTTTGGGTGGGGAAAAGATGAAACCTCATTCCAGGAATGCCATTGGATAAAATCTTTTTTAGACATATGCTCTTGAAGTGCTCGAAGCTTTAAAAATATCTCCTCCCCTTTGGCATAGTTGGTCCCGAAACAGGCTCTTGAAATTACATCCCCGGAAAAGCTTCTAATATATTCATCAATGTTTACATCTGCAACTCCACCCTCACTTTCTCTCCTCCATGAATTCACCACTGCCATCAAGGAATCCACCATTATGTTCATCATGCCCTACAGAACGTACAAAGGAGTTGAATACTACCCTCTACGACTTTTAATAAGTATTTAATTTAGGATTAACCCTTTTCTCATTCAATAAAGATATTCTCGTAAACGAATTTTATGAAACAATTGTGATCTCTCCTACCCGATGTTAAGGAAGGAGATCAATGGCATTCCGAGGGCGATCGATCGCAATCACTTAAGCGCTCAATCGCAGTACCAGATAGTACCAGAACACAATACCATCCCGAGAGCGATCAAGACTTAAGCCCTCGATCGCAGTATCAGAGAGTACCAAAGCGCAATACCATCCCGAGGGTGCTCGAGCGCAATCACTAGAGCGCTCGAGTGTAGTGCTAGAGCACAACCAGTCACTGTAAACTTCCTGTTAGAATATTATGAATCTTTGCTTGGTCCCTACTCTTGCCTTGGTTGCCAAGTTACTTGGTCCCTACTCTTGGCTTGGTTGCCAAGTTAATTTCCTTATAGAGATTGTTTTCTTGCAAGTTAATTTATTCTGTAATTATTGTAATTATTGTATTTCCTTTCTTTTAAGGCCTCATTCAACTATAAATAGGTCATTCCATTGTACAATTGAAATCACATCAGAAATACAAATTTCTTCTCCACAATTATCTTTCTGTTGTCTTTTTCTACATGGTATCAAAGCAACCGTTTTCTTGGTGCCTCTTTTAAGCCTCCGTTTTTCGTCCGTACAATTTTCTTGTTTTTCCGTTTGAGCGTTCTTTTTGGTGGTTCTTTCTATTTCAACAATACACCAAACGCTTGTTGCGGTTATTTTTTATTTTTATTTTTGTATGTGACGGAAGTTGTAGAGGTCTTGTTGTTCAAAATCGGAATATTTGTGCACCATAGCTGCTGTGCGCACGCCACACCAGATCGCTCCCTGAGGTTGCACCTGCACCTTCGCCACACCAGATTACTACCCACAGGTTTATTTATTTAATATTTTTTTTTTTTCGAGAAAAAAAAAATGTCTACCAATCTTGATAATATTGTCCGTCCCATTGACAATATTTTAGATGGTTCCAATTATATGTTGTGGGCTCAAAATATGGAAGTTTTTTTGAGAGGTAGGAGATTATGGCGTTATATTTGTGGAGAAACTGTTGCACCCACACAAAAAGAAGGTGAGTCAGCCGACAAATTTGCCAGTCGATTTGAAGATTGGGATAGTGCAAATTATCGTATTATTTCTTGGTTTATCAATACTTCAGTTCCTTCCATCCATAGTTTACTCCCCAAGCTTGGGAATGCAAAGGCTGCCTGGGAGTTTTTAGCAAAACGATACAATGGTACTTATGATGCCTCACTTGAGTTTCAGATTGAAACTAAACTTTATCAGACACGTCAGGAGCCAGGTCAGTCTATTGCTGATTTTTATTCTCAAACTAATAGTCTTTGGGAGCAATTATCTGCTGCAGATCCTCAACTGAAGCATCCTGAAGATGTAGAAATATTTGCAAAGTATCGGGATCGTCGGAAGTTTATGCATTTTATGATGGCTCTTCGTGCGGATTTTGAACCCACTCGGGCTTCTCTCTTACACCGCAATCCTCTTCCCACATTGGAAGCTGCTGTAGCAGAACTTATTTCTGAAGAGACTCGACGGTCCACTATGCACTTGCAATCTCCAGATATGGCTGTCGCTGCTACACATCAGAGTGTTCCTAAATTTCCTCCTAGACGATCCACACCACCGTCTTCCTCCATGAAGTTAATTTGCAACTATTGCAAACAACATGGTCACTCTATTGCTAATTGCTATAAGCTCCAAAACAGACGTCAGTCACGAGCTCCTTTCCAACAAACAGCCGCAGTTGTTTCATCTGGTTCCTCTGCACCTGCATCTTACACTGAGAACCAATCTCAATCCTCTGCTCTCACTGCATCTGACGTTGAGGCACTAATCCATCAGGTTCTGTCTCGTTCCTCTACTGCCTTGTCCGTCACATCAGGTAAAAATTCATGGTTCATCGACTCTGCTTGTTGTAATCATATGACCCATGACCCCACCTTATTTTCCCAAAAGTCTGCCCTTTCTCCCAACCCTGTCATTTATACTGCTGATGGTTCTAGGTTACCTGTTAGTCACAGTGGGTCTATTTCTTCACCTAATTTGTCTATTGATAACACATATCTTGTTCCCCAATTGTCATTAAATCTTCTTTCAGTTGGCCAACTTTGTGAACTAGGTTTGGAGTTGACATTTTCTAACAGGGGTGTTGATGTGCAGGATCCACAGACGGGTCAACTAATTGGGACCGGCCGTAAGATTGGACGTCTTTTTGAGCTTTCATTCTTACAAACTCCTACTCACTTAGCTGCTGCTGTCAAAACACTCACTGCTTCTTCCAACTTATGGCATTCACGTTTGGGTCATGCCTCTCTACCACGTGTCCAACTTCTTGCATCTCAAGGTCATATAGGATCAGTAGATGTAAAATCTTTTGATTGTGTTTCTTGTCATCTTGGCAAACAAACACATTTATCTTTTAATAAAAGTGAGTCTTCATCTTCTGCACCATTTGATTTAGTTCATTCTGATATTTGGGGCCCTGCCCCTGTTCCCACTGAGGGGGGATCTCGCTATTTTGTTATTTTTCTTGATGATTATTCTCGTTATACTTGGATATATTTATTACAGCATCGCTCTGAACTCACTCAAGTTTATCAAAATTTTCATCAAATGGTACAAACCCAATTTTCTCGTACCATCAAAATTTTTTGTTCAGATAATGCTATGGAATATAATGAGAAATCTTTTCAAAATTTTTTAAAACAAAATGGGACCCTCTCTCATCGTTCTTGTCCTTACACTTCTAGCAAAATGGGCGTGCAGAACGCAAACATCGTCACATCTTAGACACTGTAAGAGCTCTTCTCATCTCTGCCTCACTTCCTGAACGCTTTTGGGGTGAGGCTGCTCTCACTGCTATTTACACAATTAATCGTGTGCCTTCCCCGACTATTCACAACCAAACTCCTTATGAGCGCTTGTATGGTAGCACACCTAACTATTCTTTGCTTCGCGTCTTTGGTTGTATCTGTTTTGTCACTCTTCCTCCACATGAGCGTACTAAACTTGAATCCCGCTCTCGCTTGTGTTGCTTCCTTAGTTATGGCATCACTCAAAAAGGTTATTGCTGCTATGACCCCATTGCCCAACGACTTAGGATCTCTCGCCATGTGGAGTTCTGGGAACATAAAATGTTCACCAGTCAAATGCCTTTTTCCGCATTCTTCCTCTGCATATTCTCCCGTCTTCACTGACCCCTCTATTGTCTTATTTCCTGGATCATCTGCAGATAACTCAAGCTCATTGGACGAACCTTCTACGGCTGCTTCTAATTTGTCTGATTCGACTACGGATCCTCCTGCTATATCACACACTCCCGAGCCTTCTCCTGAACTTCGTCGCTCCGATAGGGTAAGAGCACCACCTGCCCATCTCCATGATTATCATTGTTTTTCTGTTCTTGCTACTCTTCACGAACCTCACTCTTATCGTGAGGCTAGTGCTGACCCTCTTTGGCAGAAAGCTATGTCTGATGAACTAGATGCCCTTTCTAAAACTCATACATGGGACTTGGTGGATTTGCCTCCTGGGAAGTTTGCAGTGGGATGTAAGTGGGTTTCTAAAATTAAAACTCGTGCAGATGGATTTGTGGAACGCTATAAGGCTCGTCTTGTTGCGAAAGGATTTGCTCAGGAGTATGGTATTGACTATGAGGAGACTTTTGCTCTTGTTGCTAGACTGACCTCTGTTAGATCCTTACTTGCAGTTGCTGCTGTTCGGCATTGGCAGTTATTTCAGATGGATGTTAAAAATGCATTCCTCAATGGTGATCTTACAGAAGAAGTCTATATGCACCCTCCACCTGGCTATCACCATCCGCCACACAAAGTTTGTAGACTCCGTCGGGCACTTTACGGTCTCAAGCAGGCTCCTCGTGCTTGGTTTGCCAAGTTCAATTCTGTGGTTGCTCAACAAGGCTTTGTTTCTAGTTCTTATGACTCAGCTCTCTTTCTTCGGACTACTGATAATGGTACTATCCTTATCCTTCTTTATGTAGATGATATGATTATTACTGGTGATGATATTTCAGGCATCCGTGCTCTTCAATCCTTCCTTAGCCAAAATTTTGAAATGAAGGACTTAGGAACACTTAGCTACTTCCTTGGTCTTGAGGTTACCTCGAGTAATGATGGTTATTATCTCTCTCAAGCCAAATATGCATCTGATCTACTTTCCCGAGCAGGTCTGACAGACAGTAAAACAGCGAGCAGCCCCCTTGAGACCAATGTCAAACTTCTAGCCACGGATGGTGAGCCTTTATCCGATGTTACTCTCTACAGGCAGCTAGGAGGTAGTCTTATTTATCTTACTGTTACACGACCTGATATTGCCTATGCTGTTCATTTGGTGAGTCAATTTATGAGTGCACCTCGATCTACTCATTATGCTGCTGTTCTTCGCATTTTGCGCTATGTCAAGGGCACTATGTTTCATGGTATTCATTTCTCTTCTCATTCATCTCTTGAGCTCCGAGCCTACTCTAATGCTGATTGGGCTGGTGATCCTACTGATCGTCGCTCTACCACTAGATAATGTTTCCTACTTGGAACTTCTCTAATTTCGTGGCGCAGTAAGAAACAATCTGTTGTTGCTCGATCTAGTACTGAAGCTGAGTATCGTGCTCTTGCTGACACTACATCTGAACTTCGCTGGTTACGATGGCTTTTGTCCGACATGGGTGTTTCTCAGTCCACTAGTTCCCCTATTTATTGTGACAATCGGAGTGCTATACAGATTGCTCATAATGATGTTTTCCATGAGCGCACAAAACATATCGAGATTGATTGTCATTTCATTCGCCATCATCTTCAGCAAGGTATTTTGCATCTTCATTCCGTCACCTCTGCAGATCAATTGGCTGACATCTTTACTAAATCTCATCCATCTGGACGACTCACTGATCTTATCTCCAAACTCAAGTTGGCTTCGCCCCCTAGAGTTTGAGGGGGGATGTTAAAATATTATGAATCTTTGCTTGGTCCCTACTCTTGCCTTGGTTGCCAAGTTAATTTCTTTATAGAGATTGTTTTCTTGCAAGTTAATTTATTCTGTAATTATTGTATTATTTTGTAATTATTGTATTTCTTTTCTTTTAGGGCCTCATTCAACTATAAATAGGTCATTCCATTGTACAGTTGAAAATACATCAGAAATACAAATTTCTTCTCC
>NC_081541.1:38199058-38222319 GCF_901000735.1 Corylus avellana | reverse complement strand
GAGAGTTCGATCCTGGATGTTAAATACCATTGGATGGGCTTCCTTTTATTGGCATTGGAAGCAATAAGGCAGATACTTCGGATCCTGCTTGGACGAAACGGAAGATATTGTCAATAAATAAAAGTACGTCTTGTTCATTAACATCTCGGAAATATTTTGCCATAGATAGGGTAGTTAAACCAACCCTCAAACAAGCTCCAGGCGGTTCATTCATCTAACCATATACTAGAGCCACTTTTAATTCTACAATATTCAACATATGAAAAAAGGCAAATCATGCTTAATAACCAAAGCAACCAATAATTCTCTATATCTTTTAGAATCAAATTTAGAGTCACTTGCCCCCAGAGATCCTGTTTTTCAAGCTAAGAATATTTGCCCAACATCATGAGTGTTTCTCCATCCGCAAACTTTAGTATGCTTTCTTAAATTTCCAGTTCCATGTGAACTTCGAGCCCTATATTTAGTACCACACGTCTTACATTTTGCCCATACCTCCGGGTCATTTGGATCAGCATTAGGAACGATATCATAATATTGCCAAACAATTGAGGTCTTCCTATGCTTCTTTCCCTTTTTCTTATTCCCTATAGAAATAGAGTCATCTTCTAGGGAATTTACTTCAACCACATCGTCGTCAATTTCAAATGACTCGAATGCACCTTGAACAACTATAAGCATTGTCCTATAGCAACAGAGTCATCTTAGTATTATTTACTAGGTTAATAACTTTTTTTGTATCTAGGTTTTTACTTTTTTATTTTATTTTTTACCTAGGTTTTAATTCCTATCACAAATGATACATGACTTATGGATAAATATTGATTTAGCACCTCCGTCACCATTCCGTCAATCAAACTAACGGACTGACATGTGTTATAACAAAAACATGCCATGTGTCCTAACAAAAAAAAAAAAATCATAAATCTAATTAAAAAATTTTAAAAATCAAAACTTAAAAAACAAAAAAGAAAAATATGGGGTGGCACTACCCCAATGCCGGAATGGGATGGCCGAAATTAGTTCGGTTTAATATAATATGACGAAGGTATTAAATTAGTCTTTTACCCATAAGTCAGGTATCATATATGATACAATTTGAAATCTAAGTGGGAAACAATAAAAAAGGGAAAACCTAGGTACTAAAAAAGTTATTAACCCTTATTTACTACTACTAAAATTATGAAAAGGGCAACTCTTATTTCACTTGTCTGATATGACAATGCTTATCAGTCATTGAATCAGCTATTATTTATTTATTTATTTTTAAATAAGAGTTATGAGTATTGTCACATCAACCCAATGTAATAAAATGAGATGTAGGCAGGGGTGGAGTTGCACCTGCCCAAATTTTTTAAAAATCTCTACAAATTTTAATTTTTTTTTTCTTTCTAAATTTTATATTTTATTTATGTGTTTGACCCCCAAAATTAAGTTTTTACCCTTAAAAGATCTTCAATTTTTTAGATTTGTCCACCTCATTTGAAATCTTGGTTTTGCTCCTAGATATAGGCGCAGTATTTAACATTTTTCTTTGCTTAACATAATTACCAAATGAGGATTACCTTTTCTTAATATTGAGATGTCTTTTTTTAAGAGGATCCAAGGCCCCAATCAAACACATTGTTTTAAGGATAAAACAGAGCATGCCTTTTATTCATTACATGTAACATGTAACAAGTTTAAGCACAAAATTTCATGAAACCATTATTAATAATACATCAATAAATAAGATTAACCGTCCAAAGAACCAACTATCGGCCGGTAGGCTTATTGTTCACAGCCTCTTAATAAGGAGATTGACACCATTTTCAGGCTCTATAACCAACCTCATTGCCAGGGAATGCCTATATTTTGGTGACAAGGAGAGTGAGAAGTTTGAAACAATTAAAGCCAAAAGAATTTTGAGCTCTACCATAGCAAAGTTCTGCCCCAAACAAGTACGCGGACCAACTCCAAAAGGCATGTAGACATAAGGGAGCTTGCATGCACCACTGGCTCCATTGGCAAACCTCTCAGGGTTAAACTCTTTGGCATCGGGTCCCCAAATATTAGGGTCTTGGTGCAAGGTAACCATCAAGGTCAAGACATTGACACCTTTAGGAACTTGAATATCTCCGAATTTCAAGTCTTCTAATGCCTCCCTGGACACCACTAGCACCAGAGGGTAAAGTCGCAATGATTCGTGAATTATCATTGTCAACTGTCAATAATTAAAACTGTTAGAATATAAATTAAATGATTAAATTCATTTAATATCTTGAATCAACGTGTTGGGCATCACTTACTATTTTTATCTTGCGAACCGTGTCAGCGTCAGGCATTTGATCCCCACAAACTTCTACCACCTCAGCACGAACTCTGGCTTGCCACTCTGGATTTGAGGCCAGCAACATCAATGTCCACGTGGCAGAGACAGCAGTAGTCTCGCGTACCCAGATAAGTATATGTTCTTGCAATTGTCTACAATGAATCGGTCTGTCTCATGTTGGGAAAATCCACTGTTGGTGGCAGCTCCAAGAATCATATGTAACAAATCATAATTCCCTGATGCTGCTTTCTTTCTTTCCTTGGCTACCTTGAGAATCAAAGCGCGGACATCTTTGTCCAGCTTCCATGTTTCTCTATTACTCTTCGTTGGAAGATATCTGATTGATTGCAACACAAGCAATCACTTTTTATTAAAAAACAACCTTTTTTATGTGATGTTAGACATAAAGTGTTTTTGGGTAGGGAAAAGATGAAACCGCATTCCAGGAATGCCATTGGATAAAATCTTTTTAGACATATGCTCTTGAAGTGCTCTAAGCTTTAAAAATATCTCTTCCCCTTTGGAATAGTTGCTCCCAAAACAGGCTCTTGAAATTACATCCCCGGAAAAGTTTCTCATATATTCGTCAATGTTTACATCTGCAACTCCACCCACACTTTCTATCCTCCATGAATTCACCACTGCCATCGAGGAATCCACCATTATGTTCATCATGCCCTACACAAGGTACAAAGGAGTTGAATACTACCCTTTACGACTTTTGGTAAGTATTTAATTTAGGATTAACCCTTTTCTCATTCAATAAAAATATTCTTGTAAATGAATTTTATGAAACAATTTTGATCTCTCCTACCCGATGTTAAGGAAGGAGATCAACGGCATTCCGATGGCGATCGAGCGCAATCACTTAAGCGCTCGATCGCAGTCTAGACAGTACCAGAACACAATACCATCCCGAGAGCGCTTGAGCGCAATCACTTAAGCGCTCGATCGCAGTATCAGAGAGTACCATAGCGCAATACCATCCTGAGGGCGCTTGAGCGCAATCACTAGAGTGCTCGAGCGCAGTGCCAGAGCACAACCAGCCGCCGTAAACTTCCTACTCCTACTAGGACTCTTACTACTCTTAGTTCTCTCTTGTGATACAAAGAGATAACATTTAAGTAATATGTTGGTATTCAATCACACCTCTTGTGATTGATTGTAATTAATCCTCTTGTATTAATTAGCTAGATAAATACCTTATCACATCAATGCTTATATTGTTAGCTTGATGTGATTAACTACAATTGTAATTCTTCTCTATTTAAGTTCAATGAGAAAGCAGAAGAATGTATTCTGCCTAAAAGCAAGTTTTTCCTTGTTTTCTCACACCCAAAAGTAGCTATGTTCGATTTGAAGCGTACCTTAACCTTCTCCATGTATAGTTCTGGAGCAAGGATTTTTCTCTGGTGAGCCCAAGTTGCTCCATTTGAAGTCAGGATTCCTTGGCCAAGGAGAGGACCTCGCTCTTTAGATTGATAGGAAGGCTTTCCAAAGTCTAAGGAAGTGCATATGCTTATTTCCTTCACCACCTCAGGATCGTTCATATGCAGTATTTGTATGTTGCCAAGTGAGAACATAAATGTTGGACCTGTATACATTATTATAAACAACCATTCAGATGTTAGGAAATTAGGCACTGCTAATTCCTCTCTAGGATCTTGGGATCCAATCGGTCAAGAAAAACAACAATACACAAGTACGGTAAATAATATTTTACCAAAGATACAGCTCGGTACGTTCCCAGGTAAGATTGGAGGAGTCACACCGGTCTCACTTAAAATCCAATCTTTTCTAGACAGAACATCTACGCACAAACATACACAAGACAAGAAATTTATACGTGATTCGGTTAATACTGCCTACATCCACTGAGTTGCAGAGATTTCACTACTTTGGGAGAAAATAACGGGGAGACTTTACAAGAGATATTTCAGAGAGAGATTGCACACAACTCTTCTATGTTGTGATCTGCAATTCTTATATGCCTAACACTAGACTTATCTCTCTATACCTTTTTCTCTCAACCTTTCCTTCTTTTTCTCTCTCTATACTTTTCTTGTCTTAGCACTATGAAACATTGAAGCTTGATGCTCCTTATATAGGTGTAGAAGGGTTGGTGAGAATGGTTAGTGCAACAACCATGCACTATTCCTTCGACGGCTTGGTTGGTGCAACAACTTTCACTATTCCTTTGATGGCTTGGTTGGTGCAACAACTTTTCACTATTCCTTTGACGGCTTGGTTGGTGCAACAACTTTTTACTATTCTGTTGACGTCTTCTAGAAGATGCTACCATTGTTTACTCATTTGGCTCCAATTTTCAACATCAGATTCTTCAAGAACATCTGAGAGCTGAAGCTAAATTGATGTTATTAATTACCAAATGATTTTCTCCATTCGTTGAAGAATGGAAAGAGGGTGGAAGAGCAATTGTGGGTTATTGCCTGCTCTCCTTTTTGTTGAGCCTTTCAGGGTGAGGATTTCATCTTCTTCATGTCACCAATATTTCCAAGCAAAAAAGAGGGTGGAGGGCCTCTGATCCCCTGTTTTCTCAGTATTGCTCGAAGCCTTTTTGGCTTCAATATTAGAGCTTCACACATCTTCATTAATGTGCTAACCAAACCAAGCAAGGCGATTGTGATGATGATCTTACAAAGAAGCAATCGAAGCTCCATGGCTTTTACTCTCTCTCTCTCTCTGTTTGTTCCAAAGTGGCTTCCCCCTTCTTAATTAATGCTGTTAGTTTATGTTGAGAAGCATTTTGGCTTAAAAAGTGAGCAATTTGATAATAAGGCACTTGAAGTGGTGGTAGAGCCATTTTCTCTGGCCAAATGGAAGGAACCATTACTCATGGGCGGCATGGATAAATAATTTGATGATAATGCAATGAAAAACCATCTTATTTGTAGAGATTAGACAACACATGATCCTATTTGTATTGATTTGATATGGAGAGAAGAAAATCTTTTTCATTTCGTTAGAATTTCTTAGAAGTTTTTGTCTTTTCTCTTATTTATTTATTTGTTTACTTTCGTGATGGTGGGAATGATTGGACCCTTTACCCTGTGGTCAAAGTATTAGGTGATCCCATAAAGCAAAAAGAAGAGCGAGCCAATGGGGAAAGGCATTCGCCATTGGTGCCATGCAAACCTATAACCAATATAAAGCTATCGCCTGCCGAGAATAAAGTATTTCTCTTAATCGGATTGTAGCCTTGAAGGATTTATTTATTTTAAAAAAAATTAGTCTATTTACTTAACACCATTTTAAATATATATTTCTAATGTAGCGGGTAATTCTCACATATATTTTTAAAAAATCTATGTGAAAATCATATGTATTTTAAACTCATTTTGATTTAATAAATTTGGTTAAATTTCTTTTCTTCCAACAGAATTTAGAGATTTTATCTCCTTAATAACATACAGCTAATTAAGTCAAACCCTTACTTTATTCATTTGTTATTTTAAATTTGTGATTTTGTTGTCTAAACTTTTGAGTCTATACAGTACTTACATGGGAAGCGGTTTAAATATTCAAAATTTATTAATATAACATTTAGTTAGTTAATTATCCTTTTTTTTTTCCTCGTAACTAAAAATCGGTGATTTCGTACACTAGATAGTCGCCTCTAATTAACTACTAGCTAGGCATGCCAATTCATGTGTATGTTTGGTTTGGGTTGTGTTGAAACAAGAGTATAAAATTATATATGTCAACTTTAATCCGACCAATTTAATTAAACGGGTTAGACCATTCAACTACTACCGGCTAATTTTGTGTGAATTAGGATTCTCTCTGGATAATATCCAATTAATTATATTGAAATGGTATTTTTGTCTTATCAAAAAATGAAAAGACAAAAATACCTCCCAATATAACTAACTGGATATTATCTAGTTCAAATAAATTGGAGATGATCATGTTCCCTATCATGTACTATTGCTCAACATTCAACTCAAGATAAGGCAGCATATTCAGTTCAAGCACAACACTTAGAAGATAAAGTTTTTTTTAAAAAAAAAAACATGTGAGAGATGATACTTCACACTTATTAGAGTGGGTTGAAGGAAATTTTCTCCAAATCAGTTTGGAGAAAATTTATATCCTAAGGAGACCGGACATAATTCCCTTTACATGCCCAATGTCCATAGCCATACCTATAGGATTATTGTTTACACAACTTTGGGGTTGCCATGGGCTCCCACGGTCCCACCCCACCCTTGTACATAGGTCCCCCTAGCCTCTATTATTATACAGTTCAAATAAAATGGAGAGTATCCTAATTTGCCTGATAGGATAGTTAACAACGATGACTCTGCTTGAGGGGTTCCCATCAAGGAATGATATGAAAAATGAAAGTCCCCGGCTGAGGGGCAGCATGATGGACGAGATATATATTGCGATAAGGCCATATAAGGAAAGCCCCCTCCCTCATCCTACTTTCATACCTATTTAGGACCCAGGATTCAAAAAGGGAAGATTGACCTTTTAAGGACGGAGATCAGCAGAGGAACTCAATCCACCATCTTTCATATCAAACCATCACCCCCAAGTATTGCCAAGCTCGGCCCACTTGCCTTATGGAAGGTAGCACTATAAAAGAATACTAAACTCTAAGTCTAAGGTACCCACAACAAAGAATCTCCCACATTTTTGGAGTGTTAGAAGCACAAGCGGCTCTTTTGGCCACTCAAGCAAGCTGCCTTCTGTGGGATCAACAAAATCGTGAGCAAGGATAATCATAGGATGTGCCGCTTGCTTGTTCCACTTTTGATAGATAATCATGATACATGTGTATTAAGGTTTGTAATTACAATGTTAATGTTTATATATATATATATATATATATATATATATATATATATATATATATAATTTTTTCTTTTAAAAAATATGATTATCATCCCATTCATTGAGTTCAAAAATGTTCTCAGTCCTCCTACGCGATTGACTTTTTTTTTTTTTCCAAAATGCCCAATACCAAGTTAAAATAATAATAAAATAAAATTATGTATCGGTCCTGGGTAATGGCTACCCCCTATTTTTATTTATTATTTTTTAAAAAAATAATTTTAATTTTTTTTTTTTTAACTTGGGATTATTTTGGGAAAAAAAAAAGTCAGAATGGTCGAATTGTAACAATTTGGAAGTTTTGAGTGTGGTCAAGTGTCACTTTTTAAACATTGGAGGTCAAAGTGCAAATGAGTATATAGTTCATGGGGTAAAATGTATTTTCCTCATATTTTTTTGAAAATGGTCAATCTTTCATAAAATATCAGTCCGCAGACTCTTGCTTAGCATTTACAATGTCTCGAATACACATAGGATTTTCTTCTATCCGTGTTCTTCATCATTGCCAAGAGCCAATCTCGCAAGATGATGAGCCGCTTCATTTGCCTCCTACCCAACATGCCCTACATCCCAAGATTGGATGCTATTAAGAATTACCCGAGTGTCTTTAATCAATTACCCATATTGACTCCAACTAGGCCCTTCTTGACGTAAGGGGTTAACAATTTCAAGCATATCTCCCTCTAAATAAATCCGTTGAAATCCTAGATCTTTGCAAAAAATCACAGCCTTCCAAGTAGCCACAGCTTCAGCAACAATTGGATCGACGATAAAAGTACATAAAAAAGCCAACACACATCCCTCTATCTCCTGGATTACCACACCCACCCCCATCTTCTTGTTGCGCTCGTCAATCGCCGCATCCCAATTGACTTTTTTCACCCCCATTGGAGGCTTCTACCATTTCTGTCGCCTAGGACCCTTCAACCTCCCTAGACCACGTTCTTGGACCACTGTGGCTTCCTTAAAACCTGCCAAAGCCTCTTGTGCAGAAATGCTAACCTGCTTGGGCGACATAAGATCTCCTCCATAAACCACAGAATTACGCCTCAACCATATATTCCTTGCCACAAGTACTACTAACTCAAGATCATCATCACCCAATAAATCAATCCAGTTCCCCACTAGCCTAATACCGTCGTCTTCATCAAGGGAGAGCTTTTCAATTTTCCTATTGCATTCCATCCAAACCCCAGTAGCCGAATTGCATTTCCATAAGTTATGCCCTATAGTTTCGGGCCATGCACAACAAATAGGACACATAGGGTCTTTTACAATGCCCTTCCGACAAATGTTCTCTTTTGTGGGCAATAGGTTGTTGCAAACTGATGCAGATATAGTTTAGAATGGCTTATCTTATCTTATCTTTTAGTCTTTTATTAGGTTTCTTTATTAGTCGTTTATTTTATCTTATCTTTCATCCTTTATTTGAATTAGGTTTTTTTGTTAGTCTTTTATTTGATTTAGTTGTCTTTCGTAGACTTCTAAATTAACTTTATTTCATTGTTATTTTAGGGTTAGGAGTCTTGGGCTATAAATATATGCTTATAGCCTTTAACAATTCAGTTTATGATTATTATTGAGTTTGTTTAATAAGAATTACTCAGAGTTGAGTTTCTTTGTGTTTTTCCTTAAACCATAGATAGAATCTATAGTTTTTAAGAAGATTTCTTAGATTATTGTGATAGTCTCACAATCTTAGGAATATTTATCCCTTCTACTTGCTGTTTTTCTTGTTCACTACAATCCTGCGCTGCATCAGTTGGTATCAGAGCTCCAGTTTTCATTCCATGGCACCGCCAAACACAAGAAGAAGGGGCAACCGCTTTGCAAATCTGGAGGACGTGTATGAACGTGAAGAAGTAGTAGGTGAAACACGCACGGAGGAGCAGTGGCAACTCATGGTGGAAACGGTCACTGATTTGAAGGCCCAACTTGCAGCCTCCAATGCTCGAGCGGCCAATCCGGAGGGGCGCCACGAGCGCCGTCAACAACCCTCACCGACCAGCTCGGAGGAGGAAGACGAACAACGTACGGAGAATGAAGCGCGGAATCCTTTTGCAAGGCGTGGAGTACAAGGGCATCAACCCCACGTCCAAGCCCAAGCCAATCGATGGGAAAGCGGTTTCAAACTCGATATTCCAGAATTTCAAGGGGGTCTCCAACCCGAAGAATTCTTGGATTGGGTAGCGGCCGTTGAAGAAATTCTTGATTTTAAAGGGGTGCCCGACGATCGACGAGTTTCTTTAGTTGCAACCAAATTTCGGGGAAGAGCAGCGGCATGGTGGCAGCAATTGAAGCAATCTCGAGGGCGGCAAGGCAAGACGAAGATCTCAAGTGGGAGAAACAGTTTAAGCATATGAGGCCAGCCTTTTTACCCTATAATTATACTCGAATCATGTATCAAAAGCTGCAAAACTTGAGCCAAGGGTCAAAGTCCGTGGACGAATACACGGAAGAATTTTACAAGTATCTAACACGCGTTGATCTAGCCGAAACCGACGATCAATTAGTGTCACGATACATTGGGGGTTTACGTCACCAAATTCAAGACTCATTAAACATCTTTGACCCAAAGAATGTGTCTGAAACCCATCAAAGAGCACTCTTGCTTGAGAAAATGGCCTCACGAGGGTCTTATGGAATTTCTGGCCGTGGAACCGGGGGAAGCACAAACCGATCAAGCGGGCCATTCACGGCTCGAAGCCCCACGCAAACCCCAACTCAAAACCGGATCCCAACCACAACGGGTCCATCCAACCAAGGGGCAACTACGAGTGGCCCTAAATGCTTTCGATGTGGAGAATCGGGCCATCGAATGGCGGATTGCCAAAAAGGGGACAAATATGGTACGGGTTTACTTATTGAGTCGGGAGATACCTTCGATGAACAAGGTGAGGATGAGGAGTATGACACCACCATTGAGGACCATGGGAACGATGACGGAGAATTTGTATCCGGAGATGACGGTCCTCTTTTGATGATACGACGAATATGCTTAACACCTCGTAAGGAGGAAGGTGACGATGGGCAGCGCCACAATCTTTTTCACTCCACATGCACCATAGGGGGAAAAGTATGCAAACTTATCATCGACAGAGGCAGTTGTGAAAACGTGGTGGCGGAAGAAGCGGTCTGAAAATTAGCCCTTGAAACAGAAAAACATCCTACACCATACTGCTTGGAGTGGCTCAAGAAGGGAAACGAGGTAATAGTATCCAAACGTTGCCTTGTAACTTTTTCAATTGGGTCAAGATATAAAGACAAAACTTGGTGTGGCGTGGTGGCCATGGATGCATGCCACTTATTGCTAGGAAGGCCTTGGCAATATGATAGGAATGCTCATCAAGATGAAAGGAAGAACACCTATAGTTTTTTGGTTGATAATGTAAAACTCACTCTTTTGCCTAATCTGGGAGACAAACCTAAACCTTCTAAAGGGGCGGGCCAAAATCTCTTGGCTAAGAGGGAATTCATTAAGGAGATGCGTGATTCCAATCAAGCATATGTCCTAGTTGGGAAGGAATGCACTCCTACGGAGGAGAAAGTCCCGGTTGCAATCAAGGGATTAGTGGAGGAGTTTGCCAATGTGTTCCCGAAAGAATTATCCGAAGAACTGCCGCCTCTTCGCGACATTCAACACCAAATCGACTTGGTGCCCGGTTCTAATCTCCCCAACCGACCACACTACCGCATGAGTCCCAAGGAGCATGAAGAGCTGCGCCGACAAGTGGAAGGGTTACTAACCAAGGGACATATCCGGGAAAGCTTGAGCCTATGTGCAGTTCCAACTTTGCTTACACCTAAGAAAGATGGATCATGGAGAATGTGTGTCGATAGCCGCGCCATCAATAAGATCACAGTAAGGTACAGATTTCCTATTCCTAGATTAGATGACTTACTAGATCAATTGAGTGGGGCAACAATATTTACGAAGTTAGACTTGAAGAGTGGGTACCATCAAATTCGGGTACGGGTTGGTGACGAATGGAAGACCGCGTTCAAGACACGTGAAGGACTCTACGAATGGTTAGTAATGCCGTTTGGCTTATCTCACACTCCTAGTACCTTTATGAGAGTTATGAATCAGGCATTCTGCCCATTCATTGGAAAGTTTGTAGTCGTCTACTTCAACGATATCCTCATATATAGCTCTACCATTAAGGAGCACCTTCAACATGTAAGGGAGGTACTAAGTGTCTTGCGCAAGGAGAAATTTTACGCAGCCCCGGCAAAACGCAATTTCATGACGGAATCTGTTCTTTTTCTTGGGTATGTGGTGTCCAAGCACGGGTTAGCGGTGGATGAGTCAAAGATAGCAGCAGTTCGGGATTGGCCTCTCCCCACTACACTACATGAGGTCCACAGTTTTCATTGGTTAGTATCTTTTTATCGGCGCTTTATTTACAACTTTAGTACCATATTAGCACCGATTACGAAATGCATGAAGGCGGGTAAATTCTCATGGAGTGAAGCAGCCACTATCGCCTTCGAGTTGATCAAGGTCAAATTGACCACCACTCCCTTACTAGTCCTTCCAGATTTCGACCTACCTTTTGAGTTGCATTGTGATGCATCAAAAGTAGGAATTGGAGCGGTACTCATCCAAAAAGGCAAACCGGTGGCCTATTTTAGTGAGAAGTTAAAGTGCGCCCAACTCAATTATAGCACTTATGATATTGAGTTCTACGCATTAGTACAAGCACTGAAACATTGGAGCTCATACCTCGCCTACAACAACTTCATTTTGTACACGGACCATGAAGCACTTAAACACCTCAGCAGTCAAAGATAAATTGTCATCTCGGCATGCTAAATGGGCCACTTTTGTCCAACAATTCAACTTCACAATCAAGCACAAGTCTGGACCATTGAACAAAATGGCAGATGCCCTTAGCCGGAAATCATCACTATTAGTCACCATGAAAACAGAGGTACTCGGTTTTGAATTATTAAAAGATTTTTTATCTAGTGACCCATTTTTTGGTCCTATTATTGAGGAGGTGTCATCGGGTGAGCGAAGAGACTTCAATTTGTGTAATGGGTTCCTATTCAAAGGTACTCAATTATACATTCCTGAAGGTAGTCTAAGGTTGAAAATCATCCATGAGCGCCATTATGAAGGTCACATGGGAAGGGATAAAACATTAAAACTGGTGGCGGACCAGTTCGATTGGCCGAGTATGCGGAAAGAAGTGGACAAATTTGTGAAGAGCTGTAGAATATGTCAAGTGTCCAAGGGTTCGGCTACTAATGCCGGGTTATATATGCCCCTTCCTATTCCGGAAGGGCCATGGACCAACGTGAGCATGGACTTCGTGCTAGGCGTACCTAAAACCCAAAAGCGTAATGATTCAATCTTTGTCGTTGTTGATAGATTTTCAAAAATGGTGCATTTCATTGCGTGCAAGAAGACCGCCGATGAGGTGAATGTCGCCCAATTGTATTTCAGAGAGGTCTACCGCCTCCATGGCTTGCCATTGTCTATCGTATCCGACCACGACACAAGGTTTCTTAGCCACTTCTGGCGCTGTTTGTGGAGGTTATCCCATACTAGGCTTGATTTCAGCAGTGCATATCATCCACAGACGGACGGACAAACAGAGGTCGTTAACCAATCATTGGGAGCCTTACTTCGAAGCTTGGTGGGGGAGAATATGAAATCATGGGATCACAAAATTGTTCCAAGCCGAGTTCGCCTACAACTGTTCCACTAACCGGAGCACTGGCCTTAGCCCATTTACCATCATTTATGGGAGTAATCCTCGTGCCCCACTGGATTTGGTACCTCTTCCCGATTTGAAGCGACCGCATGCTACAGCTGAGGACTTAATAGCTCAGATACACGCAGGTCACAAGTTCACCATCTAGAATTTACAACAATCTACCGCAAAGTATAAGGAGGATGCGGATAAAAAGCGCCGTGCCGTTGAGTTCGAGGAAGGGGATTTTGTGTGGGCTGTGTTAACTAAAGATAGGTTTTCTGTTGGCGAGTATAACAAGTTGGCTGCCCGCAAGATTGGTCCGGTAGAAATTATAGAGAAGATCAATTCAAATGCGTACCGCTTGAACCTACCTAGTCATATCAAGACATCCGACGTTTTCAATGTCAAACACCTTGTACCATTCACCGGTGATTCGCCGAATGAGGATTTGAATTCGAGGTCGAATTCTGTTCAACCTGGGGAGAATGATGCAGATATAGTTTAGAATGGCTTATCTTATCTTATCTTATCTTTTAGTCTTTTATTAGGTTTCTTTGTTAGTCGTTTATTTTATCTTATCTTTCATCCTTTATTTGAATTAGGTTTCTTTGTTAGTCTTTTATTTGGTTTAGTTGTCTTTCGTAGACTTCTAAATTAACTTTATTTCGTTGTTATTTTAGGGTTAGGAGTCTTGGGCTATAAATATATGCTTATAGCCTTTAACAATTCAGTTTATGATTATTATTGAGTTTGTTTAATAAGAATTACTCAGAGTTGAGTTTCTTTGTGTTTTTCCTTAAACCATAGATAGAATCTATAGTTTTTAAGAAGATTTCTTAGATTATTGTGATAGTCTCACAATCTTAGAAATATTTATCCCTTCTACTTGCTGTTTTTCTTGTTCACCACAATCCTGCGCTGCATCACAAACCCTCCATAAAACTTTTTTAACCACCCCTGGGACTTTTATCTTCCACAGCTTCTTCCAAGTTTCACTGAAACATGACACAGTAGAGCATTCTCCTTTTTCACCCAAAACTCTTGCCTTCTAAATGTGATAAGAGCTTCTTACAGTGAACATCCCATTCGGATTACCCACCCAAACCAAAGTATCTTGATGACCGTATGGGCTCAAAGCCATGCTGCATATCTTTTTCGCTTCTTCAGGATTAAAAATTTCTTGGATGAGAGCAATATTCCCACCATTTTGAATCAGTGTCAATAAGCTTACTAACCTTTGCTTCATAATCCAAAATTCTAATAGGGGATTGAATCTCATAGGAGGTAGGAGAAGTGATCCACTTGTCACGCCATATTCTAATAGATTCCCCATTCCCCACTCTTCAAACTAAACCTGACTTGAGAAGGGCTCAGGAACTAGTAATACTCCTCCATGCATATGGTGGTCTCGTTCCCATTTCCACTTCCAAAAAAGAGTTATTTGGAAAATATTTAGCTTTATAAATTTGGGCCACTAAAGAATCAAGATATTTTAAGAATTGCCATCCCTATTTTGCAAGCATAGCCAGATTGAAGCTCTCCAGATCCCTATACCCCATTCTTCCCTGATTTTTGGATCTCCCCATTCTCGCCCAACTCATCCACGCCACCTGCAATTCATCTTCTTTCCCACCCCACCAAAATTTGCTCATTAAAGCATTCAATTCCCTACATAGAGTCTTAGGCAGCAAGAACACACTCATATTGTAAACAAGAATTGCTTGGACTACAGCCTTGATAAGAATCTCCCTACCCGCTTGGGACAGAAATCTCTCTTTCCATCCATTTAGTTTTTGCCCAACCCGACCCTTAATGCCAGCAAATGTTCTATTTTTTTATTATTCCATCACCACCGGCAACCCCAAATATTTCTCAAAATTATTCGCAACAGAAATTCCAGCTAGGGATAAAATATATTTTCTAAACTCACTCTTTGTATATGTATTTCTGCTTAAGAAAATGGCAGTCTTTCCTTTGTAGATTTTTTGACCCGACGCTTTCTCATATATAGACAACAGCCAAAAGATGTGACTCCATTCCATCAAATTAGCTCTACAAAGCAACAGACTATCATCCACAAAAAATAGATGGCTCACTTGTAGCCCTCCTCGAACCAATGGAACACCAGTAATTTTTCCATCCATTTCCGCTCGCAAAATTAGAGAACTTAGACCTTCAGCACATATGAGGAAAAGAGACAGAGACAAAGGATCCCTCTGTCGAAGACCTCTAGTGGGAATAATACGTCCTTGAGGATCACCATTAATCAACACCGAATAAGTTACAGTTTTGACACAACCCATAATGAGTTGGATTCCAACGTTTTGCAAACCCTGTTTTTCGCATAATAGATTCTAGATAACACTACTCCACTCTATCATAAGCCTTACTCGTATCAAGTTTTATACCCATATAACCCGTCTTCCCCTTCATTCTAGAATCCATAGTATGGAGGGCCTCATAGGCAACCAAAACATTGTCTATTATTAAACGACTCGGGATAAAAGCACTTTGATTTTGAGCAATAATATGGGGTAGCACCCTCTTCATTCTATTAGCAAGCACTTTTGAGATCAATTTGTATAACACATTGCAGAGGCTTATTAGGCGAAATTCAATAACATTAATTGAAGGAGTTGCTTTTGGAATCAGTGCAATAAAAGTAGAATTTAGATCCGAATCCACAATACCTAACTGGAGATAGCTCAGAACTGCTCTTCTAGTCTCAACCCACCATGTCCCAGTATTGCTGATAGAATCCTACTGCAAATCCATCTGGTCCTAGAGATTTTAGTGGTTGCATTTAGGAAAGAGCAAGATCAACTTCCTCAACCGTAAAATTTCTCAACAACTGCCTGCTCATCTCTTCCGTGACCCGGACCTCAACATCTCGAATGCTCTCTTCTTCCCCCACCAGAGTTACCGAAGTAAACAAATTCTAGAAATACTCTATAAAAGCTTTCTTGATTTCTTCATGCTCTTTCCATAAAATACCCTATTTGTCAATGATCTTGCCAATGTGGTTTCTTTTCCTCCGATGATTTGCCCATACATGGAAAAATCGGGTATTCTGATCTTCTTGTCTAAACCAATTACGCTTGGCTAGTTGCTTCCACTTCACATCTTCCATTGCCAATAAATGGTCAATCTCCCTTTGTAACTGCCTGATAGTACTAGATTGTCTGGCCCCTCAATTTTTTTGTAGAGCAGCTAATCTTGTTGTTTTTTGTTGTATCTCTTTTTCTACAAATCCATACTTTGATGTACTCCAACCGGTCAAAGCTTGTTGACACCTTTGCAATTTTATTTTTGCTGTCTGCATAAAATTATCCCCACCATCCACTTCCCCCCAAGCCTCCTTCACTATATCCCTACAAGAAACATATGTACCCCAACTTGCCTAAAATCTAAAAGGCTTTTTCTTATTTCGTCTCCCAGATTTTTTCTTCAATAAACTCACAAACAGGGGGCTGTGATTTGAACTTTGGGCTGCAAGTACCTCAACAACAACATTATTAAAAATAGTACACCAGTTTCTTGTAGCCGTCGCCCTGTCAAGCCTAGCTTTTGTGAAAACCCCCACCTCCTGCTTGTTACTCCACGTATAAGTTCTTCCTTGATAACCCAAATCAACTAGCTAACAATCTTCCAAAGTCGCTCTAAAACTCTCCATCTGTGATTCACTTCGAAGAACACCACCAAACTTTTCTGTCTGATTAGTTATTTCATTGAAATCACCGACACACAACCATGGATGAGGATTGAAATTCTTAAGATAAGATCACAATTTCCATGATTCCGGCCTCTTAGCTCAATCCGGATTCCCGTAAAAACCCGAAAATTTCCATGAAACATCAAACTCTTTTATTGAAATAATAGCATTGATGTGCCTTAGGGAGTAGTTCTGAATATCTACCTCCTTAGCATCTCTAGCTCCAAAACAAAGCCACTCCCCCACTTAACCCGACAGGATCAATAGCCAACATACCTTCAAAACCAAGTTTTGTCTGAATCCGTTGCATTTTTTCTTGACAGATTTTTGTTTCCTTATGGAAACAAAAATCTGGGCATCTTCTCCTTTACCATTTGGCACAGGTCACGAACTGTCCAAAGATTCCCAAGCCCTTGGCAATTCCAACTTAAAAGACTCATGGCGATTGGCAGGGCTAGATTACAGCTTCCACAATTTCCATAATATTTGAAACCCCTACCTTCATGCTTCCTTTTATCTTCTTTTTTCATGTAGTAATCATGTCTTCCTCTAAAGTCTCATCAACCCTCCTTTTTCCTAGCGAAATAGTCAATAAGTTCTCGGGATCACTCACCATCTCCCCTTTACGAGCTTGTTTCTTCCATCCCTTGGTTATACGTGATCCGTGGATGGACGCTTGTGGAGTTCGCACCCCTTGCATCTCGTCCATAGGGTTTGCATCATATGAGACAACTTCTGTGATTTTAGGATCGGACATTGTGAGATCAATGCCCTCCGTCTTCTCTGCACCTTCCACCATTACTTTTTCCAGTTCTTTCATTATGTCAATACTACTCTTTCCACTATCTACCTCACTGTGGATATAAGCTTTGCCATTACTCCCCTGAATACCCCCCCTCCCCATCATGATGTGGTGTAGGAATTATACTATTTTATTTGTTAGAATATTTGATATTATTTACTTTATTATGTTTCCTTACATATTCTAGGGTTTAGTTTAGGGTTTCTTGCCAACTACTTCTTCTCTCTATAAATAAAGAGCTATGTAAACAAATCATCAATATAGAAGAGAATAATACAATGTAGTCCATTGTTTCATTCCACTCTCTCTCTTCTCTCTCTCTTTCTTCCATTCTCCACAATACATTCAACAATATATTTAACATGGTATCAGAGCCACTTTCTTGTGGCCTCCAATAAATATCTTTGACGTTTTTCGGTGCTCCCTCCCTTTTTCAGTCATCCACACGCTGTCAAATGATTTTTCGCTCAAAATCTCTTCCACACCTTCAACACAGCCTCATCTGGGAAAATTTATCCCAGATTCATGCTTGCAAGGCACAGATCTACAGATCTATGGAAGATCCATTACCATTGCCCCTCCAATGCACTGCCACGCGCCTCTGCCAGTTTTGGTCCGCGCCTCCATGCACCGCCACTGCCCTTGCCGGAGCTACATGCTCCACTCCAGGCGATAGATCAGACGCTTACGAGTCCAGATTTGAAAAGATCTCAGCCGTCCAAGCTTCCACGCGCCCTCATGTGCTTCTAGAAGGATCTGTTCGTTAGTCACGCGCCTCCATGGTGTTCCGCGAGCCGAAAGGGTCTTTCCACGCACCTCCACGCACCGGCACCATCTCCTACACGCGTCCGCGCACCAACCACCTGTTGGCGCGTGTGGTACAGTAAATGAGTAGAGCATTTTGAAGTCTGAGAAGTGTTTTGGTTTTTGGTTTCCTATTCTAGACATAGTGATCATGGTGTGGGATGTGATAGGGGTAGGAGGTTCAGGTAAAAGCAGTAGCAAGAGGTTGAGCAATAGGTTCAGCCATAGTTTGAGCAAATTGACCTACAGAGGAAGAAGATGAGGGTGCTATAGTAAATGAGTGTTTGCAGTAGGTGTTATGCTTAAAGGTGAGCCCTAGATCTTGTAATCATAGGGTGGGATGGGATAGTTGTATAGGTCACAGTAGGGTTTAGGTTAGCAGGAGGTAAGGTTGGCTGATCTGCAGTGTGTGGCTGCTGAATTATAAAGTGAGTGTAATCTAGTGGTTCAGTAATAAAAGAAGAAATAGCAGGTAAAGGGAAGGGAGAATCACCTGTGGAATGCAACTTGGACGGAAAGTGTTGTGTAGCAAGATCCTTGGCAGGAAAAGAATTCTTATCAAACACAACATGTCTTGAAAGGTAGACCTTGTTGGTGATTGGATCTAGACATTTGTAACTTGCATAGTTGTAACCTAAGAAGATACAAGGTTTAGACTTATAATCTAGTTTGTGAGCATTGTAAGGCCGCAATAGGGGATAACACAAGCATCTAAAAACTCTAAGTTTCTGGTAATCAGGTGTTTTGGTGTACAATTTAGACTATGGAAACATGTTTTGGAGGATAGGTAGGCAATCTATTTATAACATACATAACAGTGATAAAGGAGTTTACCTAATGCCTATTAGAAAGATGAGAATGAGCTAACAAAGTTAATCTACTCTCAAGAATGTGCCTTAGCTTTCTCTCTGCAAGACCATTTTGAGTGGAAGTGTATGGACAACTTTTTCTATGAAAAATGCCATTGGTTTTGAGAAAATATTGGAAATGAAGAGAGGTATACTCACCTGCTCCATCACATTGGAATTCCTTGATGGTTGTGGAGAATTGGTTTTCCACAAGAAGTTTAAATTTCAGAAATACATCATAAGTTTCAGATTTGGTATGTAAAGGATAAATTCATGTGAACCTTGAAAAGTCATCCACAAACACAATGTAATATTTATAACCAGTGATAGACATTACTGGAGAAGTCTAGATATTAGTATGAATGAGTTGGAGTGGAGATAAAGTGACACGGTTAGAAGCAGAAAAGGGATGTTTCTTACTTTTGCCCAATTGACATGACTCACAAAGGATGCTTTTATTGAAAATTGAATCTGACATAGAATTTGAATGGAAAAGAGGGAGATTGTTATCTCTAACAACTTGAGTAACTACCTCATTAGCAGGGTGACCTAACCTAAAATGCCATACTAAGTATGAAGTTCTTATTGCTAATAAAGCTATAAATGACTTGTTGCCTTTGTGAGACTTCTTGCCCAGCTGAAGAGGATACATACCATTCTCACTCTTCCCTTCCATGAGGATTGTTCTAGTATGAAAATCAATGATATAGAAGTTACATGATGTCAAAATAAAGAAGCATGCATTGTCATGACAGAAACGTTGAATTGACACAAGGTTTGCAGTAGATTGAGGGCAGTGTAAAACATTATTGAGTTGAAAAATAGAGTTAGAGGAGTGAAGAGTTGTGGAACTCGAATTTGCTATTGTAAGGGATGTTCCATTCCCAATAGCAACAATTTCATTGTGTTGGAAGGGTTGTTGAATGTTGAGGTTCTCCAAGTCTTGAGTAATGTGTGTATTGGCTGCACTGTCAACAAACCATTGAGGATCTTCATAGTCGACATTGTTGGAGTGAGCCACCATTGCAGCTAGTTAAGGAGGTGGATGTCTCCCTTGAAATGAATAATCCATCCTATGGTAGCAGTCCAAGGCTTGGTGGTTTATCTTCCCACATATTTGACATGGTACTCGAGGACTAGAGTTGAAGGGAGATGCATGACTTGAGCCTGGTTGTGGTAATAAGCCAGCAGAAGTGTTGTACCTTGGAGCAGAAGTGGTATTGTACCTTGGTGCTGCACTGGAAACATTAGCAGAGAATCTGGCAGTAGGTCCAGGTGGTCTAGGGCTGAAGTTTCTAGAGGGAAACTTGGCAGGGAATGGACCACAACCTTTGAAGGACTTTTGACCTTGCTTCTGTGTAAACAGGGCAAAAGTTGAAGTATCTGCAGATGAAGCTTGCTGCTGGTTGAGCAGTGTTTCATGGTTAATAAGCTCCTCTTGAAAATCATCAAGTGTGAGTTGTCTCTCTCGAGTTAGCAGAGAGACAGTAGCAACAAAATTATTAAAGGAAGGGTTAAGACCATTCAAGAGGAAAGAAATCAAATCCTCATCAAGAATAGGTTTCTCTACTGCTGCTAGTTGATTAGACCATACCTTGGCCGATTAAATGTAATCTAAACATGTCAAGGAGCCTTGGTGGAGACTTTATAAATGTCTTTTGAGATTGGCAATTCGAGACCTAGAATCATTGGCAAACTTAGTTGCTAAAGCTGACTAGACTTGTCTGGAAGTATCAAGTCTATGAATTGTGGACAAAACCTTCTGAAAGAGTGTCACATTGATCCAGCTGAGGATACATTGATCCTTTCTGTTCTAGATGGTGAATTCTGGATTGAGAGCTTTCTTCCTGCTGCGATCTTTGAGGAATTTGGGAGGGCATGGTTTAGATCCATCAACAATGCCTACCAGATCATGAGTGCGCAGGATAGGAAGAAATTGTGTTGTCCAAAGGTAGTTTGGAAGTTCAAGCTTTCCATTGAATTGGGAAAGTGTAGGTGGAGAAAAGGTTGGTGCTGAAAGGGATGTGGGAATTGCCATTTCAAACAGGTTGATGATAAAGAAAAAGAAATTTCGGGTGTGTGCGTACAAGGGCTCTGATACCATAAAGAGAAACTGAAGAAACTGATTTTGGCAGAATACTTTCTACTGCATTCTCATTGAGTATAAATAGGTAAGGAGTTACAAGTATAATCAAACTTCGAGTTAACAAGATAAACTTGAAGTAGAAGTAATCTAAGAGAAGAGAAGAGATACAATAGAGGACTTAACACAGAAGAGAGAACTAATTAAATACAACCACAAGAGTCGTGGTTGAATGCAACCAATTGCTGGTTGCATTCAATGACAGAAAACACAGCTAAGAGTTGTAGTAGAAGTAAACAACTCATAGCTGTTGGTGACTACGCTCAAGTGCTATAGTGAATGTGCTCGAGCCCACTCATGCTGCAAAGTAGCCGTTGGTTATTACGCTCGAGCACTATAGTGAATGCCCTCGAGCCCACTCGTGATGCCATGCTTGTTGTGTAGATCATCAGGTTCTTTTGCTGCACTAGTAGCTGCTGGAACATCTGTTGCATGAGCAGCAAGATCATAAGGAGGTTCTGCAGTGTGTTTAACACTAGTAACTCTCCACGTTAGTCATTCTTATTAATTAGATTTGAGGGCATTACAAGTTTACCTTTAGGTTCAGACCGTAACTTAGAATCCACATTAATTGAGAAATTGAGTTTAGATTGTAACTCCAAGTTTCTCAAGTCTATTTATGGACTCACAATGCACGTTTTTCTACAGACCCTTAGCCATGTTGAAGTGTACAAAAAGAGTTTTCTTCGTTACATATGCCTTCGTGAGCTCTCTCTCTTAGAGTTATTTTGCGTAAACCACACAAACCTCCATATCTAAAAGCCTTCAAGCAACTGGAGTTCCCAAAAAGGAGATCGCATGGAAGATTGGCCATAGTCCTGGAGTTACTGTGGTAGCAAACAAACGGGTCGTTTGTTTGGTCCATTAGTGTGTACTTCGAAGGTTTTATAAGTATAAATTGTTTATAATTTAATCTTCTATAGATAAGCGGTTTTCTGGATTTAGCTATCCCAGTTTTTCTTTTAAAGAGATTTCACAACTCAAACAAGTTTAGACATAATATAAGTTTTCATTGAATGCTTGATAAAAAGAGCACATGACTTTATATAATTTGTCTACTTATTTAAGATAAATGTAGACTAAAACAACTATGACACGTAGCAGTTGGATGCACATTGCGTAATCCTATAAGCACCCTGATTCACAGAGAGGGATAGAAACTGCACTTGGCTGACTCCTTTGGGAATTGAATTGGATTCTTCCATGCTGAATGGACTTCTTCTTCAATTGAATTACCCAAATCTTCTACACCAATTCGTTGACAACTTGGACTCGAAAAAGAAAATTAAACGTGCAGAAATATAAACTAGAATGGAGATATAAACATATACTCCAATATGTCACAATCTCTTAATAAGGAGATTGACACCATGTTCAGGCGTTATAACCAAAGTCATTGTCGGGAAGTGCCTGTATTTGGGTGACAAGGAGAATGAGAAATTGGACACAATTAGAGCTAAAATAATTTTGAGCTCTGCCATGGCAAGGTTTTGCCCCAAACACATACGCGGCCCAACTCCAAAAGGCATGTAGACATGAGGGAACTTGCACGCACCACTGACTCCATTAGCAAACCTCTCAGGGTTAAATTCCTCGGCATCTGGTCCCCAAATATCAGGGTCTTGGTGTAAGGTTACCAACAAGGTCCAGACAGTGAAACCATTAGGCACGTGAATATCTCCGAATTTTAAGTCTTTCAATGCCTCTTTGGACACCGCCGAGACCGGAGGATAAAGTCGCAATGATTCATGAATTACCATTGTCAACTGTCATGGGTTAAAGGTAAAGCTAAGTAAGTCGTTGACAATATGATGCCCCTTCTATCTATATATCAATGAAAATAGAAAGAGAATGCTACACTTACTACTTTCATCTTGCGAACCATATGAGCATCAGGCATTTGACCACCGCAAACTTGGAGCACCTCGGCACGAACTCTGGCTTGCCACTCTGGATTTGAGGCCAACAACATTAATGTCCACGTTGCGGAGACAGCAGTAGTCTCGTACCCAGCAAAGTATATGCTCTTGCAATTGTCTACAATGAACCGATCTGTCTCATCTTGAGAAAAGTCAC
>NC_081541.1:38163782-38198958 GCF_901000735.1 Corylus avellana | reverse complement strand
CAATGTGGTTTCTTTTCCTCCGATGATTTGCCCATACATGGAAAAATCGGGTATTCTGATCTTCTTGTCTAAACCAATTACGCTTGGCTAGTTGCTTCCACTTCACATCTTCCATTGCCAATAAATGGTCAATCTCCCTTTGTAACTGCCTGATAGTACTAGATTGTCTGGCCCCTCAATTTTTTTGTAGAGCAGCTAATCTTGTTGTTTTTTGTTGTATCTCTTTTTCTACAAATCCATACTTTGATGTACTCCAACCGGTCAAAGCTTGTTGACACCTTTGCAATTTTATTTTTGCTGTCTGCATAAAATTATCCCCACCATCCACTTCCCCCCAAGCCTCCTTCACTATATCCCTACAAGAAACATATGTACCCCAACTTGCCTAAAATCTAAAAGGCTTTTTCTTATTTCGTCTCCCAGATTTTTTCTTCAATAAACTCACAAACAGGGGGCTGTGATTTGAACTTTGGGCTGCAAGTACCTCAACAACAACATTATTAAAAATAGTACACCAGTTTCTTGTAGCCGTCGCCCTGTCAAGCCTAGCTTTTGTGAAAACCCCCACCTCCTGCTTGTTACTCCACGTATAAGTTCTTCCTTGATAACCCAAATCAACTAGCTAACAATCTTCCAAAGTCGCTCTAAAACTCTCCATCTGTGATTCACTTCGAAGAACACCACCAAACTTTTCTGTCTGATTAGTTATTTCATTGAAATCACCGACACACAACCATGGATGAGGATTGAAATTCTTAAGATAAGATCACAATTTCCATGATTCCGGCCTCTTAGCTCAATCCGGATTCCCGTAAAAACCCGAAAATTTCCATGAAACATCAAACTCTTTTATTGAAATAATAGCATTGATGTGCCTTAGGGAGTAGTTCTGAATATCTACCTCCTTAGCATCTCTAGCTCCAAAACAAAGCCACTCCCCCACTTAACCCGACAGGATCAATAGCCAACATACCTTCAAAACCAAGTTTTGTCTGAATCCGTTGCATTTTTTCTTGACAGATTTTTGTTTCCTTATGGAAACAAAAATCTGGGCATCTTCTCCTTTACCATTTGGCACAGGTCACGAACTGTCCAAAGATTCCCAAGCCCTTGGCAATTCCAACTTAAAAGACTCATGGCGATTGGCAGGGCTAGATTACAGCTTCCACAATTTCCATAATATTTGAAACCCCTACCTTCATGCTTCCTTTTATCTTCTTTTTTCATGTAGTAATCATGTCTTCCTCTAAAGTCTCATCAACCCTCCTTTTTCCTAGCGAAATAGTCAATAAGTTCTCGGGATCACTCACCATCTCCCCTTTACGAGCTTGTTTCTTCCATCCCTTGGTTATACGTGATCCGTGGATGGACGCTTGTGGAGTTCGCACCCCTTGCATCTCGTCCATAGGGTTTGCATCATATGAGACAACTTCTGTGATTTTAGGATCGGACATTGTGAGATCAATGCCCTCCGTCTTCTCTGCACCTTCCACCATTACTTTTTCCAGTTCTTTCATTATGTCAATACTACTCTTTCCACTATCTACCTCACTGTGGATATAAGCTTTGCCATTACTCCCCTGAATACCCCCCCTCCCCATCATGATGTGGTGTAGGAATTATACTATTTTATTTGTTAGAATATTTGATATTATTTACTTTATTATGTTTCCTTACATATTCTAGGGTTTAGTTTAGGGTTTCTTGCCAACTACTTCTTCTCTCTATAAATAAAGAGCTATGTAAACAAATCATCAATATAGAAGAGAATAATACAATGTAGTCCATTGTTTCATTCCACTCTCTCTCTTCTCTCTCTCTTTCTTCCATTCTCCACAATACATTCAACAATATATTTAACATGGTATCAGAGCCACTTTCTTGTGGCCTCCAATAAATATCTTTGACGTTTTTCGGTGCTCCCTCCCTTTTTCAGTCATCCACACGCTGTCAAATGATTTTTCGCTCAAAATCTCTTCCACACCTTCAACACAGCCTCATCTGGGAAAATTTATCCCAGATTCATGCTTGCAAGGCACAGATCTACAGATCTATGGAAGATCCATTACCATTGCCCCTCCAATGCACTGCCACGCGCCTCTGCCAGTTTTGGTCCGCGCCTCCATGCACCGCCACTGCCCTTGCCGGAGCTACATGCTCCACTCCAGGCGATAGATCAGACGCTTACGAGTCCAGATTTGAAAAGATCTCAGCCGTCCAAGCTTCCACGCGCCCTCATGTGCTTCTAGAAGGATCTGTTCGTTAGTCACGCGCCTCCATGGTGTTCCGCGAGCCGAAAGGGTCTTTCCACGCACCTCCACGCACCGGCACCATCTCCTACACGCGTCCGCGCACCAACCACCTGTTGGCGCGTGTGGTACAGTAAATGAGTAGAGCATTTTGAAGTCTGAGAAGTGTTTTGGTTTTTGGTTTCCTATTCTAGACATAGTGATCATGGTGTGGGATGTGATAGGGGTAGGAGGTTCAGGTAAAAGCAGTAGCAAGAGGTTGAGCAATAGGTTCAGCCATAGTTTGAGCAAATTGACCTACAGAGGAAGAAGATGAGGGTGCTATAGTAAATGAGTGTTTGCAGTAGGTGTTATGCTTAAAGGTGAGCCCTAGATCTTGTAATCATAGGGTGGGATGGGATAGTTGTATAGGTCACAGTAGGGTTTAGGTTAGCAGGAGGTAAGGTTGGCTGATCTGCAGTGTGTGGCTGCTGAATTATAAAGTGAGTGTAATCTAGTGGTTCAGTAATAAAAGAAGAAATAGCAGGTAAAGGGAAGGGAGAATCACCTGTGGAATGCAACTTGGACGGAAAGTGTTGTGTAGCAAGATCCTTGGCAGGAAAAGAATTCTTATCAAACACAACATGTCTTGAAAGGTAGACCTTGTTGGTGATTGGATCTAGACATTTGTAACTTGCATAGTTGTAACCTAAGAAGATACAAGGTTTAGACTTATAATCTAGTTTGTGAGCATTGTAAGGCCGCAATAGGGGATAACACAAGCATCTAAAAACTCTAAGTTTCTGGTAATCAGGTGTTTTGGTGTACAATTTAGACTATGGAAACATGTTTTGGAGGATAGGTAGGCAATCTATTTATAACATACATAACAGTGATAAAGGAGTTTACCTAATGCCTATTAGAAAGATGAGAATGAGCTAACAAAGTTAATCTACTCTCAAGAATGTGCCTTAGCTTTCTCTCTGCAAGACCATTTTGAGTGGAAGTGTATGGACAACTTTTTCTATGAAAAATGCCATTGGTTTTGAGAAAATATTGGAAATGAAGAGAGGTATACTCACCTGCTCCATCACATTGGAATTCCTTGATGGTTGTGGAGAATTGGTTTTCCACAAGAAGTTTAAATTTCAGAAATACATCATAAGTTTCAGATTTGGTATGTAAAGGATAAATTCATGTGAACCTTGAAAAGTCATCCACAAACACAATGTAATATTTATAACCAGTGATAGACATTACTGGAGAAGTCTAGATATTAGTATGAATGAGTTGGAGTGGAGATAAAGTGACACGGTTAGAAGCAGAAAAGGGATGTTTCTTACTTTTGCCCAATTGACATGACTCACAAAGGATGCTTTTATTGAAAATTGAATCTGACATAGAATTTGAATGGAAAAGAGGGAGATTGTTATCTCTAACAACTTGAGTAACTACCTCATTAGCAGGGTGACCTAACCTAAAATGCCATACTAAGTATGAAGTTCTTATTGCTAATAAAGCTATAAATGACTTGTTGCCTTTGTGAGACTTCTTGCCCAGCTGAAGAGGATACATACCATTCTCACTCTTCCCTTCCATGAGGATTGTTCTAGTATGAAAATCAATGATATAGAAGTTACATGATGTCAAAATAAAGAAGCATGCATTGTCATGACAGAAACGTTGAATTGACACAAGGTTTGCAGTAGATTGAGGGCAGTGTAAAACATTATTGAGTTGAAAAATAGAGTTAGAGGAGTGAAGAGTTGTGGAACTCGAATTTGCTATTGTAAGGGATGTTCCATTCCCAATAGCAACAATTTCATTGTGTTGGAAGGGTTGTTGAATGTTGAGGTTCTCCAAGTCTTGAGTAATGTGTGTATTGGCTGCACTGTCAACAAACCATTGAGGATCTTCATAGTCGACATTGTTGGAGTGAGCCACCATTGCAGCTAGTTAAGGAGGTGGATGTCTCCCTTGAAATGAATAATCCATCCTATGGTAGCAGTCCAAGGCTTGGTGGTTTATCTTCCCACATATTTGACATGGTACTCGAGGACTAGAGTTGAAGGGAGATGCATGACTTGAGCCTGGTTGTGGTAATAAGCCAGCAGAAGTGTTGTACCTTGGAGCAGAAGTGGTATTGTACCTTGGTGCTGCACTGGAAACATTAGCAGAGAATCTGGCAGTAGGTCCAGGTGGTCTAGGGCTGAAGTTTCTAGAGGGAAACTTGGCAGGGAATGGACCACAACCTTTGAAGGACTTTTGACCTTGCTTCTGTGTAAACAGGGCAAAAGTTGAAGTATCTGCAGATGAAGCTTGCTGCTGGTTGAGCAGTGTTTCATGGTTAATAAGCTCCTCTTGAAAATCATCAAGTGTGAGTTGTCTCTCTCGAGTTAGCAGAGAGACAGTAGCAACAAAATTATTAAAGGAAGGGTTAAGACCATTCAAGAGGAAAGAAATCAAATCCTCATCAAGAATAGGTTTCTCTACTGCTGCTAGTTGATTAGACCATACCTTGGCCGATTAAATGTAATCTAAACATGTCAAGGAGCCTTGGTGGAGACTTTATAAATGTCTTTTGAGATTGGCAATTCGAGACCTAGAATCATTGGCAAACTTAGTTGCTAAAGCTGACTAGACTTGTCTGGAAGTATCAAGTCTATGAATTGTGGACAAAACCTTCTGAAAGAGTGTCACATTGATCCAGCTGAGGATACATTGATCCTTTCTGTTCTAGATGGTGAATTCTGGATTGAGAGCTTTCTTCCTGCTGCGATCTTTGAGGAATTTGGGAGGGCATGGTTTAGATCCATCAACAATGCCTACCAGATCATGAGTGCGCAGGATAGGAAGAAATTGTGTTGTCCAAAGGTAGTTTGGAAGTTCAAGCTTTCCATTGAATTGGGAAAGTGTAGGTGGAGAAAAGGTTGGTGCTGAAAGGGATGTGGGAATTGCCATTTCAAACAGGTTGATGATAAAGAAAAAGAAATTTCGGGTGTGTGCGTACAAGGGCTCTGATACCATAAAGAGAAACTGAAGAAACTGATTTTGGCAGAATACTTTCTACTGCATTCTCATTGAGTATAAATAGGTAAGGAGTTACAAGTATAATCAAACTTCGAGTTAACAAGATAAACTTGAAGTAGAAGTAATCTAAGAGAAGAGAAGAGATACAATAGAGGACTTAACACAGAAGAGAGAACTAATTAAATACAACCACAAGAGTCGTGGTTGAATGCAACCAATTGCTGGTTGCATTCAATGACAGAAAACACAGCTAAGAGTTGTAGTAGAAGTAAACAACTCATAGCTGTTGGTGACTACGCTCAAGTGCTATAGTGAATGTGCTCGAGCCCACTCATGCTGCAAAGTAGCCGTTGGTTATTACGCTCGAGCACTATAGTGAATGCCCTCGAGCCCACTCGTGATGCCATGCTTGTTGTGTAGATCATCAGGTTCTTTTGCTGCACTAGTAGCTGCTGGAACATCTGTTGCATGAGCAGCAAGATCATAAGGAGGTTCTGCAGTGTGTTTAACACTAGTAACTCTCCACGTTAGTCATTCTTATTAATTAGATTTGAGGGCATTACAAGTTTACCTTTAGGTTCAGACCGTAACTTAGAATCCACATTAATTGAGAAATTGAGTTTAGATTGTAACTCCAAGTTTCTCAAGTCTATTTATGGACTCACAATGCACGTTTTTCTACAGACCCTTAGCCATGTTGAAGTGTACAAAAAGAGTTTTCTTCGTTACATATGCCTTCGTGAGCTCTCTCTCTTAGAGTTATTTTGCGTAAACCACACAAACCTCCATATCTAAAAGCCTTCAAGCAACTGGAGTTCCCAAAAAGGAGATCGCATGGAAGATTGGCCATAGTCCTGGAGTTACTGTGGTAGCAAACAAACGGGTCGTTTGTTTGGTCCATTAGTGTGTACTTCGAAGGTTTTATAAGTATAAATTGTTTATAATTTAATCTTCTATAGATAAGCGGTTTTCTGGATTTAGCTATCCCAGTTTTTCTTTTAAAGAGATTTCACAACTCAAACAAGTTTAGACATAATATAAGTTTTCATTGAATGCTTGATAAAAAGAGCACATGACTTTATATAATTTGTCTACTTATTTAAGATAAATGTAGACTAAAACAACTATGACACGTAGCAGTTGGATGCACATTGCGTAATCCTATAAGCACCCTGATTCACAGAGAGGGATAGAAACTGCACTTGGCTGACTCCTTTGGGAATTGAATTGGATTCTTCCATGCTGAATGGACTTCTTCTTCAATTGAATTACCCAAATCTTCTACACCAATTCGTTGACAACTTGGACTCGAAAAAGAAAATTAAACGTGCAGAAATATAAACTAGAATGGAGATATAAACATATACTCCAATATGTCACAATCTCTTAATAAGGAGATTGACACCATGTTCAGGCGTTATAACCAAAGTCATTGTCGGGAAGTGCCTGTATTTGGGTGACAAGGAGAATGAGAAATTGGACACAATTAGAGCTAAAATAATTTTGAGCTCTGCCATGGCAAGGTTTTGCCCCAAACACATACGCGGCCCAACTCCAAAAGGCATGTAGACATGAGGGAACTTGCACGCACCACTGACTCCATTAGCAAACCTCTCAGGGTTAAATTCCTCGGCATCTGGTCCCCAAATATCAGGGTCTTGGTGTAAGGTTACCAACAAGGTCCAGACAGTGAAACCATTAGGCACGTGAATATCTCCGAATTTTAAGTCTTTCAATGCCTCTTTGGACACCGCCGAGACCGGAGGATAAAGTCGCAATGATTCATGAATTACCATTGTCAACTGTCATGGGTTAAAGGTAAAGCTAAGTAAGTCGTTGACAATATGATGCCCCTTCTATCTATATATCAATGAAAATAGAAAGAGAATGCTACACTTACTACTTTCATCTTGCGAACCATATGAGCATCAGGCATTTGACCACCGCAAACTTGGAGCACCTCGGCACGAACTCTGGCTTGCCACTCTGGATTTGAGGCCAACAACATTAATGTCCACGTTGCGGAGACAGCAGTAGTCTCGTACCCAGCAAAGTATATGCTCTTGCAATTGTCTACAATGAACCGATCTGTCTCATCTTGAGAAAAGTCACTGTCCGTGGCAGCTTCAAGGATTGTATGTAACAAATCATTCCCTGATGCTTCTTCCTTCCTTTCCTTTACTACCTTGAGAATCAAAGCTCGAATCTCTTTTTCTAGCCTCCATATTTCCCTGTTACTCTGAGTTGGAAGATACCTGATTGATTGCAACCCCACAATTAATTTTTATCTAATTTCTGTGTTTATCTTTGAGTGTTTACTCTATCAAAAACCGTCTTAGAATGATCAAGTAAACCAACTTGAAGTAGGAAAATAGAAGAAGAATTTAGATTCGAAAAACCAAATTTTTGTTATCAACCAATTTCCATATATAGTTCAGGATCTTATCAACCAATTTGCAGAAAGAAAAAGAAAATTTTAAATTTAAGTACATCAATAAACAAGTGAAAAAGTAAAGAGGGAAAGAGAGTAGCCAAGTCCATGACCATGAGACATTAACATGAGCTCCCTTCCAATTCCTTCCTTTCCTCTGTTTCCTTTACTGCTCCTCTGTTCTATCCATCAGAAGTAACAACAGAAATTTAGGTAGGAAAGGATCAAACCTCATTCCAGGAATGCCAAGCTTGAAGAACGTTTTAGACACGTGCACTTGAAGTGCTCCAAGCTTTGAAAATATCTCTTTCCCTTTGGAATAGTTGCTCCCAAAACAGGCTCTTGCTATTACATCTCCCGAAAAGCTTCTCATATATTCATCAATGTGAACATCTGCCACTCCACCCACACATTCTATCCTCCATGAATTCACCACTGTCATCGAGGACTCCACCATTATCTTCATCATGCCCTACAAATTGCACCAGTATTGGAATTATATTCATTTTATTTTAACAGCAAATTACTTCATAATTTAAATAATTAGCATTAATTCATGTTTGTCAAGAAAAATAATGTAGCCATGTACGTTCTATTTGAAGCATATATATACCTTAACCTTGTCCATGTATAGTTCGGGAGCAAGGATTTTCCTCTGGTGAGCCCATGTTGCTCCATTTGAAGTCAGGATCCCTTGGCCGAACAGAGGACCAAGCAGTCTGGATTGATAGGAAGGATTTCCAAAGTCTAAGGAAGTGCATATGCTTATTTCCCTCACCACCTCAGGATCGCTCATGTGCAGTATTTGTATGTTGCCAAGGGAGAACATAAATGTTGAACCTGTCGACATTATTATAAACAAACCATTCAGATTCTTCAACAACATATGAGAACTGAAGCAATTTACTACTTATAATTACCATATGATTTTCTCCATTCGTCAAAGTATGGATAGAGGGTGGAAGAGCAATTGTGGGTAATTGCTTGCTCTGCTTTTTGTTGATGAGCCTTTGAAGCTGAGGATTTAATCTTCTTCATGTCACCAATATTTCCAATCAAAAAAGAGGTTGGAGGGCCTCTGATCCCCTGTTTCCTCATTATTGCTCGAAGCCTTTTTGGCTTCAATATAAGAGCTTCACACATCTTCATTAACTTGCTAACGAAGCCAAGCAAGGCGATTGTGATGATGATCTTAAGAAGAAGCAATAGAAGCTCCATGGCGTTTGCTCTCTTTCTCTCTCAGTTTGTTCCAAAAGTGGCTTCCCTTCTTTATATGGCCACTCTGCAAGTGAGGCGGCCGAAGATTCCATTCGAAGTAACGTAAGAGGATTGGGTCAATCGATCCTACTAACTCCAAAAAGGCTCAATAATTCCTCACCTAACATTTTATTTATTTATTTATTTTTCTGGTTATTTAATGTTTGGTCTATGGACTGGGCATCAGTCACGTGATCAAGAAGCTTCACAAAACGGAGTTGTTTTGTAATGCGTATATCAAACATGTTTTGAAAAAGAGGATAGAGGCACTTTTTGATACAATTTTGGTCTAACTTTTTGGTCATTTTTAAAAATAAAAATAAAAAATAAAAAATAAAATTTTTTTTGAAGCAATAACATCTCATGTGGTCCTTTTTTATTTGGTATTTAAAAAAAATAATAAAAAACAAAAAACAAAAAAAAAAAAACAAAAACAAATAAATCCTCAAAGTGGTTGGGCATGTATTACTATTAGGATGAGAATTTGACTCTCGAGATAAAAATTTTCAATCTTATTAATATTAATTATTTTGAGTTTTATTGATATCCTGATGAAATTGGATCAAGTTATGGTTCAGTCATACTTGTGGAAGCGCCCACAGTTCTCACCGTCTAGGTCCCTTTTGTACGGCTCCGCCTACAAGTGTTACTATGATCACGCCCAACTAGAATAACTACAGATCTAAAACGCCTACATTTTTCGAATAAAATAAATAAAAAATCTTATTTGCCATCAAAGATATTTACGTGCTATATTTTACACGGCTCTATAATCTAATTGAGACTAACTTATACACGGAGGTTGCACAAAATGTGAGTTTTGTGCAACTAATCCGAAGTTGACACCTAAGTCAAACTTACCAAACTTAAGTTTTTTTTTAGGTTGCACAAAAGGTGAGTTTTGTGCAACCAATCCGAAGTTGACACCTAAGCCAAACTTACTAAACTTAACTTTAAAAAAAAAAAAAAAAAAAAACTTAACTACACCAGATTATATCTCATATGAAATAAAAAAAAATTAATTGTTTAGAAAAAAAATAAATAAATAAAAAGAATTGAAGAGGTGGTTGGCTCTGGCCACTCCTCCTAGCTTATTTTATTTTATCTAAAGTATAATCTGGTGTGGTTGAGTTTTTATTTTAAGAATAAGTCTAATGAAATTGGCTGATATATCAGCTTCTTATTAATGACACAAAATGTGACTTTTTATGTAACAGATGCTCCCAAGGTGCTCTTAATCTAATTAGGATCATTGTGAGTCAAATCTTCCTATTGAAAAAATAAACTTATTTGTTGAAATGACGTATCTAAAAAATATATCACTTTTTTTTTTGTTATGAGTTGAATTTTATACTAACCACGCTTTGCTCATGAGAATTAAATATATTTGTAAGGAATAGCCGCTATCCTCACGATAAGTCAACAACATATATCTGTTTGGATCATAATGTGAATTTTATGAGAAAAGTCAATATGTGAAATCTCTAAGTAAATAGTTTATGACGTCAGATATATATATAAATAAACAAATCCAGAGTAGCTTCCTAGTTTCCTAGCTAAAATGAGGGGAAAAGTTATTTGGTCCTCATTCTCTACACAAATTAAAGGCCCACCTCTCTTTCTAGATAGAGAAAAGAACGTTATTTGGGCCTCATTCTCTACACAAAGTAAAGGCCCAATTGTCTTTCTAGATATCGAGAAAAGAGCAAACAAAAAATGTACTGCAAGAGGTATTATCATTTTCTTTTTTAGTTTTATAATTTATAAGGGCAATTTATGCGAGTTTATCTTGTTCACATATTTTCTTATAATAAAATCGATAATATTTCAAATATTTTTTGGATAACAATGAAAAATACCATACATATATAATTAACCACAAGATAATTATAGTGGGTTAATGCACAAGTAAATATGAGGATTTGAACTATTCAATGGATACAAATCCTCTATTAAACAAAGGAGAGGGCAAAAAGGAGGGGCATAGTTAATAACAAAAGGGCTATGAGAGGGTTCTCGTGTCCAAGTAGACCCCGTCTTCGGGTGGACCCTTGCTCGAATAGGAGACTATTTTATTGAATAAAAGAAGCTTCTCTCACAAATTTCTGTTCCAAAAAAAACGGAAAGGAATATTCAATTATAAGGGATCTCAATCTTTATAATGCTTCACCTATATATTAAGAAGATCAATTACAAAAAAAAGTTAGAAAACTGTATTTTTATCTTACAAGCATCCAATTTTCCAAACGTGTCAATGCTAATAAATCCTTATATTAGCTATTGTTTTTTAAAAAAAAAAAAAAATCCAAAAATTAATTGGTACAACCATATTATCAAAGTAAAAATAGTTGTGAAATAAAAATTTTGGGTTGGTTCCATAATGCACTTTGTGCTTACTTTTTGTTTTTCAGCAAAAGAATAATAGCACTAACAAGCAATTTAAAATGCAAAATACTGTCTCTAAGGAGTAGCTCAATCGGTTGGGAATCATGCCTCATAAAGCGGGAATTATTAGATCGAATCCCTCATCCCCCTCTTAAGTGGACGTGTAAAAAATAATAATAATACAAAATACTTAAAATTACTTTTACTTTTATGTCACATTATAACATTTTTCACCTAAAAAACACACATCAAAGAACATTATGGGTTAAATAAATGTTTTTTTTAATATATGTAGTAAGAGCCTAAATTAAATGATTATCTCGGTTTCAAAAAATTAAAACCTAAAATCCAAATTCCATCCACTTTGCTAATGAAAATTCACTTATTATATACTAAATATTTAAGCTAACTCAACGTATCTTATGACGTGTCACTTTTTTTTTTTTTTTTTTTGTCCTTTTTATAAAACAAACCCGTAGGTTTTTAGCGTTATTACACCGTCCAAAAAACATACAATCACATGTCAACTCAAAAAATAAGCTACAAAAATAACCCACGTTACTGTCGGCAAAGCGAATATACACATAGGACCGAAATTCAAGGACGATTAGGCGAATGCGACAGCGTTTGCAGAACTATTCGGAAAATAGTGAACAAAAAGACAATCTTGTACAACCACCACCTGAACCGTCCGATGTACCCGAAATTCAAACAGGCCCCACACCAGATTATGTAATGATGGCTTCAAAAAGAGCCAACTCTTTTTCTCTCTCTCTCTCTCTCTCTATCTAACAAACAATCATCATCCAATCCATCCATTAACAATGGTCGATTTCATCGGGTCCCCACCGCCCATCAGGCCATCCGTACAAAAGATGACATGAAAGGCCATGATGTATACAGCTGGTGGGTGTAGGCCCCCACCTCCTCCCCCCCCCCCCCCCAGTCTTTCCCTTTTAGGCAAAGACAAACCCACCTTCCCAGCATAGGCCTCCCAAATCATCACTTATAATAATGTTTTTTTAAATTTAATCATTCCTCCAACTCTTTTTCTTTCTTGATGGCTTCTGCCTTTTCTTTTAGTGCCCTCTCCCCTCAACCTCAATTGGTCAAATGTTTTTGTTGCTTTGGTCGTCCGTGTAATAATTTGATTAAACAATAATAATTGAATAATGTTGTATAATAATTATTCTACAATGTTTATACAGTAATCTCAATTAATTTTTGAATCGGTCTTTATTTTAAAAAAATTTAAAAAAAAATCTAAAAAGTGATTAGAACTATCATATCAATATTGTATGATAAAAATGTGACATATTTATTCTTATGCTAATATAATGAGTATGATTAAAAATTACATTCTTATCTCACAAGTATTATACAATGCTAATTATGTAGCAATGCCTACGAAGTACAAACCCGTAAATCAATCATTGTTAAGAAAAAAATAAAAATAAAAAATAAAATAAAATAAAATAAAAAAAAAAAGAAAAAAGAAGGCAGTTAGGAAAAATCACTGACCGCCTAAACAGTTATGATTAGCGGTTTTAAGAGTTTTGAAAAAAATCGTTAACTGCCTATATATATATATATATACACACACACACACACACACGAAACAACATCGTTTTTGTGTTTAATTATATATAAAAAATGTATTAAAGTCTAAAAACAATGTCGTATATAGTAAGGTATTATCGTATTACCATAAACACAATGTTGTTTTGATTTTTGTTTGTTAATTTTTTCTGTTAAAAAGTGATTAGTGAATTTTACTAACCTCATTTTCACCCTTACACTATATAGCATTACTAAAATAAAAATCTAATGATTGTTTATGATGCTCAGGTCAATATTATAAGATAATTGTTGAATATAAACATGATATATAACATTATTCTAATATAGTGCATTTAAAAGGTTAGATGATACTATCACATTAGCATTGTAAGACAGAAATATGACATATAACATTGAAAAATGTTAGGTTTACAAACAAATTTTACAAAAAAACTTTTACAACATGATGTGACATAATATGATTAAATTTTTCAAAAATTAAATTTATCTCATTTTCAATTATATTATACTACATCATGTTGTAAAAATTTATTTCTAAACTTAGCATTTCTCGTAATACAGTGCATGCCATTTCTCCTGATTTATCAAGAAATGAAAATGTTAATTGAAAATTAAGATGTAATAATTATTTTAGCGCGTCAGCGTCAGCATGATTTTGTTTAGGCTTGGCTTGGGTTGAGCAGGCGGCTCGGCTGAGAGGGCTGAGCTGACCCGTGAGTGGCGACAGAAGAGGGGGAGCAACGTCTGATGTAAGTAATCAGTTGTTGTGACAGTGTCTCGGGAGAAACGGGACTAAGAGAATCTTTATCTTTCAATCTTACGTGGGTTAATGGACAGTTCAGATCCCTGGACACCCCATATGCCCTTTGTCATCAAGGAATGAAGATGGGACCCCACTCTCCCCCCCTCTCTCTTTTATTCTGAGTAAAGGAGTTCTCTTTTATTCTGAATAAATAAAATAAAATGTATAAAGGTTGGACTCTTGCATTCATGTGTTTGGATTTTTTTTTTTTTCTTCATTTTGGTTTTTTTTTTTTTTTAAATAGTAATAAGAATGGGTTGAAGTAATATAAATGCAAAAAGAGTTTTGAATTATTTGTGGGAGAAAAGTAAAGAAAATGTTTTTAATGCGAAGAAATGAGTTTGATTTTTCTTTTTCTTTTTTTTTTTTTTATAGAAAAATTGAAAAAGAGGGAAAGAATAACTTTATTTTTTGAGGTTTAAGGAGAGAGACGAGAATAAAAAAATTAAAAATTAAAAATAAAAATAAAAATTATTAAGCTTAAGAGAGAGATCAAAGAAGTGAATAAAATAAAAATGAAGGAAATGCTCTAAGTGACTTGGAAGTAAATTTTCATTATGGCATTGATGAACATTTATTTTTTTTATTTTTTTTTTTGTGATATTGATATGGTAAAGTGATTAGAACATGTTAAGAGTAACGTTACACAGTTAAAAAGAAAATTTGGATAATTTTGACAAGGGTTTTCATATAGACATAAGCAATATGGAATTCATATATTGGTGTTTGTAGAAGATAACAAGGTTAACCCAATGAAAAAATAAGCAACTTTTTTTAAATAAATAAATAAAAATCATGCAGGTATATTCATTAATATATCATTGACACATTGATAAGCTTCTTAAGTGCAAGGTTTGCAAGTAGCGATGGAGCCATAAATTACCACCCCATCTCTTTTGCAAAATGTATGAACCTCAATGCAGCCATCGATTCAGCAACAATCGGGTCTACAATATGATCCTTTGGGAATTTTAATGTAGCCAATACCTCCCTTGTAGGGTCTTAAACAATCACACCTATGCCCATCTTCCTGGTATGTATATCGACAACAACATCCCAGTTAACTTTCATTAAAAGGGATCCTCCCATCTATGGCATACTGGCGGATTGTCCCCAATTCTAAATGACCAAGATGATGATAATTACTTTTATATGAATCACTGATCTCCAACAAAAAGAGCAAGCTTTGCGAGCATATGAGCAGCTCCATTGGCCTCCCATCTTACATAGGACACCCCCCAATGTTGGAAAGAATTTAGTAAAATTCAGGCATCGCCAATTAATTGGCCATAGTAACACCAGTTTTTGTCAACATTTTTAGAACCTGCACTACTTGTAGAGCATCACCTTCGAACTCCATCTTCTGTCACCCCATCTCTTTCGCAAAATGTATGAACCTTAATGCAGCCATCGATTCAGAAACAATTTGGGTCTACAATATGACCCTTTGGGAATTGCAATGTAGCCAATAATAACAATGTAAATTATAATTGTATTTTAAAAAATTTGATTACAATATGATCCCATTAATTGGCATTTTATACAAAGGAATATATATTCAATCTTTTATTCTAATATTGAAACCAAATTTAAAAATAGGAATAATTATTCTACTTCACTTACTTCCAATTTTTAATAATAAATATATATTTTTTTAATGAAATTATGTTTTTGTGTACCAAATTAGTCATACAAAAATATATATCTTAGAAAAGAAAAGGTACTAATATAAATGGTTAAAAAGGCAACAGGTAATAAATGGTTGTCTTTTCTAAGCCGGCATCTAACTATTGTACTTAAAACTAACGCAAATTGTACATGCATCTCTATCTCTCAACTCAAAAGGTAGCTTTGTTCATGCACTACGGATTACGGAACACGTCTTCATTGCTCCAATCTACTCAAAAGGTAACTTCGTTCAAGGTTAAATATAATATAAAATGAAAAAGATTTTAACAGTAAGAAAACATTGCAATTAATAATATATTTTACGACTTCATTGCTCCAATCTAGAGTCTAAGTAACATTAAAATGATCATATAGGTAGCACGTTATCACAATAAAACTTTTCAACGATGGCAGGCCAAGAATTTATCTCAAGGCAGTAGTCAGAATCCATTTATTACATTTTTTTCCTTTCGAGCCGGCCTAAGTTTTCTCTTTCTCTATGAGAGAAAACCTAAAGATAAAAAAAAAATCAGACCTGTGGGAAGGAGGGAGCTCTCCTCCTTTCCCCTCCCCCTATTCCCTTCTTCTTTCCTCCCCATCCTCTTCTTTTATTTTTTTATTTTTTTTATTATTATTATTTTTTTAGTTTATTTTTTTGGGTTTTTGACCAGTTCAGTTGCTTCGGCTATCCCTTTGCTTATATATGTTGTGGTGCCTCCGTTTGCTCTCTACCGTGCTGCGCCGATCTTCGCCTCCCTGAAATCGGTTAGGCTTTAGATATAGTTTTTCAAATCTAGATCTAGTCTTCTCAACTGGTTTCACTCAGTCACGCGCCGGCCCACTGTGCTCCCCGGCTCCTCAGCTGCCCATCGACGCAAAATGGCTCCATTTTGTCCACCACGCACTGGCCAGTACGCTTCGCCTCACCTCCCTCTCCTTGGCTGTTGTACGTAGCTGTTTGCTGGGTTTTTATTGTGTTTTTGTTTTTTTGTCTTTTTTTTTTTTTTTGAATAAGGGTTTGACTTCTCCTTAGATCTACTTTCATGAGTGATCTTTGGGGTGAAAGTTTTTGTCCTAACCTTTGGGTCAATGATGATTAGTTTCGGTGTGAAGGTTTTGCTCCCATGGCCAAGAAAATAAAAGTTGGGAATATGAGTTATCTATGTATTAGATTGAGTTTGCTTGGAGGAGAAGATCTATTATATAACTGAAATTTGGACAGGTTAGCAGATATTGAAGTCATAGATAGGACCTGATTGTAAGATTTTTATGTTTTGTCTCTATAACGTTGTAATCTCATATTTTTTACTATGATTTATCAGAGCTTTATACTCTCTGATGTAAGAGCTTTATGCTCTTAATCTTTTTTCAATTAATGAATATAAAAGATTCTCCTCAAAAGAATCCATTTATTACATCGATGGGCAAGGGTTGTACTAGATTTTTAGGTTTGCGGTGGGCAAAAATTTTTTAAAAAAAATTAGGAGGTAAAAAAAAAATGTTTTTTAGGATATATTTAAAGAAAAAAAAAATTGGAAGAGTTTTAAACCTGGGTCCACTTCTGTTGACGGGTATGACGTATTTTAAGTGGTATATATATTAAGTGGTTAACATAAGAAATCATTTAAAACATGTTATTTGAGTCGATATAAAGTGGATGTGAAAAATAGTATTATTCTAAAATAGAATGACAAGATATATATTTTTTTCTCTTTATATACCATATTTTATTATATTATCCATTTTCCTACAAAACAACTAAATTGTGTACAAGAAAATCCAGTAAGTGTTTTTCATTTAAGCATACAAGATAAAAACTCATTGATAAAACTAAATGAAGCAAGTATTATCACGACCAACTTTTAAGCAAATGTTTTTTTTCTTCCTCCAATCAATATATATATACAAGGAACGTACATACTACAAGGGAGTTTCAAGCAAATGATTCAGTTTACGAGGTTAGACGACAAAGCCACGCGACAAAGTAGAAAAAAAGTCTCCAAGTCTCAATCCTCTTTCTATTAACACGAAGAAAGTAGCACAAAAAAAAAAGGGTTTTGGATTTGATGTAATTAATGGTGCAATAGGTGGAAGTGAAGGTATTAATTCCTCAAAGAAAGAGAAATATTATATATTTGACAAGTATTCCAATTTCGTTCATCAATGCTGATGGAGCGTAGTCTCTCATAGTTTTTGATGAATGAAAATGATTTTTTTTTTTTTTTAGGAGAGTCAAGAGATCATGACACATTAGTTTTGATGGATGAAATCGAGAAACTTGTCCAATATATAGCATTTGTGTTCTCTTTATCTTATGTGGATATTATTCTCTAAAAATTAGGTGACGAAAATAAGGGGTAATATATATATATATATAGAAAAAATAATATCTATTGACGACTAAGAGAAAGACTTAACATTTCCATTTCTTTTATGAAAATGGCAAAACTAGTCAATCATGAGCATATCAAAGCCCGGAGGTGAAAGAAGCAACAATAGTTATGCTCCATCTTATTGTATTACATTGTTCAAGTGTAAGTTTGATTTGGAAGTCGAGGAAAAGTTTGGCCGATAGGGCTTCTCTTTATTTGTGGGTGGGCAACCGGAAACATTCTAGTTACTAGCTAGGTTAAAGGAATTTTTGGGTGGGGCAGCGGAAGCATTTGCCCCCTCTCGACTCTTGATGGCTTCATCCCTGAGACCTTGACCATTTTTCTTTATTTTTATTTTATAGTAACTTATGGTTGAAGATCTTAAAATATTCTTTGAAATAAATAGAAAAATTCAAAATTCCCAAAATTATTTTCCTGATTATTCATGAAAAAACCCACACAATTGTAAAGGAAAAAAGAAAAGAAAAGAAAGAAGTATATATATGTCAAACTTAAAAATATAAATTATAAATTCATCTTTAATTTTGATTGAATTCGACTTGTTAATCTATGATTTACGACTCTATTTATTAATGCTTTTAGAGGACATTTTTTTTTTTTTTTTACAAAAAAAATGTTTTGATATAACATAAATGTTAAAATAATTTTGAGTGTTTTGAGTTATTTGTTAATATTTAAAAAATATATATATAAAAAAACAAAAGCAAAAGAAAAAAAAATTATCAAACAAGTGTAATTATATTTTTTTATTCCTTGTATTCAAACTATTGTAACCAAGTCGTTATTATGTTAAATATGCTCTGTTTTAAGGTAGTTGATTTACACATATATAATTTCAAAATTTTGTGGCTGAAAAAATATTAAATTATAAAGTAATGTTACATACCATACAAACATTTTATAAATATTCTACAAACTAACATGACAAGTAGCTTTTGGATATGTCATTGCTAAAAAAAACATATTCAATAAATATTAAATATTTTTACATCAACTTTATAAAATATTTTGTGATACGTAGCATTGCTCTAAATTATATGATTTCATGTAAATAAATTTGGGAAAATGTAAAATTAGTTATTGTGATTTACCTAATTTACAATTAGCTTATTGTGGTATCAAAATGAACTCAGGGGTCCTTGAAGCATGCCAAAAAAATAATTTGCTCCTTATAGTGAAATTTCATTTACTGACTTGACAAATTATGTTAGTGTGACACTGACTTACATATAACAAGTGTCAAAATTTAATTGGCTATATTGTGTCATACTATCAGAATCTGTTAATTCATGTGACATAATTTGATTTTAAAGTGTAAATTGTGTTTTAGCATACCTCAAGGACCTCTGAATTCATTTTGATACTACATAGAGCTAATTATAAATTAGGTAAATCGCATGAACAAGTTTTTCCTTTTTTTTTCCAATAAATTAAGTTAAATTCTTGAAGTTATAAATTAACAATTCCAAGCCATCTAAACAATATATGAGTCAAAAGTAGTGCTACACGCCCACTTGGTGTGAGTGAACAGTATTCACGCCGACTGAACAGTATTTACAAACTTTTTGTTTTAAAAACATATATATTATTAATCTGTGTGATTACTGTTCACTCACACGGTCGGGTGCGGTGTATATCATTACTCATGATTAGTCATGTATAATTAACCTAATAATAATAAATAAAAAAGAAAGAAACTAGTAGTGTGCAAAGTTGATAAAGTGGAGCGAATTAGAAGACAAAAACTTGGGAGCCGGTGAGCCATGGCTTGGCCTCTACCGGCTCTACTTAGTGAGGTAGGCAATGGTCGGTCAAAAAGTTTCAATCAATTGCACTGCCCACGCGACAACTGACCACTGCTGACATGGTTTTCTTCCTTGTCTAATTTCTCGCCATTTGTCACTCCTTTAGTAGCTCTCTTAATGGGCATGCCTTTCCTACCCTATTGGGATCATCGGCAATTAATTAGCTGCTTAATTTGCTCAAACCATCATAATGAATGCTATATACCAAAAATTACTATTTTAAGAAAATGATGAGAGTAACCCCTTTTAGTCATTTTTGGAGGGCAAAACGGTTTAAAAAATAGAAAATTTTATCCTCCTAAAATGATTAACGGGCTCCTCGGAGATAGAACTATTTTATTAATGAATATGTTTGGCAAAGGAATAGATTTAGGAAGTGGGTCGATACTATATCAGATTTGATTAATGTGAGAGAAAAAATATGATTATTTTGTATAAAAAAAGTGAAAAATTTTGTTTTGTAATGATTTTTTTATTTAAATAGTAATAAAAAGTTATTGATGTGATGTAAAAAGTAAGAATGTTGAGATAGATTTTGAGAAATTTTTTTTGAAATTTTAGATCCGGTCCGGCCCACTCCTTTGCCAAACGCAGCCATTGTTATCTTATTATATTGATGTGACATTGTCAATCCATCATTAATATTTATTTTTAAAGAAGTAAATCTTATGTATACTCTCCCACATTCATTGTCTAAATTACTAATTACCTTGAATCTCAGTTCTTTACTCGCCTTATAAAAGAGTGAGAACATGTTTGTGATTACGTTAAGAAATAGAGCTTTTAAAGCTAAAAAAAGGCTTTAAGAAAAATCTTCATTTTTAGAGCCTAATTGAAATTCCGCTAAAGAGCTTGAAAAGTATGTACTTTTAGTATCTTAAAAACAGTGTCAAACAAAAACTTGGTTCGTTTGCTAAAAAACTCTTAAAAAAAAAAAATACATAATGTTACCTTTCGCTCTAAAAAAGTCCAAAACACACATTAAATAAAAGCTTAAAAATAAAACTTTGCTAAAAAGCTTTTTCTAGCTTTAAAACATCTATTTTTCAACGCAATCTCAAATAAACTTTTAACTGTTTTTTTTCAAAAATATATTTTGACCATTTTTCAAGCTTATTATCAATTCAGACCAATTTTTTGTTCGACAAAAATTTTAGATATTAAAATTACTTTACAATTTAAAATGACTACAAAAGAGAGTGAGAGCTAGAGTGTATGTGTTAGCGTGTGAGTAGGTGTGAGTGTATGTTTTTTCGCCTTTTTGCCCCCAACACAGCGAAAGAAGAGTTTATGTATGTGTACGTGTAAGTGATGAAAGAGTGATGAATGATGCGGTAGACTCGGATCCTGTCTCCCAAGAAAAAGCTCATATTTGTGCAGAGAGAGGATTTGACCTCTCTCTCTCTCTCTCTGTGATAGAAAGAGATGAGTGATCAGTACGGCCTGCCGGATTTCCGGCAGTTCATGGCCGGAAGAACTCAATATTTCCCTGCCGCCATCACACAACCGACAGAGCCACCATTCTTTCTCCATTGCGAGCCCCCCACCACCGCTATGGTCGTTGCTGCTGATCAGGTCGGCGGGCAGCTACTCGGGTTCGGTCATGATTCCTCCACTGACGCCGCCGGTGCTTCACAGATGGATAGTGGGTGGATGGCGTCATATGACGGCGGAAACACTCGGTGGCCAAGGCAAGAAACTCTCACACTTCTTGAGATCAGATCTCGCCTTGATTCCAAGTTCAAGGAGACTAATCAGAAAGGACCATTGTGGGATGAAGTCTCTAGGTATATATATATATATAATATATATATGTCTTGTTTTTGTTTTGGTTTTTCTTTGTTTTTTTGTTTTTTTTTTTTGTCTTTTTTTTTTTTTTTGAAGGTTTTGTGTCATTTTTCTGAAACTGGGTGATGTTTGATGAAGAAAAGAAACCCTATTTGCTTTTCCTGATATCTTTCTGTTCTTATACTATTCCTGCGAAAAAAGTGAAAAGCTTTGGATGTTTCGATTTCCATAGATTGGTGCCTGAAAATGACAACCCATTTGAGTTAACTGAGAGACTCAGGTGTTCTCTTTCTCTCATCTTAAGTGTGATGATATGAATAGTCCAAATCTCTCTCTCTCTCTCTCTCCCTCTCTCTCACCCATTTTTCCCTTTATTTTATAGTTTAAGAACCTCCTGGCAGAATTAGGGCAACAAAATCTAGTTAATCTAAGAGAATAATAGTTTATTATTATAAATATTTAGAGGAATGTTTGAATTATTTTAATCCAATTCTTTATTAAAATAATGCTCAACGAGGTACAAAAGAAGAACCTAACTATCCACATGCAACAAACATTAATACAGCAAACAAAAACTCAAAAAAATAGAAAAAAAAAAACAAGTAAATCATTAGAAAAATTCAATCTAGACAACTAGCATCTCACTGTTACGAAAGGAGACCTCAAAGGTGAAAGTTGAGCGAGAATGCAGCCGGCGGAAGAAATCGAGAATACTCACAAGAGAAAGCTTAAGCTATTACTAACCTTGCTAGGAATATTATAGTTATTCTTAAAGGAGTTCTTTAATAATATTACATGGCCATCTTGTTTTAAATTTCATGGAGGCATTTTTTTTTTTTTTGGAAGTATTATTACATGGACAGAAATTTCCTAAACTAGTCTGAAAAAAATATCGTTCAACTCATTTAAAATAGTGATAAGTGTTTATAAACATTTAAAACACACATTAAATTCTTAAGGTCGTTAATTGCAGTTTACTAACTTAGACTAATGTTTTAAATGTTTATAGACATTTGGTAGTATTTTAAATAAGTTTGAGAATATTTTGTTCAGACTAAGTTGAAAGAAATTTCTGTCCTTATTATATATTACAGTGAGATGTTAAATTTCCCCCTGGCCTATTTGCTGGGGTATTTTGTTTTGATTCAGGATAATGGTTGAGGAACATGGATACCAGAGGAATGGGAAGAAATGTAAAGAAAAATTTGAGAACTTGTACAAATACTATAAGAAAACTAAGGAAGGTAAAGCTGGAAGACAAGGGGGGAAGCACTATAGGTTCTTTAGGCAACTAGAAGCAATCTATGGGGAAGCAAGCAATAATCATGCCTCAGCTTCAGAACTCCATCTTGCAAGAAACAACTTTCCTTATCATCATCATCATCATCAGATTCCAAATAATATGATTAACCAAGAGAATCAAGAGGTTGTTCAAAACCCAAGCCTTAGTTTCACTAACTCATCTGAATTTGAGACATCTTCCTCGGAAAACAATGATGATGATCTTTCTGCCATTGCCTTCATGATGAATCAAGGGAAGCTGGAGAAAGGGAAAGATGGGAGGAAGAGGTGGAAAGCTAAGGTTGAGGACTTTGTAGACTCACAAATGAGGAAGATAATTGACACACAAGAGGCTTGGATGGAAAGGATGTTGAGGAGTTTTGAAAGTAGAGAGCAGGAGAGAGTGTGTAAAGAGGAAGAATGGAGGAAGCAAGAGGCAGCCAGGTTTGATCAGGAAGTGCATGAGATGTGGGCTAAAGAGAGAGCATGGGTTGAAGCTCGAGATGCTGCATTAATGGGAGCTTTAAAGAAATTTGTAGGGAAAGAGCCAATATTGACTGATCATGAAAATGACACCAAATTTCTTTATGGAACTGTTGATCACAATATTAACAGATGGAGTGAATCTGAGATTTCAAGCTTAATACATCTAAGGAATAGCTTGGAGCTTCGATTTCAAGAAGGTGGGTATTTGGAGGAAGGTCTTTGGGAGGAGATAGCTGCAAAAATGGCTTCTTTGGGGCATGATCGAAGTGCCATAGACTATAAAGAAAAATGGGAAAATATCAGCATCTATTACAACAAGAAGGAAAAGGAGGATTTGGATTTGAGAAGCAATGGTTTTTGTCAGCACCTTAACTCCTATATTTGCCAGGGGATTCCCAAACAAAGGCCTGAGATATCGAGCATGGGACTTCAGCTGACGGTTGAGGGCCTTCCACCTTCAAGTTCCATTAATGTAGGAGAAAGCATGTGGGAGAAATATGGTGTGTCGAGGCTCAACAAGGGAAAGAACCAGCAAGTTTAATTAGCTCAAGCAAGAAACAACTTGTTCAGAAGGTATGATTTATGGCATTCTGTGGTTTGGGAGATAGATAGCTAGGGTGTGTTTTTGTGTGTAAAAGTTTTGTGACTCGGAATTGTTAAATTATTAATTAAATGATTAAATTTACTCTTTTTTATAAGCTGAAGTTTTTAGGATAAGCGGTGGTTTAACATGGTATATGAAAGCATAGGTTCTGAGTTCAAATCATAATTTCATACTTTATCTTCAATTTCAATTAAATATTTAATGTATTGGGTCTCATTTATTACGGGAAAGTGTTAAAGTATAGATTAAATGATTAAATATACTATTTAATAGGGATGTACATGCATATGTTGGTCACTCAAAGTTTAAGAGGAAGCTTTGAGATCTTTATGCCAAATATACGAAATATGTTTCTTCACTCAAAGCTAATATGCTAGCAACAGAACTTTGAAGGAATTTGATTTGAACCAGAGAGGAGCCGGTTTTTTCAAACATAAGGGTAAAATTATCCTAAAAAAATGAAATGACAATTTTATCCTTAGTTTTAAAAGAACCGGCTCTTCTTCAGTTCCAGTTAAGGTCTTGCTTTTTTCCCTTTTATTTTCCGTCCATGTTTCTCTGATTTTTGGGCGAGAATATATAGGATTATCATCTCCTACAGAACTAATATATATATATATACCAACATGCAGCAACAATATCAATTTTCTTATCATCTAAATAATTTGTGGGTGCAGGTAGATCTCCATGTTAAAGTTTTTTAACCCCATCATAAACCTTAAAGCACTTCAAATGAACATCAATATACCATTTCATCTTCTGAATCTGCTGTCAACACCCATCGAATGCATGGTAGGTGCTTTCACATTCTGATGGATTAGGAGAATAATTGTACATCTTTCATGTGAAACTCAGCAAGGGAAAGAAGCCCAAGTTTTGCCAAAAGGAATAATTAACCTGATCGAATTGTTCTCTTCTGTATGTATATATGTAACTTGATCAGAGGTCTAAACTTATAGAGCAAGTAATGTATCCCATCTTGGGGTTGAGGGGGTATGTTTTTCTGTAAGAGAAAGCACTGAGTAGGGAACTTTATGTCGAACGTATAGCTCAAAATAGGGCTTGGGGGTTACATGAACCCAAGATTTCTAACCCTACGTTTGGTACACGAGAAAAAAAAAAACTTTATGGCCATACTAATAGGCGACCACACCCGCCCCTGTGTCTGCCCCGAGAGTCCTTAGAGAATTATGATGGACAATTTCCGGTTAGTTATATTGGAGAGCTATTTTTATCTTCTTAAAAAATGAAAAGACAAAAATACCTCTCAAATATAATTAACTGAATATTCTTTAGTACTTCAAATGAACGGGAAAGATTCATATTCCGTCATCGGGGTGGTATGACTACCCTCAACTGTCTTTGGGTAGTTCACCACCTCCTTGGGGATGGTCCGCCACTCATGGTTATGTGTTTTTTTAATTTAATTTTTTTTTTGTTGAGTAAAAAAATAAAAATAAAGTGGTGAAGGGAGGAGCATGCATGGACTTTGGTTTTGATTTGGAGACCATCTTAGTTTTTAATATGAGACTTTACTATGACATGAAAACCTCAACAAAGACATGTACACCACCCTAGTTTTTTCAATGATCAAAATCTATTAATCTTTGTTTATTTAATTCGTTTCATGTTTTGGTCTTGCAATTCTAAATTAATTTTCTATGTTATTATGAGCCTATATATATATAGGCCCATATAATGACGTCATAATTAACCTAAAAAGCAAAGAGATATAACTTAAAAAATTAGTACCAGTGAGATATGAAACTTGTTCATGAAAATGACGGCTTTCATGAGAGGTGAGCATGCATGGGGTCTGCCCAAGCTTTTGACCCAAACCCTTGGGGGTTCGATTGCCTACAATCTGCAAGCACTAGAATTCACCACTCTTTTATAAAGCACAAGAATTCAGCTGTAGTTGGTTTTTGGACACCGGAGCTACCAACGTGGGGATAAAAAAATACTGGATCCAAGTGGACAATGGTACCTGCCTCGCCATAAAAAATACGGGCATCCCTGAACTCTCATAGGCTAATTTTATTTTCCATTATGTTTTACATGTAGCAAACATTACGAAATTTTACTTTTTGCTCAAAAATTTACTTATCGGAATATGTATCCCCACAACCAGCAACAAGATGAGTACGTAGAGTACTGCGAACATCGCCACACTGTCGGAATGAGCCGCACACTCCTAGCCCATTCCTTCGCTCCCTTTACTTATTGGGTTGAGGCTTTCTAGACGGCCCGCTACCTCATAAATTGACTACCAACACCTTGCTACCATACCCAATTAAGTACAACTTTTGTGAGTTTTTTTTTTTTTTTTTGTACTTGTTGGACCCATCTCTGATCTTACAAAAATCACAAATTAGAGTTTCGCTTTGACATCTGCATCTTCATAGGTTATTGTCCCCCGCATCAGGAATAGGATCCTCTCCATTTCAAAATCCCTCCATTTCCTCCATTTAGTGCATTTTGAAGGGTATTGCATTTAATGCACTACCCTTATTAAAACTTTTGGACAACACTACCCTTCACAATGCACTAAATGGAGGAAATGGAGGGATTTTGAAATGGAGAGGATCCTTTTCCCCCGCATCATGGCTACAAGCCTACAAGTGCTTCCACCTTCCAATTGAACCTAATTACATTTTTTGAAATGTCGCATTTGATGAGTCTTTTCTTTCTCTCTGCTTCCCTTTCTCATGTCATTTCTATGGTTCTTCTCTCGGTTCACACACTACTCTTCATCCACTCATCATTGACAACCATACATCCTACACCGTACAACCCCCCTCTCTCTTCTGTAAATTATTATATGATTATCATACAATTAGGATGAAGAAGTGATAATGAAAATTAGCTCTTATATTTTTTATTTATTTATTATAAGTGCTAATTAAATAGTTGATTTTTTGTACCACATCATCAAGTATGGCAACAATCGTATAACAATCTACTAAATAAAAATATTATATATTTATTGTCTTTTGTTGGGTCGAGCACAGGGACGGAACCATAAATTTTTATCGACAGGGGCCAAAGCATGTATTAGGAATATATTTAAATAGGGGACCAAATAATTGATGAGAAATATATTAGGATTAAAGACTAAATTAATATTGAAATTAGTATTCATTCAATGTTAAGAAAATATAAAAATAAAATAAAAAATAAAAATAATTATTTTTTAATATAATTCAATTTTCAATTTAATCCTAGAAAACTTATAAGAGATAAACATCATATGCACTCACGTAACACAAATGTAAAGCGTATTAAAATTTAAATTTTTGGACTGTTTTTATGGTCCAAGACCAAACTTTTGACTGCCTTTTTAATGGGCCCGCGGCCGAACTAAAAACTTTTAGCCCAAATTCACATCTTAAAGCTTATTTAATATTTAAAAAAGAAATTCAAAACTGGGGGTGGGCCCGTCTGCATGTATTTCCGTCTCTGGTTGGGCACCCGTCTTAAGTTTTGAACCCAATAGGAAGGTTTTAGGGCCAATTGTATTGCTAAAACTTTTCTCAAACTTACCCTGAAATGAAAACATTGAAAAGGCCTTGTCGAAGCTTAACCCAGCTTGGTTATAAGGCCATCATCAAAAGCCCGACAGAGCCCATGATATTGAACATGTTATGGGCCGAGTCTACGCTAATCCAAAATCCTTCAACTCCGTGGGCCATGAATCATGAAGGCCATTCGTTAAAAACACTAGGCCATCAACTCTTTTTACAGTAATCCCCCAAAAGTAAAGATTTGTAAGAGCTCAGAATTTAAGAAATCTTTCTTCCGACAAAATTTCAATCTTACCCTTACTTAATTATTGTTAAGATTTTATCATTTGAGTTAATTAAATATATTAATTTTAAAAAAATTTAAAAATTAACTTCACCAACCTAGTATTTGATAAATCATATATAATTTATTCCACTCGTCCCTCTTTCTTTTTTTTTTTTTTAGAAAACAATATCCATGTAAGATCAGAAAAAGGCCAAGAGAAACCGTAGTATTTCTCATTAGATACACAAACTTTAACTAATCCTAATCCTAAAATAGATATTTTCGATTTCGAATGAAATAGAAAGGATTGGGATGAAGTGGACAACCCACCCCCATGGGGTATTATAGTCCATGGCCAAGCATATATACATCCAATAGATACCTAAATAGCAACATAATTAATCACATTGATTAATTGTAACCAAGTTTGGTTGCTCATAAAAAATCCCGAGTGTCCACATGGGTGGTCCAGCCGGAGCAGCCATTGACAGCTAATTAAAGATCACCAAAATCTTGTGAATTAGCACCTCCTTTTTCATTTACTGATAATGACTAGACATTTTGTGAGAGAAGGTTGAGAAGGAGGTGTCTGTCTCACCATTAATTCTAATGTCCACATTTTCAATTAATCTTCAACCACTACCTTCTTTTTTCCCCTTTATTGCAATTTGCATGAGAAATTAACTTTTCTTTACCAATAAACAGATTTTTCAACCATTTGCTTTATTGGACTCAAAAACATTTATGATTTCTTTAGCAATATGAATTAAGGCCATTGATCACCCGGAAAACGAAAACGAAAACGAAAAAAAAAAAAAAAAAATACGACTCCAAATGACACCCTTTCAAATGTCTAGGTGTTTCACAAAGATTATATAGAATAAGATATAACCTAACAGTTAATATTCAACAAAATACAGATATGAAATGAACATTCAAGAACACAGATATTTGGTTTCGAAGAAGAAACCATTTAGAGAACTCTGTAAATGTAAAACCTTTTCGAGGCAGCCAAACCCAGGAAATCAATCCACTATAAGAAGAATAAGGAATACAAGAAAGATTACAAAACATTTGCAATTGACACTTTCTTGCACACGACAAGTGACCCACTTGACTTCTACCACAGTATCCCTTTTCAGAACATTTGGCACAATTCTTCTATATGATTTCCTTTTACCGAAACTCTGATAGACTTTTCAACCGTAAATTTATCAAAAGAATAACTAAAATTCTAAGAGATTCAATTTAATCCTCACCACATATGATCTCTCTTAGCATAGCCTCCGACGAATTCTTCGGGGTGAAAATTCATGCTTCTCTCTTCTATAATGATGTATAGATATTAGTACATCAAACCCTAGACTTAAACCCACTAAAAACACGTTTTTTTGGCATAATAGATACAAGGTGTCCAGACAGGTTAATGGGCTGTCTGGACAGGGCCTTGCGAAGCAAAAATAGAGTTTCTAGAAAGCTTTGCTGGACAGCATAGCACCGTGTCTGGACATGGCCTACAGTGGGGAGAAAACAGCATTCTGGAAATGCTATCTAGCCTTGATCAACAGCTCTGATTAATGGGTGTTTGTGATCCGATTGAGTTGAAATTTTGCATTCATGACATATGAATCTACATTATGAACGGTGGAGATTGGATTCTGAGCATTCAATATCAGTGTTTGAGTCCGTGAACAGTGGCCTCTGCATTTTAAAACTGAATTAAGCCAACACAAAAACTAACAATTTTAAAAGCACTTAACTTAAAATAGGAAAAAAATCTAGGATTTCTATAAGCAAGTTAAGGGGTGCTTATTTGAAAAAGTGCGAATTTAAACCAAAATCACGATTTTACATAATAAATATTTGATAAAAAATACTTTTTAACATGTTTTACCAAATGGCTTTACGATTTTAAAAAAGCATTTTTTAAAATCACACTTATTAAAATCGTAGTCGCAAACAGACCCTAATTATTATTTTTTTTTAATTTGTTAAATAATAAATTATCTCTTACCTCTGTAAAAGTTAAAGACGTGTATTGTCAAAATATTCATATGACAAGGATACACCCCGAACCATAGCTTGGCTGTGAGTCACAAGATGGTTTTGAACCCATAAGAGCTCTTTGTTCAGTAAACTTATTACAAATAAGGTAAACACATGTACTGAATCATAATGTGACCAAATGCAAAATTATGATCTTTCAATTCTCATCACCCAATTGCTGAACAGAAAACCCATTAAAAAAAAAAAAAAAAACTATAAAATAATACCTTTTGAGTATCATAATTCATAAATACATAAAATTTGTTAATTATCATTAAAAAAACTCCCAGCTTAATCTCTTGGCTTGATCATGGCTCTAAGAGGATTCTTCATCACCACAGTAAACTCCAATTTCCCAGAAAAATCCAGCTTGCTATTTGGCGGGTAAGCACTCCATTCAAACTCCTGCACCATTCTCGCAAGCATCAGATGAACATGAACAGTCGCCATCCCCAAACCAGGACATATCCTCCTCCCAACCCCAAACGGCGTCATTTTCACCCCGCTTACCCCCGTAATATCCGCGTCCTCTTTACCCGAAACGAACCGTTCCGGGTCGAACTTTTCCGGGTTCGACCACAGCTTCGGGTCCTGGCTGATGGCCGGGGAGAAAAAGTCAACGTTCACGTCTGTCGGGATGTCGTACCCTGCCAACGTTGTCGGCTCCGTCGCCGCATGTGTCAGTAAAAAGTAGGTCGGCGGGTGCTTGCGCAGCAATTCCTTCACCACCGCTTGGAGATACGGCATGTTGTCGACGTCCTTCTCGTCCACTTTCCGATCGCCGACGGCGAGTTTGATCTCTTTGTAGAGCTTTTCTTGAACTTCCGGGTTCGCAATGAGCTGCGCAATCCCCCATTCAATGGCCGTGGCTGTCGTGTCAGTCCCGCCGTTGAGGAATTCCGAGCAAAGTGTCACCAATTCTGGGTCGGTAGGTGACGATTTACGCCCCTCGACCTGAAAAAAAAATATATATTTGTTGAATAATTAAATTGAAGCTTTTATACCAACAAGCTCGTTAAAAAAATAAAAAAAATAATTACGGGTTGATTTTAATTATCATATCGAAATAACAATTTACTAAATGATTAAATTGAAGTTTTTGAGATAAGTTGTGATTTAACATGAAATAATGTTATACAATTGATATACAACTAGAATGACGTGACAGTGAAAATAAGCTTTTAGACTAACTTGGATTTGTAAAAAAAAAAAAAAAAATCAAATGATTTTTACTATCATATTATTATAATTATATGACAGTCATATAAGAGTCTATTAAATAATTAAATTGAAACTTTTGAAATAAGCGATGATTTAACGTGAAATAATGATATTACAACTCGAATGACGTGACGTAAAAATATGCATTTAACAAAGGCTTATTAAAAAAAAAAAAAATCAATGGTTGATTTTTAGTGCCACATCATCCTAATTGTATAGCAAGATTATATAACAGTTTATTAAATAATATTTTTAGCATTTTTCTATAAAATCATATAAAACCAAATACTTAACCATACAATTGACGGTGCCCAACTTTTAATTAATTTATTTTAAATAAAGGCTAATAATCTAATAGCTAAATGATAAAATTGAAGATTTTAAAGTAAGTGATAATTTAACATGAAATAATGATATACAATTGTCATACAACTGGAATGATGTAACAATAAAAATAAGTTTTTAAAAAGGGCTTGTAAAAAAATAAATAAATAAATAAAATCAATGGTTGATTTTTAATGCCACATCATTCTAATTGTATGACGATAATCATATAACAATTTACTAAATAACAGTTTTTCATAAAATCATTTAAAACTAAATACTCAAACATAGAATTGAGTCTGCCCAACTTTTAAATTATATATATATATTTTTTAAAATAAAGGCTAATATTCTAAGAGCTAATAAGCATTGTCGTGTCAGCCTAGTTGTATGAGTATTATTCCATACTTAGAACTCGTGAATTTGAATTTTGACTTCATAATTTTTATTTTATTTTAATTAAATATTTTAGGTATTAACTTTTTTTAAAATATATATATTTATTATTTATTTTTTTTTTTTGAGAAAATATATTTAATAATTTGGTTACAACTCGGAAGATAAACAGATATATGGCTACCTTGAGGTCGAAGAGGGTGTCGAGGTAGGAAAAGGATGTTGCAGTTTTATCGGAACCGGGGTTTTGGATTGCCATCCTACGCTTCTCGATCAAGGAGACCATAAATTCAACTTGCTCTTTTCTCACTTCCATTACTCTCTTCCTCTGTTTCGAGAAAAACACGCTCAAGATCGGAAGAAAATCGTCGATTCTCGGGTCCAGAGTGATCAACACCGTTTTCATCACCTGATCCATTTTCTGCACCGTCTCATCATCCATTTCGAGCCCGAAACACATGGCCAAAAGTATGCAGAAAACCGCGAACCGGGCATTTTTCAACACCCAAACGGCGCCGTCGCCGTTGGCCTTCGCCTCGGCTAGGAGCCGATTAACGAGCGTCTCCATTGCCGTTTCCCTCACGTGCCGGAACTCCTTCAGCCTGCTCGAGCTGAGCATGTTCTGCACCATGTTCCGCCTCAGCGACCGCCAAACGGGTCCGTAAACGGCGGCGTTTACGCTGAACTTGTTGCCGCTGAAGATGTTTCGGGTCGGGTTTTCGCGGGGCCGGGTGGCAAAAATCTGACCCTTTTCGATTAAGGCCTCGTGGACCAGTTTGGCGTCGGTCAAAATAATCAACGTTCGGGTTCCCATTCTTAAGGTGAAAATTGGGCCGTACTTTCCCCGGAGATCGTCTACATACTGGTAGAAAGGTTTTCCCGACCGAGCAACTTGGAAGAGATTTCCGACGATTGGCCACCCGGGTGGCCCGGGAGGAAGGTTGACCCGCTTCGACTTGGGTTTTTGTGTGAGGAACAAAATTAAGCAGGAAAGAATGAAGGCCAGTGCTGGGAGAAGGAGCTGGTAGGAAGAAGAAAGGGAAGCGAAAGAGAAAGATAGAGAAGCCATTGAGAGAAAGAAGGCAGAGAGAAAAAGTGGGGGAGGAGGAAATGAAGTAAAGATGTAAGCTTGGATTATGGTATTAAAATGAGAGGAGCATGAAATTTCAGTTGGGTTCAATAAAAGCTGTTCATGGTGGGTGCAATTTGTAAATGAAGAGATTTTTAGTAAAATTAGCTAAATATTTGTTAAGCGAGAGCACTCACATTTGGGTCAACAAAAATTATTTTGACTTATTTTATAGCAAAAATTTCTCATATAAGTTTTACGTTCAATTCAATTAAATGACTAAAAATTTGTTGAGTTGAAAGCACTCGCGTTGTTGGACTTAACGAAAGCTATTTTGACTAGCTTTGTAGTAAAAAATTTTCAAAGGACTTCACATTCGGCTCAATAAAATGATTATTTAACTAAAATGTAACTAAATATTTGCTGAGTGTTGAGCAAATAGTTCAACAATGCATAATTTATATCAATAAAAAGAATAAATCTGATTTTTTTTATAAAAAAATAATTGTGAAAGTAGATAAAAAAAATATTAAATCTATATAAATAGTTAAAAATGAATATAATTTTTTTAAAGAAATTCACTAACTAAATATAATTTTTTTTTCTCTTTGCCACTGTATTAGGCAAAGAGAAACAGTGGGCAGGAGTGGTTGTTAAGTGGAGAATGGCACTGACAGTTGCATGCAACTAATTAATAAATATGAAAATAAAAATTAGATTGTTAGTAAATTCAGAGCTGAGGACAGCAGTGGAAAAGAAAAAGAAATCAGTGTGGCTCAAGGTCAAAGCAAGTAGAAATGAATTAAAGAGTAAATTTATTTTTTTAAGTACTTCTAGCTATAGTAGACTACCCTTTTTCCGATGTGAAATAATTTATTTGGATGAGTGTGGCCTTAAAAGATAATTATTTACTCAATAATTCAGTATCTTTTTTCACACGTGAGATGTTATGATTCATGGGTAAACTTTAATTTTAAACATAGGTATATAAATTTTTGAATAATTTTTTCTTGCAAACCGATTTTTAAGAGTGGATTTTATTTAAAATTTATCTCATTTTGCTTATGTCTCACCTGGATTAAGTTTAATTTTAACAATGTATAAGTTCTTGGACACCATTTTTTAGCAGACCTGTTTTCAAAAATGAATTCTATCTAAAATTTTGTATCAAAGCATGAATTTTATCACGAAATTGATCCACTTTTACATGAGAGCAAGGTGCACGCAGGGTATTGCCTTGTTTGTTAAACAATACGACAGTACGGTACTGTTCATTTATTTTAAATTAAAAAAATAATAATAATGATATGTATAGAAAAGTGAAAAAGTAGTATTGAAATTTGAAAAAAGAAAAATTGTTTTGTAGTGAATTTTTTATTTGAACAATAGTAAAAAGGAATTAAAGTGATATAAAAAGTGAGAATATTTTTATGTTGATTTTTTTTGGAAAACTGAGCTTTTTCCCTCTTGAATAAATATTATAAATAATTTACTGTCAAAATTGTTAGTAATTTAGATAATACTTGTAAGAGTACTAGCAGCAGACTCCCTATTGGAGTAATTCTAGGTAGCCTATTTGTGTCATACTAAGAATGATGTGACTATTAAAATCATCATTGAGCTTTTGATTGATCATTATTGAATTTTGATCAAATGATGATTTTAATAGCCACATCATCCTTAATAGGACACAAGTAGGCCACCTAAAATTACTCTCCCTATAAAATTAACTCTAGGTGGCCTATTTGTGCCATATTAAGAATGATGTGGCAATTAAAATCATTATTGGGCTTTTGATTGATCATTATTGAATTTTGATCAAATGATGATTTTAATAGTCACATCATTCTTAGTAAGACAAAAGTAGGCCACCTAAAATTACTCTCCTTATAGGAGTAATTCTAGGTGGCCTATTTGTATCTTACTAAGAATGATGTTACTATTAAAATTACCCCTATAAAAATAAATAGTATTTAATTCATATAAGAAAAGCAAAAAAATCTACTATGAAGTGTTTTTTTTTTATAAGAAATTAAAAAATAATTTTATTTTCTAATTTGAGAAAAAATAATTAAAAAGCTGCTGTTAGTGCTCTTAAAATATAACGTATTGGGTCAAGATTTGCCTAATTTGTTAGCAATTTTAAACATTAAAAAAAAAAAAAAAAGCTCCTGGCATTGACTTAGTAAACCAATAATGTCACCTTACTGGCCTATAAATCAGTCACATCAGTCCTGACTCATCACCTCAGCGTCCATAAATTGTAAGTCAAGAGAATTTAACAAATTCAGGCTCGAGAAAAAGACAACGGCCTCACTATGAACAATTGAATATTTACATCATTTGGAAAAGTAAATACATAGAAGGTAAACAAAATTAGATGAGTTTTATCTCTTTGGAAGTGCGCAGGCAAAATAATTCTTTCCCGTTGAAGATGGGCTTCAATCAATTGCTTACTTTCCTGTGTCAAACTGATTTCTACCATAAATGGTTAAGAGAGGTTAATGCATTAGTGGTGTATGTCAATTTCTTCAATGACAAGGCAAGGCATAGAGATTTAAAAAACAATCCTATTTAATATACCGTTATATA
>NC_081541.1:38139241-38163682 GCF_901000735.1 Corylus avellana | reverse complement strand
AGCGAAAGAGAAAGATAGAGAAGCCATTGAGAGAAAGAAGGCAGAGAGAAAAAGTGGGGGAGGAGGAAATGAAGTAAAGATGTAAGCTTGGATTATGGTATTAAAATGAGAGGAGCATGAAATTTCAGTTGGGTTCAATAAAAGCTGTTCATGGTGGGTGCAATTTGTAAATGAAGAGATTTTTAGTAAAATTAGCTAAATATTTGTTAAGCGAGAGCACTCACATTTGGGTCAACAAAAATTATTTTGACTTATTTTATAGCAAAAATTTCTCATATAAGTTTTACGTTCAATTCAATTAAATGACTAAAAATTTGTTGAGTTGAAAGCACTCGCGTTGTTGGACTTAACGAAAGCTATTTTGACTAGCTTTGTAGTAAAAAATTTTCAAAGGACTTCACATTCGGCTCAATAAAATGATTATTTAACTAAAATGTAACTAAATATTTGCTGAGTGTTGAGCAAATAGTTCAACAATGCATAATTTATATCAATAAAAAGAATAAATCTGATTTTTTTTATAAAAAAATAATTGTGAAAGTAGATAAAAAAAATATTAAATCTATATAAATAGTTAAAAATGAATATAATTTTTTTAAAGAAATTCACTAACTAAATATAATTTTTTTTTCTCTTTGCCACTGTATTAGGCAAAGAGAAACAGTGGGCAGGAGTGGTTGTTAAGTGGAGAATGGCACTGACAGTTGCATGCAACTAATTAATAAATATGAAAATAAAAATTAGATTGTTAGTAAATTCAGAGCTGAGGACAGCAGTGGAAAAGAAAAAGAAATCAGTGTGGCTCAAGGTCAAAGCAAGTAGAAATGAATTAAAGAGTAAATTTATTTTTTTAAGTACTTCTAGCTATAGTAGACTACCCTTTTTCCGATGTGAAATAATTTATTTGGATGAGTGTGGCCTTAAAAGATAATTATTTACTCAATAATTCAGTATCTTTTTTCACACGTGAGATGTTATGATTCATGGGTAAACTTTAATTTTAAACATAGGTATATAAATTTTTGAATAATTTTTTCTTGCAAACCGATTTTTAAGAGTGGATTTTATTTAAAATTTATCTCATTTTGCTTATGTCTCACCTGGATTAAGTTTAATTTTAACAATGTATAAGTTCTTGGACACCATTTTTTAGCAGACCTGTTTTCAAAAATGAATTCTATCTAAAATTTTGTATCAAAGCATGAATTTTATCACGAAATTGATCCACTTTTACATGAGAGCAAGGTGCACGCAGGGTATTGCCTTGTTTGTTAAACAATACGACAGTACGGTACTGTTCATTTATTTTAAATTAAAAAAATAATAATAATGATATGTATAGAAAAGTGAAAAAGTAGTATTGAAATTTGAAAAAAGAAAAATTGTTTTGTAGTGAATTTTTTATTTGAACAATAGTAAAAAGGAATTAAAGTGATATAAAAAGTGAGAATATTTTTATGTTGATTTTTTTTGGAAAACTGAGCTTTTTCCCTCTTGAATAAATATTATAAATAATTTACTGTCAAAATTGTTAGTAATTTAGATAATACTTGTAAGAGTACTAGCAGCAGACTCCCTATTGGAGTAATTCTAGGTAGCCTATTTGTGTCATACTAAGAATGATGTGACTATTAAAATCATCATTGAGCTTTTGATTGATCATTATTGAATTTTGATCAAATGATGATTTTAATAGCCACATCATCCTTAATAGGACACAAGTAGGCCACCTAAAATTACTCTCCCTATAAAATTAACTCTAGGTGGCCTATTTGTGCCATATTAAGAATGATGTGGCAATTAAAATCATTATTGGGCTTTTGATTGATCATTATTGAATTTTGATCAAATGATGATTTTAATAGTCACATCATTCTTAGTAAGACAAAAGTAGGCCACCTAAAATTACTCTCCTTATAGGAGTAATTCTAGGTGGCCTATTTGTATCTTACTAAGAATGATGTTACTATTAAAATTACCCCTATAAAAATAAATAGTATTTAATTCATATAAGAAAAGCAAAAAAATCTACTATGAAGTGTTTTTTTTTTATAAGAAATTAAAAAATAATTTTATTTTCTAATTTGAGAAAAAATAATTAAAAAGCTGCTGTTAGTGCTCTTAAAATATAACGTATTGGGTCAAGATTTGCCTAATTTGTTAGCAATTTTAAACATTAAAAAAAAAAAAAAAAAGCTCCTGGCATTGACTTAGTAAACCAATAATGTCACCTTACTGGCCTATAAATCAGTCACATCAGTCCTGACTCATCACCTCAGCGTCCATAAATTGTAAGTCAAGAGAATTTAACAAATTCAGGCTCGAGAAAAAGACAACGGCCTCACTATGAACAATTGAATATTTACATCATTTGGAAAAGTAAATACATAGAAGGTAAACAAAATTAGATGAGTTTTATCTCTTTGGAAGTGCGCAGGCAAAATAATTCTTTCCCGTTGAAGATGGGCTTCAATCAATTGCTTACTTTCCTGTGTCAAACTGATTTCTACCATAAATGGTTAAGAGAGGTTAATGCATTAGTGGTGTATGTCAATTTCTTCAATGACAAGGCAAGGCATAGAGATTTAAAAAACAATCCTATTTAATATACCGTTATATAATTGTTATACAATTTGGTGATCTGTTAGTAAAATTCAACTTTTAGATCAGTACTCGTTATAAATAAATAATCACGACATCTCAACTGTATGGCGATTATATAATAGTATACTAAATAGTATTAGTCCATAAACCCTAAACGTCGAATCTTTCTTTGTTGTGCCGGGGAGCTTGAAGCATTCTTTATCATTTTTTGTCCATTCTCTTTAGCTAAAAATAAATAGAATGAAAGAAAAAAAGAGTCCCATCTTTTTTAAATAAATAATGTTATTCAATAGACTCACTTAAAATGCATTTGGCGTTGCGATTTTATAGACAGAAGTTATAATTTAAAACCAAATTGCAAGTAAGGAGTTTTTTTTTAAAAAAAAAAAAAAAAAAGAAAAAAGAAAAAAGAAAAAAAGAAAAAAAAAATGCATAATTTAAAGGTTAAACTGCGATTTTAAAGGTTAAGTTGCAATTTTCCAAACTCTTAACTGCATATTTAAAAAGATATTTTCAAATTGTACATTTTCAAACCGTTATTTCTAAATTGCACTTTTTAAAATCACAAACCCAAACAGACATTTAATAATCATCTAACGTGTACTAAATGAATTCCTCAAAGGGATTGCTTCCAAGCCTTCCATGAACTTCCATTCCTATTTTAGAAGCATTCTCATTTATTCTCCCACTCTTCTGATCTTTGGTTTCACAACAAAAAGAAGTCTTACCATTTTCTCTCTTGCTTATAAAAAGCAATTATTAATTTTTATTTGCACGACGTTTCAATTGTATGGCTATCAGATCTCAATTTACTAAATAGCATTAGTCGATCAACCTTAGGCACCATATCTTTTTTTGTTGTGCTGTGAAGCTTGAAGATTCCTCCATCACTTTTACGTTCATTTTCTTTAGCAAAAAAATAAATAGAATGAAAGGAAAAAGAGTCCCATCTTTTTTAAAATAAATAATGCTATTTAATAGAATCTAACTTGTAGTACATGACCTCCTCATGGGGATTGCTTCCATCAATTTCCATTCCTATTTTAGAAGCATTCTCCCCTCTTCTAATCTTTGGTTCTACAACAAAAAGAAGTCTTCCCATTTCTCTCTTGCTTATAAAAAAAGAATTAATAATAATAATAATCATCATGGAACTAGAATTCAATCATTTTCGTCTTCCTCAGACATTAATTAATGTTGCAAACCAACAATTACAACATAGTCAAACATTGAAATCATAAAACTATATATCTAGAACTTTATTAATTTATAAGCCTATTATATTTGAAGACTTTTGAGCATAGTCATCAAAGCTATTCCAACCATCGATCCATATGAGAGTTGATTTCGGTACGATGGTTTCAACCAATTAATTTGGTTGTCGGCTCAATGGTTAGTTTTTCTAGTTTAACAAATACTTATTTAGTAATATCTAAAATAAATAAAAGAAACATAATATTTAGTTGAATGACTAAATTTATAACTTAACTTTTAACTTTAACTTTTTTCATAACTAATCTACATACCTTTTGAAGAGAAGTTCAAGTATATTAAAATGGTTGGGAAAGTAGTAAATCAATCGGATTTGACATAAATCCTGAAGATTTTTCAATGGAGATTTCCTCTTAAAAAATCAATTGATAAGATTGTTTCTAGTGAAAAAATAAGTAAAGTTTTCCTCCAATCCACTAATTTATAATGATACGCAAAAACTACTAAAGGATAAAATCTCCTCAAAACAGAAATAAAATAAGGAAGTGGAATATAATAATTATGAGAGTACTTAGGCACAAAGGAAAACTAGAGATGTAAATCTTTTTATTGGGGTTATCCCACATCGGTTATGGAAGGGGCTAATCGTTAGTTTATAAGTGTGAAGGAAAGTCTCACCTCTTAAGTTAGCTTTTGGGGTTAAGAGATGCCAAATACCACCAAACACTGGTATCAGAGCTCATATTTACCAACAAGTCTCGGTCTAACAATCTACAGGAGAAACGAGTTGTCGTTGCTCTAATCCAAGGCCCGATGTGTGAGGGAGAAATTGTTGGGGTTATCCCACATCGAATGTGGAATGAGCTGATGGTCACTTTATAAGTGGAAAGGCGCTGGTGGGCTAGCTTTTGGGGTTGAGAGAGGCCCAAAACCACCCAACACTAGTATCAGAGTCTCGGTTTACTAACAAATCTAGGCCCAACAGTCCATAGAAGAAACGGGTTATCGCTACTCCGACCTAAGGCCTGATGTGTATGAGGGGGAGATTGTTGAAGTTATCCCACATCGGTTGTGAAAGGGGTTAGTGGTCAAATTATAAGTGTGAGGAAAAGTCTCACCTCTTGAGCTAATTTTTGAGGTTGAGATAAGCCCAAGACCACCCAACACTGGTATCAAAGCCCAGGTTTACGTGTTGCATGGTCTTGGGCCTCTCTCAACCCCAAAAGGTAACTTAAGAGGTGATGATTTTTCTCACACTTATAAAGTGACCATTAGCCCCTTCCACAACCAATATGGGATAACCTTAACAATCTCTCTATCATACATCGGGCTTTAGTTTGGAGCAGCGACAACTTGTTTCTCCCGTTGATTGTTGGGCTGAGATTTGTTGGTAAACTTAGGCTTTGATACTAGTGTTGGGTGGTCTTGAGTCTCTCTCAACTCCAAAAGCTAGTTCAAGCAGCAATAACCCGTTTCTCTTGTAAACTGTTGGGCCTAGACTTGTTGGTAAACCTGGGCTCTGATACTAGCGTTAGGTGGTCATGGGCATCTCTCAACCCCAAAAGAAAGCTCAAAAAGTGAAGCTTTCCCTCATACTTATAAACTGACCACCAACCCTTTCCACAACTGATGTGGGATAACCCCAATACTTTTAGATGGAAAATAAGGAGAATTAAATAAATTTAGGGTTAAATACTAAATACACCCCTAGGGTTTCACCTTTTTTTTTTTTTTTTTTCCTAGGGTTTATTTTGTATCAAAGGAGGTCCTTATGGTTTTGGTAAAATAGCAAATTAGTCATTCCGTTCATTGACTGTTAGTTGACCTAACGGAACTCCACATGGACCAATTAAAAATTGACATTTGGTATAAGTGGCCACGTCATCATTGATGACATGGCACCTAATTAATTTTTTTTAAATTTTTTTTTTAAATTAAAATTAAGAAATTAAAAAAATATTTTTTTTTTTTTAAAAAAAAAAATTGCCTAATGAGGTGGCCAAAACCACCCCTAGTGGGTACTAGGGGTGGCTCCCCATTTTTTTTTTTTAATGAAAAAATATATATTTTTAAGTTTTTAATTTTAATTAGGTGTCACATCATCACTGATAATGTGGGAACTTATGCCGAATGTCAGCTTCTAATTGGTCCACATGGAGTTTCGTTAGGTCAACTAACAGTCAATGGACGAAAGAACGAATTTGGTCTTTTATCAAAATTACAAGGACCTCCTGCAATACAAAATAAACCCTATGGAGAAAAAAAGAAAGAAGTGAAATCCTATGGGGTAATTTAGTATTTAACCCATAAATTTATTATGCATATTATCTTCCAAATCACAATGGGTCAATTAGTCTCCTATTTCCTTCTTCGGTTTCAATCTCGTTGGCATTTAGTACATCACTAATTAATTAAGAGAAGTGTTACACATCCAAAATTTTCTTCTTAAAAGTTAGTTTCCAAATGATGTGTCGCTATCTCATAAGATTATTATTTTGAGAAGTATGTCACCAACTCATAGGATAGTAACACATTATTTAGGAATCAACTTTTTGAACAAAAATTTGGGATTAATTAAATACAGTCAAGCAATACTAAAGGGCCCAGTAGACCTAACAAACCATTCATCCTATCAACCTATATATATATTTCTCACATACTCAAAAGACATAACTTTTTTAGAGGCAAATTAAATTTTTTTTTTTTTTTCCAAACTTGATTAGGAAAAACTTTATATCCGGTAGGCGTAGTATCCCATGCAAACTCCTTCCTTCCTTAACCCAGCAAAATTTTGCATATTAATGGGGTATATTAATTATTAGCAGCACAAGTTGTTCGCTGCCTAAATGCATCAAAAGTGGGCATATCCACATGTCATATTAGCAGCACAAGATGTCGGTTTGAAATGTGCTATTATAACATGTAACATGTTGTACATTCGATGGCCCTTGGGCAGCAATTCTTGGTAAATGTCTTGTATCCATGAAATTGAAATTGAAATTGAAATTGAACATTTATGAATCTAGATGAAGTGACCGTTGGTAGTTAGATGTAACACGGTTCTATTAATTAGATCTCAAAAGGACGTGGTATTTTCAAAGTTGTCATTTGTCAATTCAGTATTTTCGATCAAACAGGGCATTAAATAGGCTAACGGGTTTGAAAAGGGTTAAAGGTCATTTTTGAGGTTTGTGTTTTTTTCGTGCCCCTTTTGGTTTAGTTTATATAAGATTTAGTTATTTTGTAGGAAAATTTTTGCAAGATAATTTTAAATTTTTACGCGTTTTAAAAATTCCTTTTTAAAGTTTTAAGGGTACGAAACTTTTAATTTATTTTAATTACTTTATTATATTAAAATTTTTTGTTAAATCTTATAAAATTTATGAAATATCCATATTTTTTATTATATAAAAAAATTATAAAGATTCATACTTTTATTTATTTTTATATAAAAAAAATCTTTGCAATATTTTTGCATCTTTGTAATTTTTTATTTTATTTTTTTATTTATATAAAAATAGGGTATTTTGAAAATTTTGATAAAACTTAACAAAAAATATTAATGAAATTATGTAATTAAACAAATTGAAAGTTTGATTTATTTAATTGAGAATTTTTAAATTTTGAGGCAGGATCAAAACAAGGAAAAGTTGATCGAAATCTTGTGAAATTTCTCCTATTTTTTATTATTTATTTGTAATTTTTGCACTGTATTTATGTTTTAGGTTTTTTCCTCGCTTTGGTTTTGATTCCAGGTAACCTTTTCCACGTTTTGCTTAGGAAAAAGAGAAAAGGAAAGTACTTTTTTTTGGAGAGAACCTTAGATTCTTATGGCTTCGTTCTCTAACCTCTCTAGACTTTGTTAAATCACATGAAAAAAAATTTCTTATAAACCACCAGAGTTTCGAATTGTGGAGCTACTATGTTAGAAGACAAATAGATTTTATGTTGGGTATAATTCAGGTTTACTTTAAAGGTTTTGTAAGCATATATAACTAATTGTAATTTTAATCTTGTATATTGAGTAAGTTTCCTGTGGTTTGGTTGCTTCTGGAATTGTTTTATTTGAAGAGTTTGTCAAAGCATTCTACTTTGTCACCAAAATTTTTGTTTAATTTTTTTGAGAAAAATTATACTTTAACCCACTAAATTACTACCCAAACTACCAAGTGTGACACTTTAATATGTCAAACTTCCATATTTTTTTTTTTTGACAAAAAAGCCCCTCTTTTAACATCACATTAAAATAGACAGAAAAGTCGTCCCGTGTTTTTCTTCCTAAAATATCTCATTTGTTTTCTCCTTAAAAATAAAAATTAAATACAACTAATACTAAAATTAAAAGTTTTTTAAGCTCATTTGAATGTATGTAAGTTTCTTAGCATTATTTGAAATATAGTTTATGATTCTCCCTTTTGTGGGCAAGTAGATTAACAGCCACCTTGTGGTCTTCACTGCCACTTCTGTTGTCTGTTGTCTGTTGTCTCGAGAATCTTGACTCTTGGAAACTTGGAAGCTCAAACCATGACTTTTTTAGGAGAATTTTAGTTTTTGAATTTCATATCTAAGTCATTCATTTTTATTTAAGAGCTATTATCCTGCCATGTGTTCCATTATTAATAAAATAATAAAATAATAATGATTGTTAATATCATTAATATTATTAAAATTTTATTAGTAAGGACATGTGGTAGGATAATGATTCTTGGATGAAAATGAATGACCTATATTTGAAATTTCAAAAACTATAATTCCCCTAAAAATTCTAGAGGATCCGGATCCATTGCATTATTGTTGCAGTAGCAACTTCTAGACAGTTAATTTAAGGATGATTCAAATAAGGCAAAACCAACTCCCATGTTGAAAAGTGTAAAAGAGGAAGCAAGATGGCCATCTTTTGGACAGCTCATCATCAATCTGTCCAAGTTTGCAGTTGAAGCGTTGGCTAACAAGTAATGTTATAAGGAAGATTAGAGTTCTCGTAAAGTCTTCTCAAATCTGACATAGCTTTTAAAATACCTTTGAATTTGTGATTTTAAAAAACACGTTATACTTGAGAGGACTTTAAGAGAAATCTAGTCTTCCTTATAGCATTACTCGTTTTCTTCAGCTTTTTATTTTTTATTTTTTTAATTTTTAATAATTTAATAATTATAAAGTGGCAATTCTAGACTTCTAGTATTTCAAGGGTCAAAAGAGGGGTGGGTATTTTGAGAAAAAAATTTCCGTCCATTTTAATGTCTGATGTTGACGTATGAATTTTTTGTCAAAATATTGTAGTTTAACGTATTTAAGTGTCACACTTAATAGTTTGGAGGCGCAAATAAAAAATAGGTGGTAGTTTAAGTGGCCCACTATTTTTTATTGCTTTATTTAATTTTGGTGATATTGTATGTGGTTGTGATTATTAAAAAAACACCTATGTAACCATTTAGGTATTGTTCGGAGAATTTCAAACATTTTATTAATGCATTATATTGTGTAGTGGTTTAAAAAAAAAAAAAACAGAAAAAATTACGCGGGTATGGTATTGTCTTTGTAATTAGTTAGTATAAACCTAAATGAGGGAAATGCATTTTATTATTATTATTCCTTGACACAAAGATATATTTTTTTAAAAAATGATATGCAATTTAATGACTGCTGAGCCCTATAATTACCAATGTTTTAATTAATAAATAAATATGAGTAATGCTAAGTACCATATTTTTATCTTCTTAAAATTCTCTTAAAGCTGATGTGGCTTTTAAAGTCACAATTAAATTTGAGATGAATCATATTTGAATTTTGATCCAATGGTGATTTTGAAAGTCACATCAACTTTAAGAGGATAAAAAGATGGCACATAGCATTACTCAATAAATATAAACAAAGTACGGGTGTGTTCGTGTGTCTGTTGCATGTGTTCTATGTTTCAAATTAGGAGGCCTCGGGCAATCTATTTACTTGTTATAACAGGTAAACCTTATAAATATTTTCTTAGAGTCGGCTGCTCGAATTGCTAACAATCAAAACAATGACTTATTAGAGTTACAAGTCCCTTCCAAAACTTGAGGTGTTGACACCAATAAATAATAAAGAGGGGCGGTTGCCAATTGGTTGGATAGGTGAAGAAAGGTGCTTAATTAATAGCTAGCTAACTGGAATTTGTGGTCCAACTTTAATTAAAAACTTCTGGATTTTGGTCCTTAATTCCCCCTCTCCTCAACCGAAAAAAAAAAAAAAAAAAATCTTAACAAGTAGATATGACTAGTCTTCTTCTTCCATTTTTTTTTTTAATATAATTTTTATAATTTTTTAAATATTCTTTTTTATGAGTGGCTAGTCTCCCTCACACACACAGTTTTCAAGGTGCAAGACTTTTCTTGCCTCCAGAATTGTAAATAGTAACTCATGACATGATTTTTACCAAAAAAACTAATTAGTGAGTTATTAGGTATTGGTCTAACAAATATTAATTAGATTTACATGGTCCTCATCAAAATATTAAGGAAAATGCTAAGTGTTCTTTTAATATTTTTTTGGTGTCCTCTCAATTGTAATGTGACTTTTAAAATCACCGTTAAATTTAATACATTATTGACTTTTAATCTATTAGTAATTTTAAAAGCCACATCACAATTAAGAAAACACCAGAAGAACACAAAAAGAACACATAATATTTCCCAAATATTAATTAGATGACAACCTTCAACTGATTCCTACTACATGGTTTCTTATTCATTGGAAAAACATCTCAAGAGATTCATGCTCCTAAATCCTGGAACAGGATTCTTTTCGGTTTATTTGAATTGGAGAGCATTGAGTTAATTATATTAGAGAAATATTTTTGTCTTTTCACTTTTTGAGAAGACAAATACTTTTCCACTATAAGATATCAAATTCCTAAATCCTGACTGTATTTGTAGTAGGACAAAGTCTACAGTTGACAGAAACCATTCAATACAAGTACTAGATAATTTAATGTGGCTTGGAACAATTCTGATTAGGGCAGAAGTAATGCATTGTAATTATAAGAAAATTCTTATAGCGTCCTTTTACGCTAATAATTGAGGAGGCTGTTCGAAACTTGTTTAGCCTAATGAATTTCATAGAGCCGCCAAATTTATTTGCAATCCAAACAATTAAACTGTTAAGAATTTGTATCCATGTCAACATCTAATTGTCCTAGTCTCTTGACAAATTTGAAAATCAATAAATGTACGAGGAGATAGATTTGAAAAAAGGGAACGGACCTAATGTAGCAAATTATTGTAAGTCATAATTAGTTTAATTATAACATAATGCTATACGCTACATTTTTATCTTATTTTATTAATATTACTTTCAATCGGTCTATGTGTTATTCTTTATTTGAAAAAATAAAATAAAATTAAGGATTAATTGACGGTGTCAAATCAGTAAATGAGAAAAAAAAAAGAAGAAAGTATGAAATATAGAATTTATTTTTACAACTATATTCAGGATTATGGTAAAAATTAAACGAACTTGGGGACATGGCCCACATGTGGCCATGTGGGCACTGGATGAGGTGGCAAATGGGCAATGGTTTAAGGTTCAATTTTGATGATGTTCTGATAACGTAATGGAAATAACAAATTTTGAAATTTGCCATGTCATCCCGATGGGCCCGAAAGTCATTATATATTTTTCTCAGCGGCCCAAAAAAGTATTGGCCCAACGTTTGATGATAATCACTTTAAGTAATTGTTTCGCACATTTCACGTATATTTTGAATAAAAGAAGAAAATGTAAAGACAATTTTGCAACGTAAATTTTTGTTCGAGCTCGGTTTGGTTTCTAAACGAACAAAAATTTAGGCTTATTAATTAAACTAATTAAACTTGTATAAGTTCGCTTCGATTTATATAGGCTCGTATAAGCTGATATATCTTCATTTTCATTATTTTTATAGTATTATTATTATTTTAAACTTTGTAATCAGAACATGTTAAGTATTTTGAAAAGATAAAAATATTTTTCTTCGTAATATAATAAATATAATTTTAATTATTTTAATTATGAGGATGAATATAGATATATATGTATTTGTGTGAGTTTATGTGTGTTTAATAATTGTAAATATGTACTATAAGATAAACATATAAACTCTGTTGGGCCATGGATCCGCTCCTAAAGCCCAACGGGTCCCAAACCCGTCCTAAGCTAAACGAAATATCCGACAAGGCCTCGGACAAGCTTTCCCCGAGGAGGCTTCGTATCTCGAGGAGGTCCCGGACACGAGTCCGAGACTACTCCTCGGGAGGTAATAGATGCCAAATCCGAGACGTAACTCCGAAAGCAAATAAGTCGAGCCAAGGGTAAAACTGTTATTTTACAACTAAGGATACGCAAGTATTCAAACTAGTCCAAGTGATCATTATCTCACATTCAAAAAACTCTACAACGTAGATGATTATCCACTTACAAACAATCCCTACATAAGCGGGATAAGCTGTTATTCAAATTCAAAAGGTTACCTAACCCAAACAAAAACCTTATCACTTTGTTCCAGGATTCCTATCCTTATCAAATAACTGCAAAACAGGAATTTAAGGATAGGAGTCCCGATACGTGCGGAAAACAAATTCTACTCCATGCCTATAAATACAAGTGCCGATTTTCATCGAGGTTAAGCACAATCCTAACTCCGAAAACTTTGGTTGCTTAGATATTCTTTTCTCACATTCTGACTTAGGCATCGAAGCTCCCCTGCCGGAACACCACCGGGGGCTCTAATCCTGTTTGTTCTTTTCTGTGTGTAGCCTAAAGTTGTCAGCACCACCTCTAGGCGTGCCACGTCACCATCTCGAAAAACTGTGTAACAACAAACTCAATATTAGATTGTTTAAGATTTGATTTAATTTCTCCAACTACTTAAATAATAAATCTTAACCACAAATAAACAATTTATAATTAGTAAGAATTTACACCCAAAAAAAAATTGTGTTAGGGCTGTTTCCAAGTGGATGGAAGTAAAATTTTGGACTTTTCAGAATTTCCTGCTTGGGCCGAACGTTCGAAATGGGATAGAGAATGATCAGGACCAAATGTTCAGGGTTAGATTTCGAACATTCGAAGTCCGTGAGAGCTATTTATTTTGGCACCACAACTTTTATGTATGTGTGTGAGCTATTATAAATACCCCCTTTACACCCTTAGCCTCCATTTTCGTCATCTTTTGGTTGAGAAAGCCCTAGTGTAAGAGAGAAAGTGAGTTTGGAAAGAGAATGTGCTCTCTTGTAGCTTTGTTTTCCATGAGAGGTAATCTTTTAGTATAATCTCGATTCTAATACTGTTGTTAGCATAGTATATCATTATTTAGATACTGTTTAACTATATTTTTGTAGTTAGAGATTTGAGCATCTAGAATTAATATGCTAGTTTAGATAATGGTTATTGCATGGAAAGTTTATGCTTAAGACCTTGATATCTTGTTGGTTTAATTTGCAATAATAACTTTATGCTTAAGAGCTTTTAAGGTAAACATGAATTATGATAAGAACGGTTTCAATAGGTAAATACTCTATTATATTTATGTTCCTTTTATTTCAACGTAAAATATTTTGAACATAAATTTTTTTTCTTGAAAAATGATTTCTTGAAAGCATTTTTTAGTGCTTGGCGCATACGGAAAAATCTCAATTATATATATAGCAATAATAACTTTATGCTTAAGAGCTTTTAAGGTAAACATGAGTTATGATAAGAACGGTTTCAATAGGTAAATACTCTATTATATTTATGTTCCTTTTGTTTCAACGTAAAATATTTTTAACAAAAATTTTTTTTCTTGAAAAACATTTTTTAGTGCTTGGCGCATACGGAAAAATCTCAATTATATATATATATATATATTTGCAATAATAACTTTATGCTTAAGAGCTTTTAAGGTAAACATGAGTTATGATAAGAACGGTTTCAATAGGTAAATACTCTATTATATTTATGTTTATTTTGTTTCAACGTAAAATATTTTTAACAGAAATTTTTTTTCTTGAAAAATAATTTCTTGAAAAGCATTTTCTAGTGCTTGGCGCATACGGAAAAATCTCAATTATATATATATATATATATATTCATTCAATCATAGTAAATTTTAAATTACGAAAATGTCTCGACCAGGTCTTAGTGGTGATGTAGCTTGGTCCTAATCGGGTCCCAAAGGTGTGCCGGCAGTGTTCCGGTTGGGTCCTGGTAGGGTTTCGAGGTCTGTCAATTTGACAATGTGACGCTCAAACTCGAAAATTGGTTTACGGTTTTTTAAAAAGGTCAAATACTTTTTTGCCCATTGTGATTTAATAACTTTAATTTTTGCTCCTACGGCTTAGTTTTTATCACAGAAGATACCTCAGGTTTATATAAATACGGAAATAGTACCTCTGTCAAACTTTCGCTCAAAAGTTGACGGAACTTCACGTTAACGTCCCTAAAATCTTGACATGTGTATATATATGACATGTGTATATATATATATATATATTAAAAACATTAAAAAAATTAAATTAAATTAAAAAAAAATATATAAAAAAAATTTAGAAAGGGGGGGCCGGCCACCCCCATGTGGTGGCTGGCCCTTTTTGGGGTGGCTCGGGAAACCACCCCCAAGTTGCAGAAAAGAAGACAGGAGGGGAGTGAGTGATGAACGGTTTCTTTTTATTTTCTGCATTTCCCTCACTCCCCTCCTGTCTTCTTCCTCAATCCACACTCTATTTCCCTTCCACTGCTTCACTGTCACGACCACAAAAAAAGCCTTCAAATCCTTCTCTTCTGTCACATACCCAAATGAGAAATTAGGGTTGGGGTTTGATCGATCAATCTCTGCAAAACCCCAATTCATGGCGACTTCTCTACTTTTGCCTGAACTCATTTTTCTCTCTCCGCAAACCGTTCCACAGCGCCAGCTTTGTTTCTCTAAGCATTCTTTCTTTGTATAAAATGGGGGTGGCCAACCACCCGTGGCTTCCGGCCGCCCCTTTCCAATTTTTTTTTTTTTTTTTTTTTTAATTTTGTCTGTGGACACGTGTCAAGATTTTATGGGCGTTGGCGTGAATTTCCATCAATTTTTGGACGGAAGTTTGACGAAGCTACCATTTCCGTCTTTATGTAAACTCGAAGTACCTCATGTGATAGAAACTAAAATTTAGGAGACAAAAAATAAAATTGTTAAATTACAAGAGTAAAAAGATATTTAACCATTTTAAAAATATAAACCATTTTTTAAAAATTAAAAAATATTTTTCGTTAACTATTATTTTTTGTCGCACAAAATACCAATATATATGTTTGTTGAAAAATATTATTTTTTTGGCTTTGACTTAAAAATGATAAGGTTACTCGTCTCTTTTCTTTTATACAAAAGGAGAGAAATAGAATGATGGAAAAAGAGAATCTGATTTGTTGAGGAAAGTAAGCCCAAGCCCCGTGAGTAACATTACCAATTTACCATATTCCAAATCTTTACTACAAGACAAAAATATCCCAAAACGCAACTCTAAGAACTAGTTTTTATTTTGTAGTTTTGCTAAAGACAAAGACAAAATACAAAATACATATTTATTAAAAGTTGTTATGTGTTTTGAGATGTTTATTAACGTATTTATTTTGAGAACATAAATAAAAAAAAAACAAACAAACAAAAATATTGACAATCACATAACCTATTAAATTCTGACAAATGAAAAGAAGCTACATATGCTTCTACAAGGGAAGGGGGTTTGCAAAGCTCTTCAAATAATTCTAGTTATACAACTGAAACTTACAAAACTGCCAATGCTACACACTGTCAAAGGGAGAAGTGAGAAAGGTAAAAACAAATCACTTTTTTGCAATATATACATTAACCCACAAGAGAAAAGTAGAAAACAATAAACTTCCTAGGTTACACTTCCAATGGATTCAATTCCAAATCTTCAGACATACCCATTTGAATCTCCAACTAATCCTAATTCCTGATTAATGCAGCAGCTTAGATTCCAAGAAATTGATGAATTTAGGGATTTGAGGGGCTTTCTACATGCTTGGTTACTGAGTCTTTTGTGATCTGATCACCCTCACTTAATGGGGAGATGTTTTCCCCAGCTTCAGCTCTATTACCCTCAGGCATACAACGATCCTCTTGAATTGGGTCCATCCCACGGCTACCATGGGTTCTCAGTGGACAGTGAAAAGAATGGGAGTTGAAGGACTCCGCCCTGTAATTGGATCGAACAGCTGAACTGAACAAGGGCTGCATCAACCGTTTTCTCTCGGACAACTCACGCAATGATATTCGACAAACAGGACATGTTGAATGTTGCTGCAGCCATATGTCTATGCAGGTAACATGGAAGAAGTGCCCACAGTAGGGGAGGATACGCAATGTATCTTCACCGCGGAATTCTGCAAGGCAAACAGTGCATCTGCCACATATGTAAAATTTCATTAGTACGGTATATGAGCAGGAAATGCAAATGACTATGTTGAAGGAAAATAAAATCCCAAATCTAAAGCACTCCTACAAGTAACCAGCTTATGAGAATATCACAGCACAGATGTCTTCGCATAAGCTACCAAACATTTAACCTTCAACTAATTTCTGTTTTTTAATAAACCAAAAAAAACTAAATTTTAATAAACTGAAACAGAAAAGAATCAAACAGAAACAAAGAATAAAAGAGAAGATGCTAAAGAGTGCTTAGCAGATGAAGTCATATACATTATTAAAATATATATATATTTCTCATTCTTCCCCAGAACTAACCAGATTGTCAACCTTTTTCTTCATTTAAGCTGTAATTTAAAGGGCAAGGCATCACGTTGTACCAAGAAGAGATAAAAACTGCAGTCTTTGATTCATCAAAACATATATGGCAAGCAATTATGAGGAAAACAAGAAGAAAGCATGAAGGAAAGAAAACCCTTAAACATTGAATGATATAACATACAAACCTCTAATGGTACCACCACATTAAAAAAAAAAAAAAAATGTATTGCAAAACCAAACTGAAATGACGTCATGGATTAATGCCAAGATTATTCTGCATGGCCAGACTTAAAGCATTATAAAAAGGTTTGTAAGTGAGTTCATCATACTTTGTGGTATGACCAAGAGATAGTTTCTTTTACTCAGCTTTGCCTATTGCATAGGGTCAATGGATTAATCAACATGCGTTTACAACACTGCTACATACATAAGTGGATGACTTCTCAAAGGGATGGCCTTCGCAAAAGAGCCTATCCCATATTGGCGTTAAAAAGGATGGAAAATAGTGCACATGACCTACACGTGCGTATTTTGGACTTGAAATACACAAATTGCTCTAAACTACCAATTTGATACTAGACCCCTTTAAGCTACCATTTCATTGTGATTTGGCTCTTCCTTTAGATGTTTGCATTAATATGAACGGAAAATGCCGTATGTGACATACACATGCGTATATTTGATTTGAAATAGAGAGAGAGAGAGAGAGAGAGAGAGAGGGCAAAGGGGTGGTCGATTACCATTTGAAGTGACCAAACACCCCCTCAAGGCTGACAGGGTAGTCAACCATCCCCTTAAGGCTTTTGAGGTGAGCAACAACCCCTTAAAGTTTGATGGGGTGGGCGATCACCCCTTGAAGGCTTTTAGGGATGGCCAAATTAAGGTTGAAAGATGGTTCAACCACTCCAAAAAGCCTATGGAGTGGTCACCTCTTGTTTTGAGGGTGGTCGGATAGTAACACCCGGGTCTCATATTGGGAAGAGGAGTTGCCCACCCAAAAGCTAACGAAGGGGCTCTTTTGCAACAAAATGGTACTTTGAGGGGATCAAATTCACAAAAGGTAGTTTGATGTTGTCTTTGCAAAACAGGTATGAGTTTGAGGTAAGTATATTTTCCCTAATTTGAATCATCAAGGTTAAAGACATTAAGTTACAAATTGACAAAGAATATTCTAGGAGATGTCAAGAATAATTCTTAAATATGAGTTAGCCGTCCTCCTAAAACTAGATTATCTTTTAATCCAACCAAATTCTTTCAAAAATATCAACTCACAAAATCAATAGATGTGTGTGTCAGAGAGAGAGAGAGAGAGAGCATCAAAGGTAGGTCAATCAATGAGAAAGTTGATGCTTGCTTTATGCAGTTAAATCTAGGTACGTGCATTGGTCTGCTCAAATTTTTCGCTGGAAGGAGTATTGACATAATTAATATAAGATATGGATGACTATATGCAACTTTAGTCCCAAAGATCAATTTTTAAGCAGCCATTTATTGTTACATTACATTTTTACATTACAACTGCTCATCATTTTCTTCAATTTACCTTCATTGTCTGAATTATATTGTTATTGATTGCTCTGTCCTTTATGTCTCTTTCCATCTCCTTAAATTATCTATTTGATGGAGAATGCACTTTTGAAGCCACCTAACGACAAAAACTTGTCCAAGAGAATTTTTCTATGTACACCAAATAACTACAAAATGTATTGATATAAGAAAACAATTGCCAAAAATTTGATTCAGACTATTATCCCAACAGTAACTCATTCAAACTCCACATGGCTCACCCTAATGCTAGATGAAGCCGAAAATGATGAAAGAATAATACAGGTACTATATTGTATATTTCGCCCACACTTCACATGGTACATGCTTTTAGAGTAGGAAAAATAGCAAAAATATCAGAACTTGAAAATGCTAGATACATAACAAACATCTAGAGTGAAGAACATTCACCTATATATAATAGGATTTGAAAGAAACACATAAAAGCCAGTACATTGAGGAATTCAACAACAAGAGAAATAACATACTGAGTATTTTCTGAAGCCGAGAAATATTCATCGCTAAACTTCCTTGTAGGAAATTTTGCTACAACCACAGGTTCAAGACCATGCAAACCTCGCTCCAGCTGTACGATAAAAAAGTGAATGATGGCAAGTGCATGGCCAAGGCAGAGTAATCTATATAAGATAGTTGAACTGCTAGAAAGGAAACCAATCATAAATTATATTACAGACAACCCAATAATTCAAAACATATGGCGTAGCTCAACTAAAATGGTCGGTTAAGACTGTCGAGTAAAACACAAACTAGTATGAGACCTATAAATGCAAGAACTGTCAAAATGGCAAGATACCAAATTACATAAGATTGACAGCAAACACAAATAAAAGTTGAACGAAAACTAGAACCAAAAACCCTGGTAGTTCCTGTGAAACCCACATCAATGGTTTTCCAGAATACAGAAGCAAATTACCAAAGCCCTTGTATAGATAATCATTCTCTTTTTGCATTAATGGGATTTGGAATTCCAATTCCACCAACAAGGGAATATGCCAACATAAAACTCCTAGCTTGTACAACCAAACACGGTAATCAAATTACATAAGATAGACAGCAAAACCAATAAACGTTCCAAGAAAACTATAACCAAAAGCCCTGGTAGTTCCTGTGAAACCCACATCAATGGTTTTTCAAATTACAGGAACAAATTATCAAAACCACTGTATAAACAATCTTTTTTTTTTTTTCCTAAAAATTAAAAAATTTAATGGGAATTGGAATCCTCTCGTATTCCAGACTATGGAATATGCCAAAATAAACTCCTAGCTTGTGCAAGTAAAAACAGACTAATTCTTTTGAATACACCAAATCAAATAAACATAACACAAAGACAGTAAAAAAGAAATGGCTTACGATACTGAGATCAGATCTATAAGCGACTGGTAAGGAGCGCCTGGTAGCATTCAAGTGAATCCGAGCGCAAACGAGTCGCGTGCATACGAACACGATGAACATGGTGCTCACCCCGAACCCAATCACCGTCATCACCAAATTTATCCCCGAAGATATCATTTTTCCCAAACAACAATAAAAGAAATTAATTCTTCAAAAACCCAACTTTCCCAATCCCACTTCAAAACCAAAAACGAAAAAGTCACAGAGCTATCATTATCTGACTTCTCTTCCCATAGAGTAATGGAACTTAGTCTTACAAAGACTAGAACAGTAAAAAATTTCACACTCCGAGAGCCAGAGCTGGCTTCACATAAACACCCAGATCAGACTTCTACCCCTAAGAACTATCATTCTTCAGAGTTGTTCAGAAGTGGGTGTTTCTGAAGAAAGGGTATGGAGGTGACTGTTTCATTCTTGCAGAGAGTAGAGAATCAGTGGAGAAGATGACAGCCATGGAGGGATTGGACAGAGCCAGTGAGTGAGAAAGCCCATAAAAAGGAAATTGTGGGATTATCAGGGAGATAGCGATAAAGAGGGGGAGGTGTAGATTTTTAGGCGTCTGAGAACAGGATTCATGGGGGAGAGATTTCGGAGTGTCAGATCCAAGTCCCACTGTAAGCCTGTAATGTTCGGAATGGAGTCAATTTTGTTTATTATTATTTTTTTTTTATGTAATTTTAAAATTTTAGTTTGTTTTTTTGCAAGTTTACTTTAATTTATAACGAACTATAATATATCTAAAAAATATAATAGTTTCCTGAATTTATTGTACTTAATATCATCATAAATATTAAAATAATAGATTCTGAATTTTTTGAATTAAAAATATATCCAGAATGATTTGATGGATTGCAGTTTTTTTTTTTTTAACGTACAAATCGGTATAATAAAGTTACATGTAATCTCTAAGAATTAATTTAATCGTTTAATGAAATAAAAGTCATTAATTTAAATTATTTTTACTCTTTTGTGTGAACATATCAAAAAAAAATAAAATAAAATAAAATTACATGTATGGCAAAAAATACATGTATGTTTGTTTGTTTGTTCATAAATTAGCTACAAATGAGTTAGTAGATAATTTATGCGGGTATTTTTTTTATTGAAATTTTATGTAATTTATTTATTTATTTTTTCTTGAGGGGTGTAATTTGTTATTTAAATTGTTAGTAATTTAAATAATAATATAAGATAATTTTATGAGATTCACCTTCTCAAATAAATTAAAGAAGAATACCATGGTTTTTCTTGGTGTTTTCCTAATTTAACGTAAATATATATTTTTTTTCAAATTAGAAAAAAACTTACTCCACTCGTTTCTCATATTATTATTGTTATTATTATTAAAAAGTAATATCCATATAAAATTAAAAAAAATACTAAAAAAACACCAAAAAGAGCCGTAGCGTTTCTCTAAACTAAATTATCTAAAACATTTGGAACAAATAGTCCCATAAAAACTCTCATTAATTTTACTTGGATATTTTCTTACTTTTTCCTTTCTGGAGAGGTAGAAGTTACATTTTTTTAATACTAAAAATAGAATGGTGAGCAATAATAATAGGGTACAAAGAGGTATCTTTCACTTCAGATTTGATTAAAAAAAAAAAAAAAAAGATTTTTCACTTTCAGATCCACTCTGATATTGGGTAAAGTAATCCACTCGAAATTTTGTCTTGTTTGGCGGGAGAAATAGTACAATTACATGATTAAAAAAAATTAAGGAGACCATTACCCAAATCTTTACTAAAGTCTAAAGCTATTGCTTAATGACGTATTACAAATTATAAGCTCCTCCTCATGACAATGTAGTTGACTTAATAAGTTAAGTAAAAATCTTAGACGAGCAAAGATTCTATTCCCATCGTATTGGTTAATGTGCTGTATTTTAAGTGATTTTTTTATATTAATTATTTTTTAAAAAAATATCATCCACATGAAACAGACTATGAGTTGGTGTGAATTTAATGTGAAGAGTGACATTTTTTGTGGGTAAATGTAAAGAATATCATTACTTATAAGTAATGTTGTTTTGTACATTTATTTATCACACTTATTTATATAGGTTGACAACTTGACATGACGTATTTTAAGTGTAATATATCAGTTTCATATTAAGAAGATGAGTAATCCACATAAAGAGTAAATGGTTTATATGAGATGTTCATGGTACTAAATCTCACATTGTTTATTTACTATGTGAAATTGAGTTTTATAAGTAATTATAGGAAAACTTCAAATTGATTAGTATTTTTGGGGTGATAACATAAATATAACTAACGCTTTTTCCTCGGTCGTTACATTAATTAAAAAAAAAAACATTCATATAAGCCAATGTAAAATAAGTACGAAAAATATCATTACTTATTAGTATATTGTTTTTCTTTGAAATTTAGTAGGGGTGGTAACTGTATATATATATATTAGTGTATTTTGTTAGTACTATTCATTTTGAACAAAGAGTTGAACATATATTTATAAAATTGCCATGAATTTCTTACTATGTGACAAATATATATATATTTTTAATCACATGTGTGAAGATCACGGGTTTTTAATAGCATTAAAAGAGTTAGAGAAAATTCTATTTAAAAAAATGTGTTTCTCACATGTTTAAGAGACGTGTGACAATTTTATAGAGTGAGTTGAAAGCACTTTCTCTAATCAAATTTAAAGGAAAAATTTGCCAATTTTGTTGAGAAGAGATCGAGTTATAACCCAATTAAAATAAATAATGATATTTTTCATAATTATTTTACATTAGCTAACATAGTGTATTTTAAGTGACTTTTCATGTCAATCATTTGAAAAAAAAAAAAAAACACTTAAAAAACATTACGCCATTTGATATAAAATATTATGCCATCAAAATACATGAACAAGTCAAGTCAACGGTATTTGTAAACTTGTAGGCAGATAAGTATAACACATAAGGTAGAGTGAGCCCTCCAGCCGTTAGATTAAAAATTCATCTGATCTAAAGTCAAAGAATATTTAGGTGAGTTAGCTCAATTAAAAAAGAAAAAACAAATTAAAAGAAAATGTCAAGTAAAATTAATTTCATGATGTTTTGTTTTTAACATGAAACTTAACAAATATTACAAAAGCAACCTAATTCAATTATTTTTGTAGTTTAACTGAAAGAGGAGGAAAGAATCACAGACTGATTCTAATCCCTCTATGCAATATATATATATATATATATATATATATATATATATATATATATATATATATATATATATGCTTTGCGTAAAATAGTATTAGAGAATCACTACTTTTTTTTTTTAACGAATTGGAATCATTCCAAAGGGGAAAACATGAAGGGAACAAAGAAATATGCTTGATTCTTATGATTTGTGATCAATTGTGTGGTTTCAAGTGTTTTTGTTTTTGTTTTGTGTTCGGTAAAATTTTGAAAAGTATTTTTTTTTTTTTGGTAAGAAATTCTAAAGAGGGATTTAAAACATGTGAAATTAAGAAGTGTTTTGGAAGGGGCCAATTTTTTTTTTTAAAAATGCTATATGTAAAGTATATTCGTTTCATAAACTTAAAAAGTCTTTCTAAAAAATATTGAGAAGTGTTTAAAAAGAAATAGGAAAAAATTTACTTAACCCTCCTTTAAATTTAATCGCTTTTGCAATTTCTCTCAACTTCTTAAAGTTCAAAAACTTTCGATTTAGTGTATTAAGCTTTGCAAAATTTACAACCTCACCCCTTAGTTGGAATTTTTATTTTTATTTTTTTTATTTTTGTTAAATCCTAATGGAGTGATAGGAAATTCTCAAAATACCCCCATATTTTCTTTTTCTTTTTACTTTTTTTTTTAAATAAAAAATTAATTGTATTTTAAGGATAATTTTGTAATTTTATAAAGTTTATCTGGGTATAATGGTCAATTTATCTTTTGACTATCTAACTTAACCCCAAACCCTAGTGGGAGGGGTGAGATTGCAAATTTTATAAAGTTCGATAAACTAAATTGATAGTTTTTTAACTTTAAATGGTAAAGATTACAAAAAATAATGATAATTCAAGAAGGTTAAGTAAAGTTTTTCGAGAAAAAATCAAATGAAATGGGCATGTATTAAAATAGGAAAATCATTCATTTTTCTTACACCTACCTCGGCATCATTCATTGGCTTTCCTAAGTTTTTAGCTTTGTAATGCGTACTACTGTACTAGGCATGAAAAATGGAAAGCCAATGAATGATGCCGAGGTAGGTGTATGAAAATGGACATGGCCAATGAAATGGGAATGTATGAAAATAGAAAAGTCAAACTAAGGGGCATATGAAAAATCCATTTAGTAACTGTTATTTGAAAAAAAAAAAAAAAAAAAAACAGAAATATTTTCAAGGATTTAAGGTATGTTTGGAATTGCGTTTGAGGGGCCTAAAAATGCGTTTAATACTCAAAATCTATTTTAAGAAAAAAAAAATACTCGTTTAGTAAAAAAAAATTAAAAGCTCTTTTAAGGGTCTAAAAAACCTAAAAATAGTAAAAACACACTTTTAGCAAACTTAAAAATGAAACTTTTGCCAAAAACCCTTTTTTGACTTAAAAACTCTATTTCTGAAGTACAATCTCAAATAGGCTCTTAAAATTTTTTATTGCGTTAGAGCTTATTTGAGATTGCGTTTGAAAAATAGAACTTTTAAGTCAAAAAGAGCTTTTGGGCAAAAACTTCATTTTTAAGATTTTGTCAAAAATGTGTTTTGGCTATTTTTAAGTTTTTCGAACCCTTAAAATGCTTTTAATATTTTTTTTATCAAATGAGTACTTTTTTTTTCAAATAAATTTTTTGAGTATTAAAAATATTTTTAAACTCTCTAAACGCAATTTCAATCTGATCTTAAGCAAAGAAAGCAACCATTAAAACAGTTAAGGGTACTTCACCGTGAAAGTGAAATTGAAAG
>NC_081541.1:38135142-38139141 GCF_901000735.1 Corylus avellana | reverse complement strand
TTTTGGTAAGAAATTCTAAAAAGGGATTTAAAACATGTGAAATTAAGAAGTGTTTTGGAAGGGGCCAATTATTATTATTATTTTTTTAAATGCTATATGTAAAGTATATTCGTTTCATAAACTTAAAAAGTCTTTCTAAAAAATATTGAGAAGTGTTTAAAACGAAATAGGAAAAAATTTACTTAACCCTCCTTTAAATTTCATCGCTTTTGCAATTTCTCTCAACTTCCTAAAGTTCAAAAACTTTCAATTTAGTGTATTAAGCTTTACAAAATTTACAACCTCACCCCTTAGTTGGAATTTTTATTTTTATTTATTTTTATTTTTGTTAAATCCTAATGGAGTGATAGGAAATTCTCAAAATACCCCCATATTTTCTTTTTTTCTTTTTCTTTTTACTTTTTTTTTAAATAAAAAATTAATTGTATTTTAAGGATAATTTTGTAATTTTATAAAGTTTATCTGGGTATAATAGTCAATTTATCTTTTGACCATCTAACTTAACCCCAAACCCTAGTGGGAGGGGTAAGATTGCAAATTTTATAAAGTTCGATAAACTAAATTGATAGTTTTTTAACTTTAAATGGTAAAGATTGCAAAAAATAATGATAATTCAATAAGGTTAAGTAAAGCTTTTCGAGAAAAAATCAAATGAAATGGGCATGTATTAAAATAGGAAAATCATTCATTTTTCTTACACCTACCTCGGCATCATTCATTGGCTTTCCTAAGTTTTTAGCTTTGTAATGCGTACTACTGTACTAGGCATGAAAAATGGAAAGCCAATGAATGATGCCGAGGTAGGTGTATGAAAATGGACATGGCCAATGAAATGGGAATGTATGAAAATAGAAAAGTCAAACTAAGGGGCATATGAAAAATCCATTTAGTAACTGTTATTTGAAAAAAAAGAAAAAAAAAAAAGAAGTATTTTCAAGGATTTAAAGTAGGTTTGAAATTGCGTTTGAGGGGCTTAAAAATGCGTTTAATACTCAAAGTCTGTTTTAAGAAAAAAAAATACTCGTTTAGTAAAAAAAATTAAAAGCTCTTTTAAGGGTCTAAAAAACCTAAAAATAGTAAAAACACACTTTTAGCAAACTTAAAAATGAAACTTTTGCCAAAAACCGTTTTTTGACTTAAAAGCTCTATTTCTGAAGCACAATCTCAAATAGGCTCTTAAAGCTTTTAATTGCGTTAGAGCCTATTTGAGATTGCGTTTGAGAAATAGAACTTTCAAGTCAAAAAGAGCTTTTGGGTAAAAGCTTTATTTTTAAGATTTTGTCAAAAGTGTGTTTTGGCTATTTTTAGGTTTTTCGAACCCTTAAAAGTGCTTTTAATTTTTTTTTATCAAATGAGTACTTTTTTCTTCAAATAAATTTTTTGAGTATTAAAAATATTTTTAAACTCTCTAAACGTAATTTCAATCAGATCTTAAGCAAAGAAAGTAACCATTAAAACAGTTAAGGGTACTTCACCGTGAAAGTGAAATTGAAAGTGAGTGTGAAAGTGAAAGTTAAAGTTAAAGTGAAGGGTAAAGATATAGAGCACGCCCGGCGTGCTTCAACAGTGAAGCACGCCGGCTATGATTTTTTTTTTTTATTATTATTTTAATTTTTTTGAAAAAAAAAAAAAAAATTTTTAGCCTGGCGTGCTCTATATCATGACCCGTAAGTGAAAGTGTCTCAGGTCCTTTCACGTGGCTACCATCTATAACTACATATTTTTTTTTTTTTTTTCATTGACATGAAAGTGAAATGCCACGTAATAAAGTGAGAGTGACGTGTGATTTTTCCCAACTTGAAGGGAAGCTCATGTCATTCCCCCCCTCCCCGAAAACAATGGAAGAAGAAAAGGCCAAAAGCCTAAAAATGATAGATTAATTGTACTTTGGTTGATTGTAACATTTTGCTTTGCCAAAAAAGACATACCATAACAGCACCTACCTCGGCATCATTCACTGGTTTTCCTATGTTTTTAGTTTTGTAATGCATATGAGGTATTGGTTCTGGCAGGACAATTAAATAATGAGTTTTGTCCCAAATCCCGGGTGGATACTTCCAATCACCTCGGGGTGGTTGGCCAACCACTTACAAGTGTTGGGAGGTGGTGCTATGTTTTTTCTTTTGTTTGTTTATTTTTTTTTTTTTTTTTTTAATTTTTTATAAATTTTGAGGGTAATTTTGTCATTGTACATAAAAAAAAGCATGTGTATAACATGTGGTTAATATTCTATTTTTAACGATCTTGGCTTACTGAAGGACTAGTTGAAGGGGATTGATTGTGACAATCAGGGCCGGCTCAATGGCTAGGCCGATAAGGCGGTTGCCTAGGGCTCCCAGTTAGTAAGGCCCAAAATTTTTTTTAATAAGACCCAAAAAGTTTTTTAATAAAGCCTAAAAAAAAATTTTATTTTATTTTAACTTAAGGCCTAATTTTTTTGTTTTAAATAAGGCCTAAAATTTTTTCCCATAAAAATTTAAGGCTTCTCAAATAAGGCCTCAATATAATAAGCTAATTGTAAAATAAGGCCAATTAACTCAAAAAAACAAATATGCCACATCAATTTTTTTGGGCATCTAGGTTAAAGTTAAACTTAAAAGTCATGAAACAACAATGAGAATGAAAATAATAATAATATTATAAAAATATAAAAATATTATTAAAATAAATATTATTTAATTAATATTTAAATATTAAAAAAAAATAAAGTCAAACTTTACAATTTCGGCTAAGGCCTCCAAATATATTGAGCCGGCCTTGGTGACAATTGGTAGTTCACAAGGGCAACATGTAAATAAGTGATAGTATTTTTTTTATTATTATTAGCACTCCAATTTCTAATAGCACTCCAATTTCTAATTTAATGACATTAAGATCACTATTTTGAATATAGAGCATCTTTGGTGGGAGGTTGTACAAAAGGGGATTTTTGTGCACCAATCAGAAGCTCACACATCAGCTAATTTCACAAAACTTATGTTTAAAACAAAGACACAACCAGACCATGATACACAGCACGTTGGCATGCGTGGTACGCCAGCTAAATTTTTTTTTATTTTTAATTATAAAAAAAAAAAAAAAAATTTACGCTGGCGTACCACACACGCCAGCGTGCTGTTTAGCTTCACCCGACACAACCACATCAGATTATACTCTGTATGAGATTTTTTTTTTTTTTTTTTTTTAAACTAAACTAAAATTGAAGTCACCCCTTCCCTACTTGGGGTGGCCGCCAAGGGAGACAGAGGCCGTAGAAAGCCAGCCCCAAGCCAAGATGGGGGTGGCCGCGCGTCACCCCCAATTTGGTTGGGTTGCCGCGCGGGCCACCCAGCCAGATTTGGGGGGTGGTTCTTGCGGGCGACCCATTCAGATCTGGGGTGGTTCTCACTGTTTTACACCTTCTTATGGAGATCTCAGCAAACATGAGTAACCACCAATCGAGAATAAACCCAATCGGCCACCAATTGAGAAAAAACCCAATTGGCCATCAACCACCATCAAGAATAAACACCCACAGAAAATCAACCACCAACTGAAACTCCAAAACCCACAATCAATCAAAACTCAGTACCATAGAAGAGTTCCATGTTTTCACTTTTTCATGTTAGTTGCTTCCATGTTTCCCAAGACAAAAGAGCTATAATAACATACAACTTTATGGTCAATCGGCAGAAAAAAGAAAGAGAGAGAGACCTTAGAGAGATGGAGTCTTCAATGTGGAACCTTGGAGAGATAGAATCTTTAATGTGGAAAGCTGGAGAGTTGATTGTCTTAAAATCGTTTTTTTCTGCAAAAGCCAACACACAGATTTAGAAGGTGGATTCTTATTTTTTTTCTAAGAATATGGGGTACGGTCTTGCTTTTTCTCAGAAGATGGAGAGAAGCCATGGGGTGGCTGGCGAGCCACCCCATGGCCTGCCGCCACCCCCACCCCCTTTTGGGGTGGCTGCCGGCCACCCCTTCAATTTTGGTTTTTTTTTTTAAATAATTTTTTATTTC
>NC_081541.1:38037992-38135097 GCF_901000735.1 Corylus avellana | reverse complement strand
TTTTTTTTTTTTTTTTTTTTTTTCTTTTTCTTATTCTTATTCTTATTCTTATTCTTATTCTTATTCTTATTGTGAAATTGGTTGATATGTCAGCTTGTGAATGGTGGGCACAAAAATCCCCTTTTATGCAACTTTTTTATATAAGTTATTCTCTTTAAGATATTTTCAAATCAAGACCTCTATTTGGCTTGGACTAATTATTGTTAAAAAAAAGAAAAAGAAAAAGTTTCACTAGTTAATTACCCATAATTTCCTTGGTCCTTTACTTCCGTGGTCATGGATACCTATAATCCTCGCCCACAATGGAGAGCTATATACATGGAGATTCCATGGCTATGGAGCTTGATAAGGCCTTCAAATGTGGGTTTTTATTATTATTATTATTATTATTATTTTTTTTGAAATTCTAAATTTGATACCTCCGTCAATCTCTAATAAGGAAGATGGCTAGTGACCACCCCTGACCCTCTGCGCTTGCCGAGGGAACACCGTCAAAAGGGGCAGCACGAGGTGGCTCCTAAGTCCTAGCCACCCACCCCCTCATGGAGACTCATGAAATTATGAGTTATTTTATGGCAAGCAAAGACATATATAAAAGAGGTCACCTTCATTATTTCCTTGTCATATTTGATAGCTCCCACTATAAAGCACTTTTTAAATGGAGTGGACTTCGGAAAGAATGGTACATATATATTATCCTTCCTGTAATGGCTACTTCCAATAGAGAAACGAAAGTTTCTAAGTTGATCCAAAAAGGTTGTTATCTATTGCAAAAGCCTATATATTCTATAGATAACTTCTCTATGCTGACATGGTATCGCCACTAAAAATTGTATCCAAAATATCTTAAGGTAATGGGTTGATGCATGCAATGACGTCATGATTGAATTTTTCTACAATAGTATATTTCAAATGGCAAAACAAAAATTCGTAAAAAAACTTAATTTGTGTCAAAACAACATATATATAAAAGTTATTCTTTTTGTGCCATCTAGTGAAAGGTTGACACATTAATCTAAAACAAAAATATAAGATGTTAACAAAACACCAAATCGCTACCAAACCTCTCTTTTTTAATGTCTCGTGAAAGTCAATTAACTAGTAATTAAATTCATGGTTTGCCTCTCAGTTTTGTCCCTCACAGAATAAAACTCAGAGATAGTAACATTTGCTAAGCGAGAGAATGCAGTGGAAGACTTTCAGCTACAAGAATAAGAAAGCAATAACTAAATACCACAATCATAAAAAACAGAGTAACGATAAAACATCATAGCATAAGTAGATCTTCAAATTGTACTGGTCAAAGACCAATCATCAAAATAGATTACAACCCATCATAATTGTCTGAAAATAAGATAACAAAATCAACGCCTAAGTTTAAGTAATGTCAGCATGATGACAATCTCAATCATCTCCGCCCGTATGGTTCTTCCATCGTCCCACATGGACTTTAGCCAAACCGGGTCCATGTCCTCAAAAATGACCTAAATCAAGTCCCTGGCCACCACCAGCTGGTTGTCAGTATACATCATCCTCTATGCTAGCTAAATCGCGCAATTATACATAATGTAAGGGGAAAAATAGAGGGTTAAGTCTTTAGTGAGTAAAACTGTACATAGTATTTATGCTATTTAGTGATGAACTCCGTTTGATAAAGTATGCATCATTTTGACTATAACAGTTATTCATAAATGCAGTATAGGTATAGTACATGTTATAATTATGTGAATGAATGATAATTCAACTATATGGTTTATCCGAAATATTACTCATTTTTAGCAGGGTTGGCGCTGTCCCGAGTGATCTGTAATGTAATGCCAGTGCCCCGACTATTGTACGCTACCATCCATAACACTAGCAGCTTAACTGAGTCCGACTTCGAGTGGTGTAACGCCTCGAAAATTAATTAATTGGTAATTAATTTCACGGTTCGTCTTTCAACCTTATTCCACTTCGAACAAGACTTAAGGACCTCCACTCCTCGAAAATAGAGGATACTAAACAGCGGACAAAAAGATTCTATAAACATAATTGTTACAATCAAAGCGTCCACCAAAAGATCATCAAGTAGCTAAAATCATACTATACAAGTCATCATCTTTACAAGGGATTCATGCTAAACCTCAATATGCAAGCATGAATAAAAGCTTTAAGTCTACAACTTAACCCACCAGCACTAGTTACCATGAGCATCAACCTAAGTTTGCAATAAGTCCTCAAGCACAGTTCGGGTCGAATCCTCCACAATGTTCGGAAGCTTCGTGGTATCCATCTCTAACTGCATAGTTGTACATATGGAAAAAAAAAAAGAAAAAAAGAAAGGGAAATAATACAAGAGTAAGTTCGACAATTTAGTGGGTATAAATTCACATGACATACCTGTCATTAAATAGTGAACTCAGTTGTTTATAAAGCACATGCAATATTATGACAGTTTATCATGGATGTGATATAGATACAATATATGCTTATAATCATGAGTAACAGTAATAGTTCAACCATATGATCTATCCGAGATATTACCCATTCTCAGCAGGGTTGGCGTTGTCCTCGAGGGACCTGTAATACAACACCGGTGCCCTGAATATTATACGCTACCATCCATCCCATTAGTGGCACGACCAAGTCCGACCTTGGGTGGTTCACACCACTAATGATGTCCGTCCTATAGTGACCATCCATTAGGGAATTGTTGCGCCTGGTCACGAAACTATTGGATCCAAAGCTCACACACACACACATTTGACTATAAAGTTAACCTGCATAGTAAGCCCATGGCCATTATCCCGCATGTACCAGTGTATCATGTCATACGGTGCAATTAATCTCATCAGTCTTTTACATGCATAGTTTTACAAGCCTCATCATTATCTTGTTAATCAACATACGTTTTCGTAAAAGAGAGTTCACAGTAGTTCTAAAATGTATTTTATGAGAGTTGCAAAATATGCATGTTTGATATATATAAAATAGACGTGCAATGCAGAAAAAGTAACAACAAGCATCCATGTGAGTTTGTACTCACCCGGGTCGTAAAGTTCCTCCATAAAATTTCCTTGAGGCTCCATAACCTCCAATACTGAGAAAAGACCTATCAATAGTTCTAAATCCAACTAAAACGAACTTAGAACATGAAAACAGAGGTTATCGGACGACTAGCCAAAGTGGCATTTCCTAGAACACTCCTGACTGTACGTCTGGGTCCGTGGCCGTACGTCTGTCCAGAAGGCTCGTATGTCCGGTCTCGTGGCTGTACGTCTGCTCAGAGAGTTTTAGGCAGAACCTCATTTGGTTCAACCGTCCTCCTATCCTCCTAAACTAGTTCTAAAGCTATTAAAAGGAGACCTAAAATCTCTTATCTCAAAACAACACCTCCATGCGAAAGGAATTATGCTCAACAAGAATTAAACGCTAAACATGCTTAAACCAAGATTAAGAGCAACAACATAACTAGAAGCTCAAAACTAAAAACTAAGCTAACTATAGAAAGCACTTAAACCACATAACGACTAGGAAATAAGCTAAGCTTAGAAGATTACCTCCTTGAAGCGAAAAACCTCAAGAATCACCTCTTCTTCTCCAAGACTCACAAAGCACTCACACAGGGGTTTTAGAGAGCTTAAGGCAAGAATGAGCGTAAAGGGTGAGGGGTAGGGAGTATTTATAGGTGAGACAAAGCTGAGGGCACTACTAACTATTCCAAAAAGTAGCGGACGTCCTTTACTATATGAGTGTACGTCCGGTACTATTTACCTAACAGTCTAAAGGCTGTAGCGTACATCCAGGTATTATCCAGGGGTTAACCCAAAAGTAGCATACGTCTAGTACTATAGGGGCGTACGTCCATGTACTATTTGCAGAGTACGGCGTACTATTGCCAACGAACGTCCGGTGGTCCCCATGTGTACGTCTTGTACTATTGTCAACATACGTACGGTGGTTCCTGTTAAGTGCTAAAATATTTATATTTTCAGCCCTTAACTTGCATGTTTTAATCCTTTTGTTTTAGTTAATTAGGTCATTTTAATTCATTTTTGTGTTTTTCACACTTTTGTAGGCTTTTGGAAGAAAATGAAGTAAATCTGGAAGATTTGGGCTCAAAGAGAGAAGATGGGAAAAATGGGAGACCCTGACATTGCGATTGATTGCAGGTTCCCTGCGATCGAGCATAGTACCAGAGAAGACACAACACGAAGTAGGCCATGCGCAATCGAGCGCATAACAAAAAAGGATCGATCGCAGACCTGCGATCGAGCGCACAAGGGCTACGATCGATCGCACCTGTAAGCAGGAGACATATCAAGTGGCGGCCAGAGTGTCTTTCTTTCTATATTAGGGTTTTCCGACTTCCAATTGTAATAGGTTTTGAAACCCTACGAATTTTGTAGGTTTGTTAGTTTGTCAAGGACTTCTAAAGCCTATAAATAGACCCTTAAGCCTCTAGAATATGTATGCTTTGTAAGGAGGAGAATATGAGCTCTTCAAGTTCAAGTCTCGGGTTTATTCTTTAACTTTCTTTTCTTCTATTTTATGAAGGTATTTAACATCAACTTTATATGTAGCTAATTTATTTAGTACGGCTAGATTGAAGCCCAAGTTATGTTTAGTTAATATTTCAATATTGGCGCCTTTGTAATAATTTTGTTATGCTATTTAACTTGATTAACACCTGCTTGCGTAAATTCCTCATATGTGTGTGCCTTATCAACATATGCATGTGGTATGAACTAGTTAGTTAAATCAATTTGGATGTCCGAGTCTTGGGTTTAATAAAAGTAACAAAAGAATTTACACCGCGGTTCTTGGGTTAATTAATATGGGGAACCAGGAGTATACGCCAATGAGCTATGCCTCATGTGTTTGTCGATTCCCATAGAGTATATGCTTTCCTAAGGAACAACTTAGTATATACCATGCTAAATCCCTTAGAAAAGAAAAGAGTTAGAGTATACGCCATGCCTAACTCGTTGCTTAAGGAGATCTATAGCTTAAGGAGTATATGTCATGCCCTTAGGTTGACAAACATTAGATATGCATAACATGATCAAAGCATTGACATATTATTATATTAGCTTAATATAATTAGTGGTGGATATCAAAGCCCTACTTTTTATTATCATCACTTTAAAAAAAATCTTTGTTTTACTTAAGGAATTTATTTTTAAGCAAAATTCAGCAATTCTCGTGGGAATGATCATGTACTTGAACCATATACTACTATGTTGACCTTGTGCACTTGCAGGTAAAACGTATCATTATTTACCTACTAATTTAGGTAGATATTTGGCGCAACAAGTTTTTGGCGCTGTTGCCGGGGATTGTTTGATTTTGTTTGAAATTATTTGCCTTAGTTTATTTTTGTTTTAAATTTTTCTATTTTTATAGTCTTTTCCGCAGTTTCTGTGCCTCTGGAGGTGCGATTGATCGTGCACCAGTACGATCGAGCGCACCTTACAGTGCGATCGATCGCACATCCAGAGAGTAGCATAGTTACTGCACTAATTATAGATCTGATTTTTTCTTTTGTTTCATGCAGAGTCATTCAAGTCTGCATATTAGTAAGTTTTTATTTTTAATTTTGTTTTTATTTCCTCTTCAATTTTAACTTCTTTTTGTTATTTTATTTTTAATTTCATATATGTGGGGAGACATTCCAACACCACATGGACCAGGTTCTTTATGCCACGACCCTTATCACCATGTTAGAGAATGTCCTTGAATAAGACAAATTTCTAACAAAATTAATGGGCATAAGAACACATCGTTCTCTAGACCTGGGAATGACAACTATCATGATTCCTGCAACCCAACCTAGAGCCAACAATCAAATTTCCCGTGGCAAGTTCAAGCTCTTAGAAATTATTCATATTCCTCTCAATCGGATCTGCCACTACAAGATCAGCTGGCTGCCATGCAAAGGACATTAAATATGCTTGGAAACTCCATGACTACCAGGAACATATCTCCCATTCAGCCAACCACTCAACTTCAGGTATGTGCCATATGTTCTCAATTAAATCACACTACTGAGACCTGCCCTTTGTACTCATCCGCAGATCAGGAGCAAGCCAATTATGTGGGACAACACACTTATCCTCTCAAGAACAATCCTTACTCCAACACTTATAATTCAGGGTGGCACAACCACCTCAATTCTTCATGGAGTAACAGTAGGAACATTCGAAACCCTCAAGGACAACAAGGCAATTTCCAACAAACAGTTCAACCAGCCCAAGACCCATAAGAGGAGGACCAGAAGAGTCTTTTACGACAAATTGTGACTTCACAACAGCAATCAACGGCTGATCAAAAACAATTCAATACAAGGACCGATCAAGCCATTCAAAGACTGAAAGTACAAATGAAAAAATTGGCCAGCGAGCTGAGGGCATCTCTCATCAACTGGCGTCAACAATACCAAGAACAAGAGTGTCAAAGTCAGTTGATGGAAAATCCTAATGAATAATATGTGGAGGAAGAGTACACCTACTATCATGAGCAAGCCGTCACATTGATGAGTGAAGAGGTGACTGAAAATCAAGTGGAAGAAGGGAAAGAGGAGCAAACTGAAATTCCACAAGAGCCACATCAGGAAAAAGAAGAGAGCACTAAGATTTTTTCACCATTAGCTCTCATTCTTGAAATTCCAAGAGGCTAAGAGAGAAGTCTGTTAGAGCTACCACATGAGCCAATTGAGGACATCAAGATAGAAAAGCTCCCTGAGTTTTCTTCTTACTTTATTCCAGTTCATGATTCCCCACTGGATGAGAAACTGTTTGAGAAAACTCAAAGTAGTCCTCCCCGATCTATAGACACTAGGAAGCCCCGTGCAATAGAAAAGATTCATTCCCTTTGGTGCAAGAGACGGAAAGATTGGTGCTTCAAGTTTAAAGTGCCACAGTCTAGCTGAAGACGTTAAACTTAGCGCTCATGGGAGGCACCCCATAGCATATCCTTTTATTTTGTTGTTTGTTTTATTTATATTTTGTTTTTGCTTTCCTTTGTGTTTTGTTTTTCTTTGGTGTTTTAGTGTTTCAAGTTTTTTGTCATGTTTTTACATTCTGTTACTGCGATCGATCGAGCGCAAGTCTCCACTTGTGGTTTCTTTGCCTTTGTCAGTGCGATCGCGCGCACCATGTGTGCGATCAAGTGCACTTGAGCAGCAAGCCATGTAACCTATTTTTGGGTCACTTTCCCCCATTCCCCACATCCTTTTCTTCCCTACGGCCACCACCATCATCACATATCACACACACAACACCCCATAGTTATCTTGTTATTTTATTTTTGTCTTTGTGTATTTTCATTTCATCTTTTTATCTTTAGTTTTGTTTCATTTTACTTGTTTGTGTGTTTTCTTATTTTGCAAGGACAAGTGTGCTTCAATTCAAGTTTGGGGGTGTGCTATAAGCCATGCTTTCCGAGATCATATCGACCATCTCTCGGGTACATTCTTTCTTTTACTTAGACACATTGGGGACAATGTGTCATTTAAGTTTGGGGGTATGGGAACACATGATTGTTCACACACTTTTTCCAAATTTCAAGTTATTTGTTTGTGTGTTTGTTTGTTTAGAAAAAAAAAAAAAAAAAATTATGTATGTTCATGTTTGCCCTAAAATTTCAGGTTGATCTAAAAAAAAAATTGTGGCTTGAATTCATCAGTGAGCTTAACATTTTGAACACATGATCTGATGAGTGAATCTGTTAGTTTGATTACTTGTTGAGGACAGTTGAAAAATCACATATTTGATCTGATTACACAAGCACATTAGCACATAATCTGTGAGGTATGACATGACGTCTGATATGCGTGTTTTCTGCATCTTGGATGAAATTGGATGACTTATTAGATGACACTATGGCATATATAGTTATGTTTTTTTTTAAAAAAAGATATGAATTAAATGATCATTGATGGCTGTTCGCTGAGTAACTGGACCTCTTGCCTCAAAGCATTGAGTGTTCACGTCAAAAGGTGAAAAATGTTGATTTGATCAATGTCATGGTTAGTTTGGTTTTGTAGCCTTTTTGACTCGAGTTAGTAGGTCCTTAGGGGTGTCTCTACACCTAATGCCCTAAAACCACCTGGTTTGGGAGTCATTGACTTAACACTCACTACAAGGGTCAATTAGAAAGCTTAAGGGAACCAACATTGCACAACCTGACCAAAAAAAAAAGAAAAGAAATATGCCATTGTTGTTCATTCTAATAGGGATTTCAATGAATTATGAGATAAGGAGACATTGCATATTGGAAAGATTTGGAAGCCTCATAATTTTGTACGAATTCACTGTACACAAATTTCAAACTTGTGATGATTTAGCATGTCCTTTGTAAGTAATTGCACTTTGAGATACCAATTCATTGAGAAGATGGAGTTCATCTTTTTAAGCTTACTTATGAAAGAAAATCATAATCTTGAAGTGATGCTTTAATTTTTCGAATAACATGAACTCTTGCATGATGTTTGTGGGTAACATTTCTGAAAAACCTTCACGAGACTTCACTCGTCCTCTAGAGAATCCCTAAAAGTTTAAAAGGCTTATTGCATATGCTAAATGCAACCGTATATCCCACGCAAGATGGATTTATCTTTTTGTTTTCTGTTTTTTCATTTTTGTTTTTTGTTTTGTATTGCTATGGGACTAGCAATATGTAAGTTTGGGGGTGTGCTTAACTTGCATGTTTTAATCATTTGGTTTTAGTTAATTTGATCATTTTAATTCATTTTTCTGTTTTCCACACTTTTGTAGGCTTTTTGGAAGAAAATGAAGTAAATCTGAAAGATTTGGGCTCAAAGAGAGAAGATGGGAAAAATGGGAGCCCCTCACACTGCGATCGATCGCAGGTTCCCTGCAATCGAGCGCAGTACCAGAGAAGACACAGCACGAAGCAGGCCATGAGCGATCGAGCACATAACAAAAAAGGATCGATCGCAGACTTGCGATCGAGCGCACACGGGCTACGATCGATCGCACCTGTGCGCAGGAGACATATCAAGTGGCGGCCAAAGTGTCTTTCTTTCCATATTAGGGTTTTCCAACTTTCAATTGTAATTGGTTTTGAAACCCTACGAAATCCCTAGGTTTACTAGTTTGTCAAGGACTTCTAAAGCATATAAATAGACCCTTAAGCCTCTAGAATATGTATGCTTTGTAAGGAGGAGAATATGAGCTATTCAAGTTCAAGTCTTAGATTTATTCTTTTCCTTTCTTTTCTTCTATTTTATGAACATGTTTAACATCAACTTTAAGTGTAGCTAATTTATTTAGTAGGGTTAGATTGCAGCCCTAGTTATGTTTAATTAATATTTCAATATTAGCGTCTTTGTAATGATCTTGTTGTGCTATTTAACTTGATTAACACCTGCTTGCATGAATTCTTCATATGTGTGTGCTTGATCAACATATGCATATGGTATGGACTAATTAGTTAAATCAATTTGAATGGCCGAGTCCTGAGTTTAATAAAACTAACAAAAGAATCCACACTGCGGTTCTTGGGTTAATCAACATGGGGAACCGAGAGTATACGCCCATGCCTTAGGCCTCATGTGTTTGTCGATTTTCATAGAATATATGCTTTCCTAAGGAACAACTTATAAGTATACACCATGCTAAATCCCTTAGAAAATAAAAGAGTTAGAGTATACGCGATGCCTAACTCGTTGCTTAGGGAGATCTATAGTTTAAGGAGTATATGTCCTGCCCTTAGGTTGACAAACATTAGATATACATAACATGATCAAAGCATTGGCATATTGTTATATTAGCTGAATATAATTAATGGTGGATATCAAAGCCCTACCTTTTATTATCATCACTTAAAAAAATCAATCTTTGTTTTACTTAAGGAATTTATTTTTAAGCAAAATTCAGCAATTCTCGTGGGAATAATCATGTACTTACACCATATACTATTATGTTGACATTGTGCACTTGGAGGTAAAACGTACCATTATTTACCTACTAATTTAGGTAGATATTTGGCACAACAATCCCTTAGCGTACGTCCTCACTAAAGACAAGAGCCTACGTACCGTGGTCCTTAGCATACGTCTGGTCTGAAAGTCTAAAATTTTCAAAATGCCCTTCCAGCTGTCCCTGGTGACCCAAAATCCAATTTAACCCTATAACTAAGCTACCTAAGCTTAGTTAAATGCTAACCCAAGCCTAAACCAAGATTAAAGACAACAACCTAACAAGGAGCTCAAACCAACAAATAAGCTATCTCGGAAAAGTGATATAACTGCTATGTAAGGAACAAAGTAAGCTTAGAAGGTTACTTGCTCGAAGCAAGGCCTCCAAAGAATCAATCTTCCTCCTTCAATAATTCTCACAACTCACAAAAACACTCAAGCAATAGTTCTAGAGGGCAATAGGGCGAAAATGAAGCTTAGGGGTTGAGTGGGGAGGGGTATTTAATATTTATAGGGCAGAAAAAAGCTGTGAGCTTTGCAAGAGCAGTTCTGAAAAGCATCGAACGTTCTGTACTACAGTGCCATATATATATATATATAGCCTTCCTGTAATGGCTACTTTCTATAGAGAAACGAACCTTTCTAACTTGACCCCAAAAAGGTTGTAATCTATTGCTATAGCCTATATAATCTATAGATAAGTTATCTATAGATGCTGACATGTTCTTGCAACCAAAAATTGTTTCCAAAATATCTTAAGGTAATGGTTTTTTTTTTTTTTTTTAATTTTTTTTTTAGGAAAATCATTCTAGTTTCATTAATTGATGAAGAATCACGAGCATAAAGCTCTTACATTACAGAGCAAAAGTTCTCAGAAAATTATAGCCGAAGCTACAAGGTTACAAGTCATAGATACATACATAATAATCTGACATTCAAGACCTACCTATGACATTAAAATCCGCTAACCCATGACTAATCTTCAGTTGCAACAATTGGTCTATTCCAGACAGACTCAATCTGATACATAGGTAGCAACATCCTCCTACCGAAAATCATCCTCCTCAACTTGCAAGCCAGGAAATTATTCACATCCTCAACCCAACAAGCCAGGACCACAAAATAGGAAAACGGAAAAATAGGGAAAAAAAAAAAAAACACCCACAAAACACCACAGGAGGAAGGCTGTCGGATAATTCTAGCCAAAAAGTGAAAAAAAACCACGCGCAAGCGCGTGTGAGTCACGATTCGTCATGGGGTTGCCAGAATCAGAAGCGACAAGTGCCGTTGGAAGTGGATGAGGCTGGTGTGCGCAGTGGAGTGGCGCATGTCGAGGTGGGTCTGATGGAATGACGTAGATTGAGCTTTGAACAGGCCAATCAAGAACCCCATCAACTCCAGAAAAAGCCATGGCATAAATGGTGGATGGCACACCCTGCGTGGTGGGGCTTGAGCTTGTAACAAAAGAAAAAAGGGTAGAGGGGGGAAGAGTGGGGAAGGGAGGGGGGAGGTGGAGAACCCCAACTGTGCGGCTAGGGTTTTTGTTTAGCTTTTAAGGTTTAAGGTAATGAGTTGATGCATGCAAGGACGTCATCATTGAATTTTTCTACAGCAGTATATTTCATATGGCAAAACAAAAATTTGTAAAACATAGTCCTAGTCTAAGAGCAGCAAGCAAGACAAAAGCAGTGAACAAGGACAAGCAAGAGAAGTCCTGCTAGAGAATAATTCACTACAAAAAAAATAACTATTTTCTGACGTGGCAAACAGTACATAATTTTTGCCACGTCACTATTTTCTAACGTGGCAAAAATGCCATGTCAGAAAATATTTTTCTGACGTGTTAAAATAGCACGTCAGAAAATTCTGACGTGCTATTTTTAGCACGTCAAAAAATTCTGACGCGCCAAACTGGCGCGTCAGAATTTTCTGACGCTCCAATTTGGCGCGTTAGAAAATTCTGACATGTCAGTTGGACACGTCAGAATTTTCTGACGCACCAAAAATAGAGCGTCAGAAAGAAGAAAAAAAAAAAAAAATTTGGGCAGATTTCTAACGCTCCAATTTGGCGCGTCAGAAAGAAAAAAAAAAAAAAAATTCTCATGGATTTCACGCCTGATGCAGGCGTCAGTACCTCGACATGTCGTGGCTTGACGTTAAAAATTTTCTGACGCACCAAAAATAGAGCCTCAGAAAGAAAAAAAAAAAAAAAAAAAATTTGGACGGATTTTTGAAATTTGAAACACTTCTTATTTTCCCTCAATTTTTTCCTCTTTTTATTCTTTCCTCCTCATTTATTTTCCCTACACTTTCTGATCTCTCTCCTCTCCTCTCTCTCTCCACGGCAGATCAAAGAAGCAGAAGAAGGAGAAGAGAAGAAGAAAAAGAATGGGAGAAGAGAAGCAGAAGAAAAAGAAGGGAGAAGAGAAGAAGAAGAAGAGAAGCAAAAGAAAAAGAAGGGAGAAGAGAAGAAGAGAAGAAGAAGAAAAAGAAGGGAGATCGAAGAGAAGAAGAAGAGAAGCATGTTTCTGCGCAGAAGAAAAAAAAACAAAAAAAAGGAGGAGAAGAGAAGAGAAGAGAAGAAGATTTTTTATGTTTTTGAAGATTTGTTGGGTTTGACATTTAGGTTTTTGATTTTTAAATTGTTTTTTTTATTTGGGTTTTTGATTTTTTGATTTAGGTTTTGATTGTTTGAAGATTTTTCAGTGTGGGTTTGGGTTTTTGAAAATGGAGATCGAAAAGAAGTGAGAGAACGGAGAAAGATTTTGGAGAAAATTTTTGCAGAGATGAAAAAAATTTTTCGTTGTTTTAAAATCTTCGATCTCTACAGAGAAATTTTTTTCGTTGTTTTAAACCCAACAATTTGTTGGGTTTCTCTGCACCACTTCACTGCACCAGTGGTGCAGAGAAACGAGTGGTGCAGAGAAATTCGTTTCTCTGCACCACTCAATAAATTACAAAAAAAAATTAAAAAAATAAATTAATACATTTTTAATTGAAAAAAATAAATTCAGAAAATTTTTTTTAAAAAATAATTATTTTTTAAATTTCATGACGTGTCAATTTTGACACGTCAGGAAATTTTTGACGTGTCAAAAAAAGACACGTCAAAAATTTTTTTTGACGTGTTAGATCCAACACGTTAGAAATTTCTGACGTGTTGGATCTAACACGTCAGGAATTTCTGACGTGCCATCTTTGGCGCGTCAGAAATTTTCCATTCCTGACACTTATAATATTGACGCATAAAACACGTCAAAATTGCCTCGTCAGGAAGATTTACTGACGTGTCAGACCACCTGACACGTCAGAAAATCCATGTCAGTAAAAAATTGATTTTTTGTAGTGTAACTTCTATGTGATCTTGACATAAATTGAGCTTTTTGTGTCTTTCAGTGAGAAATTGACACATTAACCTAAAACAAAAACATCAAATGTTAGCAAAAACACCAAATCACTACCAAACCTCTCTCTCACGATCGCCATCTCTGAAGATCTCCACTGCCAATGCTAGCATGTTCCAAATCTCCTGATGACATTGGTCTCTTGAACGGGGAAATGAGATTTTCTCAAAGCTCTCGGCCTAGGTGACGGCTGTTCTGGGGCTGCATTTGGCCTAGGCAACGATGGTCTTGGGTTTTTCTCAGAGATCCTGGAAGAGAGAAAACTTACTGGTGGAGTAGCATCGGCAGAACTAGCGGCGGCATTTGACCTGGGCAACGGCAGCATCTAGGCTGGTAATGGCAGTGGGTTCAACTTGGGTGGTGGAGATTTTCAGAGGTGGCCGCCGTGAGAGAGATAGAGGAGTTTGGTAGTGATTTGGTGTTTTTCTAACCTTTGATATTTTTATTTGAGGTTGATGTGTCAACCTCTCATTGGAGGGCACAAAATGCTTGATTTGCACCAAGACCACATAAAAGCACTTCTCGTAATGCTATATACTATTAGTTTATTTTTATTTTATCTTTAAAGTTGACGTGACTTTTAAATTTCCTATTGAATTAAAATTCAATACTAATTAATTTTAAATCTGATCGTAATTTTAAAAGTTACAACAATTTTGAGGAGGATAAAAGAAAAATAGAATGTAGTTACTCACTTATAATATTTGACCGAAGTCTAGGTATAATTTTTGTATTTTAACGAATAAAAAGTAACTCTTTCATATGGATTAGCTTTTTATCAATGGAAATATATGTGTGTGTGTTTTTAATTTAGTAGAAGAAAGAAAGAGATAAATCAGTGCAGGGAGCTTGGTTGAAATTGGAGAATTTGAAACGGTGTCAAGTCCTTCAATGTTTTCTTTGAACGTATATATGTCTGTATGTATCTATGTATGTATGGAGGTATCAGTGGATGGATAATGTATGCATATAAAACATACTTATATAAAAATCGAGATTGATTGTTTAAGATTATATAAAAGGTTTCAAGATAATAATAATAATAATAATAATAATAATAATAATAAATTAATCCAGTTCATGATACAAATATATGACTTATAATTATTAATATAAGGTTAGTAAATTTAATTTTTATAAATTTATAAAATAAAAAATAAAAAAACTTATTTCATTAACTCAAATGTCAAAATCTTAACAATAAGTAAATAAGTAATGATTAGTATGAATTTATGGAAAAGTATAAACAATGATGACGATATTTGCTTTTATATAAAAATGAATAAGTTATAATTGAGTAATTTGCAAATAAACTCAAGTCTCTTTGAAAAATAAATTAATTGAGTTTAAACATATAATCTTGGTCGATGTAAATTCAACTTTGGCTCGAGCCGAAATAAAAATTAAATGAATCAAGCTAGCTTGAACATTTAATATTGGGATCCATTACAATCTTAGTCATTATAATCGAGTAGAAGACTTTATGTATTGAAGTGTAACATTGACGCAGTACGGATGAAGAACAAAATAAAAATAAAGGATTGGCGTCTCACCAATTGAATAAATCTAGCGTCTCATTAGGCCGGAACATGGAGTCTCACCACAGAAAAAGAGCAATCACAACTCTCACAAGCACAAAATCTGTTTATTTCTTAATTATCGTCTCCTAAAATACAATTGGAACTTATGCTTAAATAGATAAAACACTAAACCCTAACCTTAATATGACCAACTTTTGGGCCAAGCCCATTACTAAATACGGACTCTTAAAAACATAAATTAAGTATGGTAAATTATTGATTATCCCAAAAGCTTAAACTAATAGGAAGATGTATATTTAATCTCTTAATCATTACTTTGATATTCCCTCACACCCTTTTAATAGATGAAGCCCAACATGTAGAATATTTAATTTTAATGGGGGTGATTTGACGGAGTCAGGGTTCGAACCCATGACTTTTTGGCTTTGATACCATGTTAAATTACCAATTATCCAAAAAGTTTAAACTGATAGGAAGAGGTAAATTTAATCACTTAATCATTACTTTAACAAAATATAAAAAACGATTACGAAATAACACAAACTCTAAACTAATATTCTTTCTTTGTTATGCATCAAACACACGAAATGGAAATAATTCGTAAAACCCATGAAGATGGTGAGGATATCACAAGCCAAACAGGACTAGAAAGTTTAGATGGAATCCAACAAACACTAACCATAAATGCTTGACTCCTTTATGACAAAAGGCCGAAGGAAACCCCAAAAAGTGAAACCTAGAACAATTACTCCTACAACAGTTGCAGTGCCTCTCCAAAAATTGTGGAAATACGTACTTGTGAGGGATGCCACGATATGGTTCAAGGGGTAATCATAGTGCTCGTTAAGTTCTCGACCAAGATCATAGTAACATGATTTTCCTTCCACAATATGTTGTCCGAGTTTATCAATTAGAGTCGCAACTGTTGCATTGCTGCCGAGTTTGTTGACAATGACCTTTTTGTCAACAAGCAAAGCCACATCTTTTTTAGTGTCAATAAGATAATCCAACAGCAAAACATAATTGCATATGTAAGCTTTAGATGGATAATGACATTGTTCCATTGCAATGAGGTTTCGTAAAAGAGCTTCTGTATTGCCATCTACCTCAAAGGGTGGCACTTCCAAAACACGTTGCATGCTTTTCAGCCATGGAAAGCATTTCAAGCATGGCAAGCAAGCCAAGAGCCATGAAAAATCGAAGCATGGACAATATTTCAAGCACTTGTTCTTGGGGAATTTTATGTCAAGTAATCGTCTCTTTTCAACTGGTTTGAATTTCAATCCGGCCTTGTCGAGCTTTGTGGCAAAATAAATATTATCCAAATGTTGTGTAGGGTGAAGATCTGGTGGACACAACAAATATCTTATCAAATCTGTGAAATGTTTTACTTCCTCACCAATGATGGACTCTTGCTGCCGATCATAGTAATCAAAGAAATTGCGGGAAAGCTTCACTAAGGGAGCAGCTTCTTCGAGATGGTTGGAACTTGAAAAGTCATCAAAGGCGAACATATATAATTCCTCAAGAACAAAAAAAGGAAGCTGATTTTCAAGTAATATCAAGTCATGAATTATACCAGTTCTCAGCCATGGTTGACTTGATATGTAATCATTTTCCTTTTCACGGGTCCTTAGGAACAGCTCAATTATAAAAATACCATCCAATAGAACCATGTTTACAAACTCTTTGCTGCTGAGTTCAAAGGTCTCTGAATAACAATGGCGGATTTTTACTTCATTTTCTTCAATGATGCTTGCAAGTCTCTCTTGCTTCTTCCTAGTCCGATAGCAGAATTCCCTCAAATATCTTAGTTTTTGTATTTCCATGTTCTTCAATTCATCTTGGCGGTGATGAAATGGGCCGATTGAAACTAGTTTAGGAATGTAGGCTTCTTTGTTTACCCTACGAAGTTTCTTGGGAATTCTGTAGATACAACACTCAGGCCATTGTGCAGGCTCTAGGGCTAGTGGAATGTCAATGGCCAACTCTTCCAATTCAACTTCTTTTCCATTGGGATCACTAGCTGCGGGGTAGACCCTGTTTTCCATAACTCAACTCCTTTTCCTACCGACAGATAAGCAATACTCAGTGGCAATATAATAGAATAATAAAGCTATTTAGTAGAATGCTATACAATTAAAATCAAACTTTGGATGAACACGGGCTTGTAAAAAAAGAAAAAATCAATGTTTGATTTTCACTACCATATAATACTAGTTGTATAGCTGTCATATAACAGTCTACTAAATAAAATTTCTCATAATAGAATCCAATCAACTGCAAAGCTTATTTCAAAAGAGTAATGTTATATAATAGTTAGACTGCCATACGACTTTAATACAACTTGGATAACATGATAGTGAAAATTAGTCATTGATTTTTTTTCCATACAATTGTTGATCCAATACCTAATTTTTACTCTAACATTATCAAGTTGTATGGTAGTCGTATAACAGTCGGTAAATAGTATTTACAAGTCAATTCCATTCATAGTATTGAAATTAATTAATAAATCAATATTAAGAAAAAAAAAGAAAAGTGTCATTGCAATAGTTTTGATGTCGGAAAGAAAATTTAGATTAATTTTTCTTTTTATCAAAGGATGGAAGAACATTTAAATATAAAAAAAAAAAATCTCAAAACGCATGATGGATGAAACAAAGACTTCCATGATTGAATGGTGGGTACCATTAGGCTATGAAGGCCAATGGTAAAATTGTATATACTTTAGTTCATTGATATTTAATAGTATTATTATTGTTATAAATAAATAAAGTATTCTAGTCATCATGTTATCTTTTTTTTTTTTTTTTTGAAATTTCATCATGTTGTTTTCAAGGTCTACGAAACATGCTCATAAAATTATAGGTATAAAAGTATCTATTTATACAGAGTAATGCATGAGTCTCCAAGTATATCCCACAACTAGGGGCGGATTCAGAATATTTAGTTTGGGAGACAAAATTTTTTTTTAAAAAAATTTGGGTGTGTAAGGCAAAATTTAATTTTTAAATGTATTTTTTTAAAATTTTTTTGGGACCACCCCTTGGCTTGTGGGGGGCTTGAGTCCCCCAAGCTCAGGGTAGTTCCGCCCTGCCCACAACTCAATCAAGTTTGAGACATTGTTTTGAACCTAAGAGAGAAATAAAATAATAATAATTTTTTTTCAGACAGTTATTGTCTTTAGAAGAATTAATGAGGTAATAAAACAGAAAATCTGGTTTTTAATTCTTAAATATTTTTTAAAAAGATCACAATCATTGATAGTGAAAGGCTCTATTAAGAAAAAGTTTGAGTTTATAGATACATGAGAGTGTTATAAAATATTAATTTAATAATTAAATTCACTATTTTCTATTAATTTAAACTTCTACGACAGTAGATAATTTAACACAATTTTCACCTTGTAAATAGTTGAGGTATATAAATATTTTAGAAACCCAGTGTTGCAAATGCATTTCTGATAAATGGGGTGGCTTGTATTTATGATTGAGTAATATTTTATACAAAATTTCAATGTAGTCCTTGCAATTTAGTCCCTAAACTTTAAATGTTTAACAATTTTTAGTCCTTGCACATTACATTTATGACAAATCAAACATTTTGCTAATTGTTTTATAAAATCTAATATATCTAATCATGTGTCCCATGTAAAATGCACATGATTTTCCATCACACCATCAATAATGGTAATGGTAAAATGACACTATTTATTCCTTACCTCTAAATTTACATTACAAAATAAGAAATTATTTTCCTACGCTCTCTCCTTCTATTGCCACTATCATAAGTTACTACTTCCCATCCATTTCTTCTAAGAAGCACTTTCGTATCCATAGACAGGAGGATCCATGGACCTAGCCCGATCGAAAAGGTTATGCACAAAACGTTTAAAAAGAAGCCGTATCTACCATATCTTAGCCCCTATCGCTCGAATTATTTGACATTTCATTATTCTCAGTGGCTCAAGAATGTGTGACTAAGGGAGGGGCCCACATAATTAAACATGTTAGCCCATGAACCTCTCCTCTAACCAACAACTCGTCGGAAAACACACCATAAAAGAGAAGGGAATTGGGTCAAATTGAAAGATATGTTCAATTTTAGTCAAACACTTTCTTCTTAAACTTTCGATGATATGTTTTTTGTCTATCATCAAGACAAATTCTGATTTAAGCATCGGAGTAACTCCTGCTGAATCCTTAGCAGGAGACTTTGAGCTTGACCTCCCTTATTTTATAGGTGCTATTAGTTGAGAATTTAGGATACCATACCATCAACTCATTCTTGAAACTAAAATCATTCAAATAAAAAAGTGTAGGACTAAACTGATCACCTACATCAAAGTCTAAATAAAGGCAACATTTGTATTTGTCATAAAAAAATAATTCAGCAAACTTTATGATGAATAACAAAATAAAGTGAAACGATGGAGGAAAGAACCTGCAAATTTTGCTTTAAAGAATGCTTATACTCTTGGAGTACCTCTTAAATGCCATGCATGCTGATAGCAAATCTTTCACTTTCTCACTATAATATTGTTTCCTCGATCTCTTCTTGGAGTATTCCTACTAATATATATATATATATATGTGCTATGCAGTCTATGCTCTCTCTCTCTCTAGATATCTCTCTTTCTCTCTCTCTCTCTAACACTACAATCACAAAACGCATATGCTTTCAATATCATCATTCTCACAAGATCCAAAAATTTCAAAGCTAAAATTTAATATTCCTTCTCTTTTTCGTAAAAGTTACAACTGATTTCCAACAGTAAATTAAAAATCAGAGTTAATGAAATATTTATAAAAACTGCTAAATGGTAAAAATAATTATTTCAACCATCTCCGTATATTAAATGGATTAATCTATCATTAAATTTGTATGAGACCCACATGAGTTCACAAATCCATAAATGTTAAAAATCATTCGTTCAATGTGAGTTGCCTTTTAAAATTATCGATATATTAAAATTCAATAACAATATTTTTAAATTCAATAGTGGTTTTAAAATCCAATCAAATTTGAGAACACACAAGATCTTCTAACACTCATTTTCCACGCATCATATCTTATCTGATATCTCACCATGATTTTTTTTTTCTTTCTCTTTTACTTTTTCTTTCTTTCTTATTTTGGAAAAGCACGTAGATTGGTGTAGATAAAGTATCACATCGTGATTTTATTTTTGTTCTCTTTTACTTTTTCTTTCTTGTTTGGCAAAAGCAATAGGTACAATGCTCAAAATAGAAAGAAGTGGTGTAGATTGTACTTACAAGTTATGCTAAAAGGTGATTTCATTCCTCTATCGACTTCATTTAGAGGTAATAAAAAATACATATCATCGAAAGAAAAAGTAAAAGAGAAAAGAAAAAAACAGAAAAGAAAAAAGAGGCATGCAATATAAAGCTTTGTTTGGCTTTGATAACGCTTTTCTTTAATTAGTTTCACCATGTTCCCTGTAGTAGTAAATTGTTCAAAAAAGCAACAACCAATAATTACCAAAAAGGAGGAAAGCAATCTTAGCTTAGGGCAGAGAGCCAGAGACTATATATTATAATCTTCTCAGCAGCTTTTTTTTTTTTTCTAATATAATCTTCTCAGCAGCTTGTTCATTCAAAAAGCAAACATCAAGAAAAAACCCTAGACGCCAATATATATATATATATATATATATATAATAATGAGTTTGCTAATGTTCAAGTTCGGTTACTGTTTGTCTTCTCTTTAGATTTGCCTTCAGCAGCAATTTATGAGCAGTTTTTTTATTTTTTATTTCTTTTTCTTTCTGTTTTTTGTTTTGATTTCCTTTAGTCATTTTTTAAGGGTTTGTTTACACGAAACCTTAAAAGTAACGATTTTAGATCTCCCATCTGCCTTTTGTTTTCTCTCTGTTTCTTTTTTAAGAGCAAATAATTGCTCAATGACGAAGGAATTATCAGACATATGGAAGCTAGAATTGTCACTTATGGTAGAGGCATAATTGTCACTTATGGTAGAGGCAACGAAGGGGATTGCATTTGAGAAAGTACTTGTAGCGGGGATAGAAAAAACCAGAAAATCATTGTATAGTTGAGAAAGTTACAATGGACACAGCAGCGGCCAAAGACGTGATTCGCCAAAATATGATGCATATTTGGAAACTGATTAGAACGGTGACATTCAAAGAGTTGAACAAAACATAGATCAAATTTGGACGAAAGAAATTTGTCATTATATCTATGATATTATTTTGTTAGAACAACATGCCCTATATTTTTATGAAATGAATAGAGAAGACCCGTTGTTATAAAATAAAATAAATAAATAAAAACCAAAAAGCAATCAGTAGGTCGGAGATGAAACAATATTTTTCTTTCTTTTTACAGAAAAATGTTGCGTGATGATTTTTAGCTTGTGAGACTTAATTTGCAACCTATTTTTTGCCTGAAATTTTGGTCAATCACTATGTATACTACATAATAAATTAAGTATGAAGCATACTTTATAATTTTTATTATTAAGTATATTAGAGAGAGAGAATCTCACTTTTGCTAAATAACACTTTCTCCTTTTTTTTTTTTTTTTTTTTTTTTCATAACAACATCTCCAAGTTTGAAGAAAGAATAAAACAAGCCAAGTCTTCCACATAGATTGTGTCAGTTATCGACAAATAAGTAATAATCACCTTCAAAATTGAAGTGACATATCCCTTCCTCTTACCAAAATATGAATGAAGGGTATTTTTTATATATATATATATATATATATATATATATATATATATATATTTTGCTATACATCAATACGTCACCCCTCTCCCATTTCCTCTTATTCCCTTAAAGTCAATGTGATGCCGTGTTGCACATCATTTAGTATATGAAGATTGATTTTTTGGTAGGAAAGAACTACCCTACATAGGCTTTGAAAGATAATGGGGTGATGCATGTACAGCAATCATTACTCTCCCTCTCTATTGATGATGTGTGTTTTTTTTTTTTTTTTTTTTTTTTTTTTTGGAACAATGCTATGTATCCCGAACTTCTCTAATTCAAATGAACTGAAAAATATCCAATTAATTATATTGAAAAAATATTTTTGTCTATTTCAAAAGTAAAAATACAAAAATGCTCCTCAAATTTAAATAAACCGGAGAAAATTTTGTTGCCCTAATCCTATGTGGCGTGGTCCTCCGATCCTAGCATTAAGTGCATGAAGTTTGATTTTTTGGGGTTGTAATCACATAGGATTGGGAGATAAGAGAAGAAAATGGGGTGATATATAGATTTTTTTATTTTTTAAGATATAAGACAATTCAGCCACTAGGCGTACGTGCTAATGAAAAGAGTAAATAGATTTGTGTTTAGCCAGATCGTAGGCCGTGTATTAGCTGTTAAAGATTATTATTATTTTTTCAATTATTAAAAAAGGGGGTTCTCTCATAAATAAATTATTGGCAGCATCATTCTAAAGGGCAAGCTTCTTCCAACCAAAAGAAAAAAAGCTTAGGGGTATGAACCCTATTGTGAATTGTCCCACCCATAAGACATTAATCAGAACTCATTTAAGCTGATCAATATGATATATATATATATATATACACCAGATACTTCACTCAAAGAACATTTCTTTACTTATATATGTTAATTAATAATTACATTCTTTTAAAATGATCAGATATGGTCGGTCAATTCAATTCATTAAACCCTAATTTCGTCTTATTTTCACTTTGAATGATCCCTTAATTCTACTAATTGGTTGAATCAGGTTGAAACTTGAACTAGATTCAACCAATCAATAAATCAATAAACCGGTTCAGTGAAATATGTGCTTTGCGTAGGGTCTAGTTTATTCATGACAACATGAATTGGTTAAAACAAAAGAAAGTGCATGAACTACGATACTCATTCAAAGTACATAACTACTTGTTGTACCAAAAGTCATTATTATGGTAAAAAAGATAATAAAAAAAAAATTACGCGCAAGAACTCAAGTCATTATTAAAGATAGAATACAAAATAGTGAAAAGAAAATTACTCAAAATTCAATCTCAATAAATTAAGTTAAATCTCATTATCACATAAAAGAGATTATTTAAAAAAAAAAAAAAAAAAAAAAAGAAAGAAAAAGAGGACGAAGAATTTTTTTTCCTGGAGCAAACAGTGGTTGGTCTCGCTCTTTTTTCTCTTTCACCGTGTGGCCAGAACATAGTCAATTTCTTTTTCCCAAGTGCGGCGCCTCCAACAAGAATGAAAAACTCTCTTTTTCGTGCAATCCCGCAACCAAAAAAAAAAATAGTTTTATTAGAATAAATGACGCAGCTTTTATTAAGCATTGAATAATATGAAATAAAATAGCCTTAGGGTTAAAATATGCATATACTCTTAACACTTAGAATAACCATTCTCCTACTCAAGCAGGAAATAATTAACTATTCATTCTACTTTCTTCCATTTTTAATAAAGTTTTTTTTTTTTTAAAGTAGTAATTTCACTTTAGACTCCTCAACTATTATGTCATTTGACATATTCCAAACTTTGAAACCTTTTAATTTAGATACTTGAACTTTCAATTACAGTCAATTTGAACCCCTCTATCAGATTTTAAACGTTAAAAGTGAGACAATGACATTTATACCCCTGACTTTTTTTTTTTTTTTTTTTTTTAAAAAAAAAATTCTAAATTTAACCTTAATTTTAAATTAAAAATTAAAAAAATATATCATAAAAAAAAATCACAAGGTGACCCACGGTTGGGCCACCTCGTGACCTTTTTTTTTTTTCTTTTTTTTTAATAAAAAGAAAATTAAAGGGTAATTTTGTCTTTTTTAGGGATTTTAACAGCAAAAATTGACGGAGTGAATAAATTGATTGCAATTTAAAATTCAAGGGTCCAAATTAAAAGGTTTTACAGCTCGAAAGTATGTCAAATTGTGTGGTAATTTAAGAATTTAAAATAAAGTTACCATTTTTTTTAATGAAATAATTATTTCGCATACTAAACACAACCTTAGTTTTTATGTATAACCACGGGGTTGGTTTCGAACCACTTCAGTGGCCAAGAAGAGTGGCGGAACCCGTACTCCTTTTGGCCAGGAGGTGGTTCCCACTATGAGTAAATCGCTATGTCCTTCCTCAGCCTCCATGGGAAATTGCCTAATCACTGATCCTCCTGTAGGATTGGAAAAATAAAAGTACGGCCATTGTCTGCATGTTAGCTTGGAGTTCTACTGTGTATCATTTTTGGAGGCTGAGAAATGATATCCGGCATGGAAATCAACAAAAATCATAGAAGAGGCTGCTGCAGGGATTATATGGGAAGTGAGAAGCCGAATTAAAGGTAAAGAAAAATGATTTGAATGTAGAGATATGTAATAATTCGCGTATATTGGTACATAATGTTATGTTTTAATCTAATGGAAAAAATAAAAACAAAGTGCAGAATAATAAAATAAATACAAAAATTTTAGTAGTTTCGTCTATGACCTACATCTCCACAACAAAACCATAAGACTACATTATACACTTATTCACTTGATTGATTTTAGAATACAAATCATTCCCACTTATAAGAAAAATAGAATAGGTGAATACACGACAAATAAAATAATCAAATCACATAGATTTGATTATTAATAATAAGGATTTGATAATCAATATAATCACAAGGATTTGATATGCAATTGTAACCATTTGATTGTAATCACAAATATATGGAAATATACTCTTAACAAACATTCGATCTGTTGGGTTATTATCATTGTATTTTGATTTGTTTATGGGGTAGATAGAATGTGTTTAGGTTTTTTTTATTGTTCTTTTGTTCGATTTGTAAAGTTTGTTCCAGCCTTTTGATCGTGGTCATAAAAAATTCATTCATTCATATATATATATATATATATATATATATATATATAATATTTTATATTATTCTCTAGGAGTTATTTTGATGCAACGTGACTTAGTGAGTTGTAGCGGATAACAACATTAAACAGCGGATAGGTATTTCTAGATCTTGATTCTATCAAAGGATCTAAAAAATCTTCTTGAAAAGTTAAATACTATCTAGGTTTTGAAGAAAAACAAAAAGGAAACTCAGATCTGAGTAATTCTTATTAAACAAACTCAATAATAATAAAAAACTATGTTCTTAGGGCTATAAAACATGTATTTATAGACCCTCAAACCCTAAACCTAAACGAAATACGAATTAAAGTCAGAATTGTAAATCTTCGAAAGGTGTCCAGACGTGTAAAAAAAATGTGCATAAAAATAACATAAAAAAGTCATTCTGCCATCTTGTCCGAACACTCCAAGGGCCCTGTCTGGACACTAACTCCAGTAACTCCAAGATCGCAGCCGTGTCCGGACATGAGGGAAGCCTGTCCAGACACCAAGTCCAAAAACACCTTCTTAGTCAGCATCATATTTCCTACTTTAATTAGCATAGGATTTCTTACTTATCACTTATAGGCTCTCTGTAAATAGAGGTCTATATAATATTACTCAATAACTACTTGATACAATGTAATCCATGCTTCCGCTTTCATTCTCTTCTCTCTCTCTCTCATTCTTCTGCTCTCCAATATATTCAATAAAGAAAAATGTTAGGTGCTCTCCTAGTATTCTACTCGTGTCCCTTAGTCGTAGGTGTATATTATTTTCTAAAAAAACAAAAAAGAAAGTTGCCCTTATGTATTTCACTTAGTTTTTAAAAAATAATATTCATCTAAAATCAGGAAGATAAGAGAAGAACACAAAAAAAGCACATAAGAATTCTCTTCAATAATATATTTAACATATATATAGTAAACATGCAATTGTTGGGGGCATGAAATGAAACAAATCAATACTCTCTCTCTCTCTCTCTCTCTCTCTCTCTCTCTATATATATATATATATATATATATAGCCCGTACAAACAAATAACCAAAAAGATTTAATCCACCCAAATTGCACTGCAGATGAATTTACCGAAATCCCATGATATATATATCTTCTGAAGCAAAGAATATTCTACACATTATTTTTCTCACGCTGACCATATCTATTTCCCTTACTTTTTATCACCCTGACCTCCTTTGCCACCTTCTTTAACATCACCACCGACAACTACAGTCTTTACCTTAAACCTTTCGAGCTTCAAATCATCCCCGGATATCTCGCGCGACGATCCAACGCTCGAGCTCCTCTGTACACTTTTCACTTTCCCTTGACGACCGGATGATTTTGCTTGGGACAACTTCGCGCCATGCTTCTTAAATATCTCATCAAACTCGCTGTGAAGATCCGGAAAACTTGTCTCGAACACTTCCCGTCGCCGCACGTAGAGTTGTCGGAAAAATTCTAGCACGGTCAGCAACCTCGGATCAACTGCTTTCCCGGCCGCCTTCCGATGAATTCTATAACAGATGTCACACATGTCGCCTGCGTTTTTTCGAAGCAGATGATCTCTTCTTACTAGCGATGGAACAATCATTTGCTCGTCGGATGGATTCCGGTGGCGGTGGCGTTCCGGTGCTTGATCAGGTTGTGCGTTCAGCGCGTCGTCGCCGCCGTCAACTTTGGAGAAGTTGTTCTTGTTGAGAAGGTTGCCCATGGAGCCTTGAGGAGAAGATGATGATCTTGTTTAGATGGTTGAGAAAATTGAAGAATGAGATTGAGGGAGTCGTGTAAGGGCAGGTAGATGACAAATTGACAACGAATTTGTTTGTAATATAAATTGTTTGGCTTTAATATATATATAGAGGTGGCTGGAGGTAGATGAAGAGAATTTGCGATTATTATATAGAGGTTGGAAGGAGATTAAAACATGTTGAATAAATATTAGCGATTTTTGGCCACTAAATTAGTCTGGGTGGATCCTCAGCAATTATCTTGTAAGATAATGTGAGAGAGTTCATATGAAATTTAGATGTTCAAATAAATTTTGGACTATTAGATTGTTTATCCAGACATATAGGTGTTATATGAGAGTAATGCTATATATTACCCCATTATTCCGCTTTCATCCCTAAACCTAATGTGGCATGGTCTGTAGTATTTGATACATGAAAATTAATTTTTTGGTTAGAAGACTACACATTAACTTTGGAGGATGAGAGGGGGACAATGAGATTATATATATATATATATATATAGAGAGAGAGAGAGAGAGAGAGTTTGTCTTACAGAAATTAGACCAAATATTTTTGCTCAGCAAGTACAATATTCTGGATGCACATGAGACTATCCTCCATCCAGACTTGTTCTATAGAATGTCCAAGAGCTAGTTTTGCTAAACAATAAGCTGCTTCATTCGCGTCCCTCTTTACATGCTTGACTGCCCAAAACTACAAACTATTGAGAATAACTCTTGTTTCAAATTATTCACAACTTCATATAGGACCGAGTATATAGTCAAAATTGATATGACATTTAAAATCTTCATTTATTAAATTACCATTGAATTTTAATAAAATTATGATTTTAAAAATCATATCAATTCTAAAAAATAAAATGATGATATATAGCTTTACTCTACTTGATGTAACCTATCATATTACCTGCCTAACTTATTATTAAGAATAAAAAAATTATGTTAGATCCTTATCCTCCTTATCCAAATTAAGTAGACACTAAAAGAAGATAAATGTTGTGAGATTGCCAAACAATATTGAATGTAGCTACAATAACATCACAACCTTAGTTAAAGTGATAACAGCCAATCATAGCAAAGATTGAAATCAAATTTTAGTCAACTTCATAATCTTGCTGTCGCAATAGGGCTGTCTAAACATTTGCAATTCTATCAGCCTGTCATGATAGAAGTTCCTTGGTTTCTTGAGAGATTGGGTAACTTGAATTAATTGAGGAGTTGGGTTAGAAGGACCTCCCTCAGATTGTCAATATATATTAATGGCTAGAAAACATAAATAGCTCCCACGTCTTGGTGTTTTTTTTTTTTAAAAAAAATTATAAAATAGTCCAAACAATATAAACCATACAAGCATTGTACGTTGTTGTCCCGGATGAGACCGTCACCAAAAGTTTAGAACATGTAAAAATAGCCAAAGTCATTAATATGTTTTGGGTTAAATATACTTAAACTTTCTGAACTATCTGCTACTTTTAAAAAAGTTATGCGAATTAACTGTCTAATCGGTGTGACATGCACTTAGATACATCAAACTACAGTTTTGTTGCAATTAAACCATTTTTTTGTCATTCTTTTAAAAACACCCCAATCCTCTTTAAAAATAAAAATAAGAGAAATGCTAGAATCTAATAACAACTCCACATTTTGCCCATAAAAGTCCACATGGCAAGATGCCATATCATTTTTCTTTTTTTTTTTAGGGAGAAAGACAAAACAAAAAAAAAAGATGATGTGGCATCTTGCTATATGGACTTTTATGAGCAAAATATGAAATTTTTATTAAATTCTACCATATCTCTAAAAATAAATAAATGAATTCAGACAAAAAGAAAAATTAAAATTTTGATTAAATACTGAAATACATATAGTAAGGTTGGATTAGTATAGAAAGAATTTGTTTGATTTTTTATTTTAGTTTTTCTAATTAATTTTATTTAATTTTTTTTTAAAGAAAATACTGATATTTTTGGAAGAATGACATAAAAATAGCTTAATTGTAACAAAACTGTAGTTTAATTTATCTAATAGATTGTTTGGGATTGTGTTTTTAAAAATTGTGATTTGAAAATGCAGATCAAATCATAGGTAAGAAGGTTTTTTGTTTTTTCATAATGTAGAATTTTAAAGGTTAGACTGCGATTTTGCCATCGTTTTAAAAATCACGTTTTCAAATTGCTATTTTTAAATCGCATTTTTTAAAATCGCAAATCCAAACAGACCCTAAGTGTCACAACTAACAGTTTTTAAAAGTTCTTTTTTTTTTTTCTCCAGAAAATTACACCAAATTGATCATCACCTATTCAAACTAAACAAACAGAACAGAGAAAAAGGAAACTGTTACTGCAGAAACCACCCTTTTACAAACAAAACGTACAGCACTGCAGAATCCCAAGAAGATTTTAGCCAACTAAAATTTTCCATGAGACCCGGCCCGACCGGTCCCGGTTCTGGGCGTTGCTGGCCTATGTGAGTTAATGGCTTGGAGAGGTGGATGAGGCAGAGCTGGAAGAACTGGAGCTCCAGACCCGGGTTTGAAAAAATGGAAACCCGTTTTTGCAGTTTTGGTTCTGGTTCTGGTTCCGGTTTAGGCCCATCCATAGAGAATTCATAGAAAGCATGGCGCACCCTCATCCACCTATGAAAGAAAGTCGACGGCCATTCCAGGTCTGCTAAATCATTCACCTATGAAGAGAGACGCTACCCTTTTCTTAGAAAAGAATGATAAAACAAAGGAAACTCTGCTTAATATTTATCAAACTTTCATAATTTTTGCAATCATTCCTTGAAATTTAAAAACTCTGTATAGTTAATTTTAATGTCATTCATTTGGTAAATTTTTCTGTTAAATCCTATCAGAGGTGGAAAGATGGCATTCCAAGCTTTTTAAAGTTTTGATACACTTATTTGAGACTTTTTTCAAAATTTAAAGGTCGATTACAAAAGCAATAAAAATTCAAGAAAATTAAATGCCCAAGAGTTACAATAAATATTTCTCTAAAATGCAATGTAGTTGAGAAATTTTAGAGAAAATATTTCCCCTTCGCCCCTAGTACTCTACAACCTACTATATATCCCACGCTTGTATGCATAAAGTACTTTGCACCGTACTAGAGCATCCATATAAGTTCATACTAGAATTAAGCTTTATAAATGTCAAATTTTTTTTTTTCGTGAGAAAGTTTCTTCTATCTTTAAAACGTTTCCAAGCAACAAGCGTCGCCATTTTGCCCATTTACGGCGGGCGACCCCCATATTTTCAAAATCCACTTGTTTGATGGATTTCGAATTGACACAAACAAACAAACATATATGATAGGTTAATTTGGAAGAAAGAGATTAGGAGAGAAGTGGTGGGTGGAGGCTGCAAAGGTGTGGAATTTCAAAGGAAAACGGGTGGCAGGTTTAATTTCCCTGGTCAAACCGAAATTAGTAGGTTAATTGTTTATTATTATTATTAATCAGCACAAGATTCATTCAAGGCCGTTGGATTATGACCGACGACTTTATGTGAGTGGTAGATCCAAAGAAGATGAAAAATGAATAATGCCAACAAGGTAGGCATATTCATTGCCGGATCATCCCTTAGAGCATCTCGATCTCCAAATGCTGTAAAGAGTTACATCACAATATTCCATCCTTTTGTCTATGAATGTTGAGTTGGGATGGATTATTATTAAATTTTGACATAATAATGATTTTAAATTTAAAGAGTTGTTTGTTAAAAACCTCCCCATCCATAAACACTAAATCAACATTAAAATATTATCATTTTTTACATCACATCATTTACTTTTTATTGCTATTCAAATAAAAAAATAACTGAAAACAAAACTTCTCCACTTTTCTGTACTATTTTTTTTTTTTTTTTTGACCTTTTTATACCAATCATTATTCTTTTTTTTTTTTAATTTTTAATTTTTTTGATAAAAAGGTGGACAAAGTCGTTAACAAACAACCCTTAAAACATATAATAATGATAAAATAATGGTCTTGTCTTCTTATTTTGCTTTTTTATTAGCAAGTACTTTTAGGTAAACAATATATCGCTTATGTACTCTTCTCCATCTTCTCTCTCTTTTTATTACCTCTTCTCACCGGGTGCCAAAAAAAAAAAAAAAAAAAAAATTACATATAGAAAGGTCAGAAGGAAATTAAGTGTTCGTTTGGATTTGCAATTTTAAAAAGTGAAATTTTAAAATATTATTTTTTAAAAACACAATTAAGTATTTAGCAAAATTGCAGTTTCACGTTTAAAATTACATTTAGCTTTTTAAATTGTATGTTTTCAAAAAAGCGCATTCTTACTTGCGATTTGAAAAAGTAGAAAATATACATTTTCAAATCACAATTTTTTTTTTTTTTTTTTTTTTTCAAACACAATCCCAAACAATTCATTTTTTGGGATTTGATTTAAAATCGCATTTTTTTGTTTATAAAATCGTATTGCCAAACACACCCTAAAACATGTTGAATAAATATAAAATTAGCTATTATAATGTACGTTCGATTTGCCCGCTGAATTAGACCAATTGGAATGTACAATAATTGCTTATCCAAATTACTAAAGGCAATATGATCGAGTTCACCTCGAATCCATCTATCTGAACAAATGGATTTTAATCTCATATGAAACTTTTCATATTATTTGCCCATATTACTTGACCAAATTACTGATAGTTTGAGAAAAAAAAAATGCAATGGACCGTTTTCATAATTAGACGCAAGAGAAAATATATATTGGTAAATTGCCAAACAATATTAATACTGAATGATTTGACTGACAATAACATCGCAATCTTAATTAAAGTGATAACAGCCAATCAAAGCATTGGTTGAAATCAAAATTTGGTGAACTTCATGATCTTGCCGTCGGAATAGGCCAGGCTGTCTTAAGGCTGTATCGTGATGGAAGTTTCTTGGTTTCTTGAGGGTTTGGGTCGCTAGCTTGCATTTCAGGACTTGGGTCAGAAGGATCGACCTCCCTAGTATTGTCAATATTGGCCTGAAAAACAGCTCCCACGTCTAGCTTGGTGTCTATATAAAAAAACTATAAAATAGTCCAAACAATATAAGTTATATATACAAACATTAGAACAATATTTAAGACTTGATCAAAGAGCACGTGGGGGTTGTTGTCACGGAAGAAGGTCACACCTAATAAAGCGAATGTTATTAATTCTAATTTTTTTTTCTTATCATTTTCTCATTGTGCGAACATGTCAAAATATATGTATATATAGTTTGATCGATACTCAGTCAATTGTAGAAAATTTTATTGTTTAGGCAAGTTACCTCTTTAAACCGAGGTTTCATGCTATTTATATAGGCCTATTGAGGCATGATTTTCAGAGAGAGAGAGAGAGAGGATGCAGTACTGATCATTACATATATTTTTCGAGAGAAACAAAATACTTTGAGCCTAAATAGAGATTAAGGGCACGTTGAATAAATCCCAAGAATAAAATGACTATTTGTATAACGTAGTTATTCTTTTGTTTGGTTGTACATTATACTTTGCAATATGCATTTTCATGGAATGGCTATCCTGACATTTTTTTGAGCTTTAATTTCTAGGAGTTTAGAGCATAAGTGTATCTTATAGACTTTAGTAGTATGGTACAATATAGATAAATATACACAACTTATACAAATAAAATCTATATATACTAATATGTGCAAATAAATATTATACTACACATACATATATTACATTTTATACACATATTTGTATTATAACAAAATAGTCTATCTAAATATATATATTATATACATACTATAATATGAACAATATATATAACCGATTTGATAAATTACACTTGCTTTTAAACATTTTAAAAAAATAAAAATAAAAAATTCTCAGCTCCTTCTTTGAATAACTGAGAATCCTAATCACCAATTCAATTAGGTCTAATTCCCCTCCAACAAAGAATATTCCTTTTTAATAATTATAAAAAACAAAATAAAAAATAAAAAATAAATGAAGTTAACATCCACGCTCTTCATGTCTAATCCAAATCCAATGCTTTTATTTTGAGGCACCGGAACCCTGCTGACCGCCGCCGCCTCCTCCTTTACCGCCTTGTCCAACACCGGCAGCCAGAATTACAGTACGCACCTTGAACCGCTCGAGCCTCAACGGTGGTTCCCCTCGTTTCCCCGACGGCGTTCGCGGCGATCCGACGCTCAGACTCCTCTGCACGGTCGTCGGAGCTCTCCTCCTATTCTCTTGAAGTTGCGCCACAACGCCGCCGACTTTCTTAGACACCTCCACAAACTCATCGTGAAGCCCCGGAAATATGTTCCTGAACATCTCCCGTCTCCGAACAAAGAGCTCCCTGAAGAACTCCAGCAACGACAACAACCTCGGATCAACCGATTTTCCATCACCACCCACGTAATAATCGCCATATTGTTTCCGAAACAGACCACTTTCCAGCAGTTGCATGTCGTCTACCGTGCCCAGAAATGGCGAATTCCTGGAGCTTGATGCCACGTCGTTCATTCCTTCATCGGACGGACACCCGTGCTCTACTGCATATCTTCCCCATGCATCGTGATGGTTATCCATGGAGATTTTCTTCTTTCTTTTTTTGGAAGATTGAGAGAAACAAAAGATGAGATTGAAAAAGATGTATAAGGCTTTGGGGTATTTATAAAATTATAAGCATAAGATGTTGGATAACTTGTTGGATAATGAAAGATGAAAAAATCCGAAGTTTCCATGCTTGTCGTGCTCAGTACTCCAATCTACGCGTTGCTGACCGGAGGCGAATTTCTGGAGTTTTTCTGAAAATGTTACACACTTTGTGTTGTCACCACCAGCTGTCCGAATAGAAATAAACAAATCAGTCTCATGCATCCTTTAGGAACAACAATTAGTTTGAATTAATTGGTTTGTAATTTTATACAAATTAGTCTAATAAAAAGAAATGTGTTTTAAAAATATACGAGAAATACATGTTTTTTTTTATTATTATAATTAATACTATTGAAAAAACGAGAGTCCCTTTTATGAGGATATAGTGTAAAACTTTATTTTACAAATTTCAATAAAAATTTGACACATCAAGTAATAACATCAAATATGATGGAAATAAAAATACTAATCTTTAATTCAAATTAATTCTATGGACTTTTCTATTCATTCTAATCCAATGTCTACCACCCATCACTAAAACCCTCACCCACCTTCGAGCCTTGAACTCTAAAATTTTTAAAACCAATTAAGACGGTGGCTCTGGTTGTTTTATCAATTAGTATTTTGCCTCTGAGGTATTTTATCAAAATAATGAAAATTATTTGAGTGAAGGGTTATATTATTTTTTCTGTTTCAAGCTAAGATGTTTGTTTCTTATTAAGGGTAAAACACCCATTTTGCACCATCTCTAGAAAAAAAAAAATAAAAAAAAAAATAAAGGTGGAAGACACATACTATTAAAAAGGTATATATATATAAAACATGTATTTATCACATATTTTAAATATGTGAGACTCATTTTACTAAACTGATTTGTATGAACTTATAAATTAATTTGTAAGAAATTTCTATTTTGATCTAAAATCTGATTACAATCATGTATTCCAATATTTCCAACTAGATCGTATAACAGGTGTTTACAAATTAAGTTAGGACATGGTCAATTTATGAATAGGGTCATAATGAGATATGGTCATGATTGACCGTAGCTAGGTTTCTTGGAGGAGGGGATTTATCCAGCTAGATATATGGAAATTAGGTTAGGTCCACGTCCTTGTGTTGACTAATTAGAAGCTTCAGAGTTGTCCATGTCCATCTGGCCGGGTATCCAATTAATTTCGTGTTGGCAAATAAGTAATCAGCAAAATTCGAAACAAAGACTTTTGCTTTCTAGGGGATCCTACCCCCTATGGCTTGGGAGTTCGAGTTACTATTATTCACTAGAAAATTGACAAAAAATTCATTTAAATAGGATTGGGGGAAAATTTCTTCAACACAATCTATAATATTGTCATGTATCATTCGAATATGTAAGAAACATAAATGATTTTAGTAAAAGATCATATGCTTCTCACATTCTAAAAAACACGAAAAATTTATAAATTGGATTGGAGAAAAATCTTTCAACTGAGTTTGGGATAAGAAATTTCTTTCCTTAAAAGAAAAATCTATTGAATATGAAGTTTTGAGGAAGTTTAAGCCTTCCTTGATTCATATGAGATCGTTATCCTTATGTTGTGCATTAGTACTAGTAGTACTGCATGCATACGTAATTTAAAGTTTTGACTTTGAGCAGCCTCTTTTTTCTCCTACTCCATATCCAAGCTTAATCCTGTTTCATTGTAGCCGGATTGGGTGGAATATTTCATATGATCAACAAGCAAATTCAAACATCTCATTATTAGGTAAATTACTAATGAACCCTCTCAAGCAGATAATCAAGTTATCAAAGGTAAACAAATCAAAGACTTTCATGATATATATTATCCACATGAAAACTATACATTAATTCTCATGGTCATTAAAGCTACCTACAAGGAAAACCATATTTTATAAGAAAATTCACATCTTATATCGGAATCCAATATTCTACCATATTGAGCAAGGAGCCTTTCTTAAAATTAAAAAGGATACACTCCCCCTATACAAGACTTTTTATTTTTTATTTTTTTTTTCATATTCTCTGTTCAGTTTTTTTCAGAGAACTTTACTAAGTTAAACATCCTTTTTCCCCATTTGCTTAGAAAAATAAAAATAAACATCATAGTATCTGATCATTTTGAGTACTGATAAACATCAGTCCAACGGTTCTAAAAATTCGTGTATATCAACAAATTAATAAAAGAATAATAACAAATAATAAATTTTGCTCTACATGTTGAAGGAATTAGCAGCTAGCTCCATTCTTTGACTATGCTTTATTTGGAGCCGCCGCCGCCACCACCACCACTGCCTTGGTCACCTTGTTGACCGATGCCATTAATGCGCACAGTCCGCACCTTGAAATACTCGAGCCTCGACGCCGACGGCGACTCCAGATCTCCATCTCTACACAGTGTTCGCGGCGACCCAATGCTCAAACTCCTCTGCATCGTCCGAACCCTCGTTCGATCCGATTTCACTTGGGATATCGCCGAACCGAATTTCTGAAGCAACTCGGAAATCTCGTCGTGAAGCCCTGGAAATATCTTCTTGAAAACTTGCTCGCTCTCGACAAAGAGCTCCCTAAAATATACCAACAGCGACAGCAACCTCGGATCCACTGGTTCTCCGTGTTCTGCTTGAAACCTGTAGTAGTTGTCTCCCATGTCGTTCATATTTCCTTGCAGGAGGCCGCTCTCCAGCAGTGACATGTCATTGTGTGTACTGAAAAATGGACTGTTCCAGATGCTTTCTGAAGTGGTGCTCGTATAGACCTCCATTTCCTCGTCGTCTGATGATGGATACCCTTCTGGCTTCATCATCTTCGTCATCGTTTCATGATGATCATCAGTACCATTGGCAGCCATTGCTGTAGAAGAAGAAGAGCTTGAGAGAATAAAGAATGACAGTTTTTTTTTTTCTTTTTTTTTTGAATTGTTAAAGAAAGAGAGATAGTTTGGTGAATATGTTATTGCAATGTTTGGGTATATATAGATGGGACCGCAGACTGTTGTTGAACAATTCAAAAATTAAAAAGGATGATGGAATTTTTCAAGGCTTGACTGGTTCTTCTAATCAAAGTGACGCGTTTAATTAAGTCGTTGTTCAGAACGAAAGAACAAAGACAATTAGCCACGTGTGTACTGACTTTATACTTCATTATTTGACCCAAGTTGTGACCACTAAGAATAAGAGAACACAATAACGTAACCATGCAGCAGTGGTCATAAACAATTATACGCTCGTGTGATTTAATTACAAAATTTAATTAAAATGTTATATTTTAATATTTTAATCATAAAAAATTAAAATTAAAATTAAACACGGCCGTGTATGATTGTTCATGCACGCTCGTGTGATGTATATTACTGCTCTGTAATCATGATATACTAAAAGTCTACAAACACCTCAAAGCCTCCAAGAAGATTCAGAAAAGTGAAAGCCACTTGAAAATGTAGTTTTTAACGATCACAGCCCATTAGGATGAATAAACCCATCGAGAGTACAAAGACCCCTATAAATTTAGATTTAATCCGACTTCTAAAGATGATAAACAGACTAAAGGATGAAAACTTAGATCTAGTCTGAGCCACTTTATATATATATATATATATATATATAGATAAAACTCATTTGTTGATTATGAGTCTTTACAATATAACTCATTTGTTGAAATTATAGACTAGAAATCAAAATTCTTGAATGGCATATTATAGTTAAGAATTTAATATATTACATCATATCCTTGCTTTCTATGTTATATAAAAGTTTTGAGTCAAAACCTGTCTTTTGATTTTTTTAAGATGTATCTTTGCAAAAAAAAAAAAAAAAAAAAGCATTTTGGAGGGGAAAATATTTCTAAGTACTTGATAATATGCAACCTTTTTTAATAATCGGCATTTTTCAAACGTTTTGATGCCTAAAAACAGTCTAGATTTCGTAATTTTAGAATCTAGAATTTGTAGGGGATCCTAATGTTTCATTTGACCAAATATATTTTGGATTGTCCAACTATTTATCCGAATATAATAAATTTCATATAAGGTCTCTCACACTGAGTAATGGTAAAGACCATTTTTTATCCTTTCAAAGTTTATGTAAATTTTAAAATCATTATTGAATCAAAATTTAATGGGAATTTTCAAAGTAACAACAATTTTAAAATAATAATAATAAAAAAAAGTACACAAAAATAGCATAATCGTTTCAAATTATTTATCTAAATTACTAGTAATTCAGTTAAATAAACAGTTGAGTACCAAATAAGGATCTACAGTATTATCTGTCGGAATTAATTAATCATGGTCTTAATCAGGAAAGAGACTGGTCACGATCTGTCTAATTAAGACTTCTTTTGGGGCGGCTGTTTGGTCTTTTACAAGTTACTTGAAGAAGTTGGTCACTTGTACGGTACAGTGTGGTAGAAAATGATTGGGATGAATTCCTTGTTGCCACGTATGACATCTTTCTGGTAACATTTTTCAGATGAGAAATATCTATCCAGTTCATGAAACAGATAGATATTAAACTCTCCAGGAAGGAATAACAGGGCTGAGAAGTGAGAACCACATATAAATTATTTTCTCCTGTTCTCACCTCCCCAAAAAATGTCTTTATTTTTACAATTGACAAAATTAGCTACAAATTAGTTTAATAAATTGATAATTGTCTTTTAACATGTGAAAAACACAGGTAAATGTTTAGTGTTTTCCTTGTGTTTGCATGATATTTTCCTAATTTTAAGTGAATATTATTTTTAAAAAACCAAAAAATAAAAATAAACTAACATTTATTTAACAACTATATATATATATATATATATATATATATATATATATTACAACGGCCACCATTTGATAAGGTTTAAGAAGCAATTAGACAAAGTAATTATAATAATGGTAGGCAAATAATTATATTTAAAGAAGATAGTAAGCTGTCAACAAGGGCAATTAGCATTGTTGACATAATAAGTCAAGGGAGTAGATGAGTTTAAGAAGCAAACGATTGGGCAGTCAATATGCTTCTCTAAAATACATGGACAACACGCACACTTTATTATCATATTCCTGATCATGTTTATTTATATCGAAGACAAACACATTTTTCTTGTGGTTGAAGGCCTATTTAACAGCTTAGCAAAAAAAAAAAAAAAAAAAAATCAAGTATTTAAAAATTAAAAGAAAAAAATAGCGGTGGCGAACAGGTGAGTAACGTGTAACAACCTACCCTTAGGAAGGGAACAATAGCTGTAGATAAGAGAAGGAAATGGGAAAGAAAGAAGTATACGTATAGTAAGGAGTCACCCCCCAACATGTTCAGATTATCTAGTGTGCTTTCCGAGGAAAATAATAATAATGATAATTGTTAGAATATAAATTAAATTGTTAAATTCATTTATTTCAATTAACTTAAGTTTTTGGAATAAGTGGTGATTTAACGTGGTATCAGAGCATATGTTTTGACTTTGAACATTGTCTCTATCAATTGACCTCCCATTACAATTAAATATTTAACATGTTAGGTCTTACTTATTAAGGGAAAGTTTGAGCCTATATATAAGAGGGAGTTATTTTTTTTATTTTTTATTTTTGGGAGGGGAAAACATTCCATACTCATTCATTGATGAAAAGATCGCAAGCAAAAACTCTTACAAACAGAGCAAAAATCTTTGAAGCATATCATAGCCGAAGCTACGAGGTTACAGACATCAAAGATACAAACATTACAAGTTAACAATCAAGACCTATCAATGACATCAACATCCGCCAACTCATGACTAGTCATCAATTTTAACAACAGATCTGTTGCAGACAAACTCAATCTAATGCATAGGTAGCTCTTATTCCTTAGCCTTGAGAGCAGAAAACCAGTGCCGAAACTCTTCCTCCTCTACCTGAAAGCCAAAATACTGTTTACATCTACAACCCAAGGGTCAGGACCAAAAGCAGATACCCCACAAAACACCAAGCGGGCAGATTAAGAGAAAGGACACAACCTTATTACAAGCAGCAAGAAATACAGGCAAAAAAACGAACAGGAAAAAACTAGAAAAGAAAACAACAAGACAAGAAATAGAAAGATTACATGTAAAAACAAAAACCCCCAAAGCAGAAGCCACGTCGAAAACGAAGGTTGACAGGGGAAAACTGGCCAAAACGCGAGGACACAGTCGCGGCAAATGGCATTGGACCTTAATGACTCAGGGAAAAGCGCTAGCCACATCTGCGTTATTATTCCAAAAGGACTAGTTAATTTGGAGCTTCTCTAGAATTCATTATAAAGTCCAGTTTTACCTAGTAACTAAGCAATGTGGGACTTAACACCCATGACTATCTTTATAAACCACCCACTCTACATGGAAGTGTGCTTTTTCTCATCTTCCCAATATGGGACCGGAGTGTTATAAACTCCCCTTCTTAAATTCTTTACATCCTCGTCAAAGTCACGTCATGCAGTGCTCTAGTACCACATGACCTAGCGTTACTAGGTGGCTTTGATACTACTTATAACAACTCAGGGAAAAGCGCTAGCCACATCTATTCTATTACTCAAAAATGACTAGTTAATTTGGAATTTTCCTAGAATTCATTATAAAACCCAGTTTCACCTAGTAAATAAGTAATGTCGGACTTAGCACCCATGACTATCTTTATAAACCACCCATTCTATGTGAGAGTGGGCTTCTTCTCATCTTCCCAATATGGGACCGGGGTGTTACAAACTCCCCCTCTTAAATTTCTGATATCCTCGTCATGGCCATGTCATGCAGTACTCCAGTACCACATGATCTGGCGTTACTAGGTGGCTTTGATACCACTTATAACGACCTAGGGAAAAGCGCTAGCCACATCCGCATTATTACTCCAAAAAGACTAATCAATTTGAAACTTTCTTAGAATTCATTATAAAGTCCAATTTCACCTAGTAAGTAGGCAATGTGAAACTTAACACTTTTGACTATCTTTATAAACCACCTACTCTATGTGGGCTTCTTCTCATCTTCCCAATATAGGATCGGGGTGTTTCAAACTTCTCATCTTAAATTCCTGACGTCCTCGTCAGGGAGACGTCATGCAATGCTCTAGTACAACATTCCCTGGCATTACTAGGTGGCTTTGATACTGTTACTGGGTGGCTTTGATACCACTTGTAACGACCTACTGAAAAGCGCTAGCCACATCTGCACTATTACTCCAAAATGACTAGTCAATTTGGAACTTCTCTAGAATTCATTATAAATCACAGTTTCACCTAGTAACGAGGCAATGTAGGACTTAGCACCTATGACTATCTTTATAAACCACCAACTCTATGTGAAAGTGGGCTTTTTCTCATCTTCCAATATGAGACTGGGGTGTTACAAACTCCTCCTCTTAAATTCTTGACATCCTCGTCAGGACCTAGGGAAAAGTGTTAGTCACATCTGCACTATTACTCCAAAATGGCTAGTCAATTTTGAGCTTCCTTAAAATTCATTATAAAGCTCAATTTCACCTAGTAACTAGGCAATGTGGGACTTAGCGCTCATGACTATCTTTATAAACCACTCATTCTATGTGGGTTTTTTCCTAATCTTCCCAATATAGGACCAGGGTGCTACATAGACGGAGCCCAAGAACCTGGTGGTGGGGCGCCCGACGATGTTGGTCTGACAAAGGACTGTAGATCGAGATCTGACAAGACCGATCTAAGAGCCTAAACAAAAAAAAAAAAAAAAAAAAAAAAGGACAAAGGAAGGGAAAGAGGCGAGAAAAGGGGAGAAACACCACACAGGGGAGTTAGGAAGCATCAACTAAATAGACTAGCTCACAAGGAGAATACAAATGTAGTGGGAGTGGGAGGCAGAAAGGACGAGGGGAGAGTGGGGGAGAACCAGCGGCGCTCTCTGCTAAAGATGGAACCCTAGGAGTGTTGGAATATAAACTAAATAATTAAATTCATCTATTTATATTAGCTTAAACTTTATGGAGAAGTGGTGATTTAACTTATAGATGTTCACACAATGAAGTCAATATTAAATTGAATTATTCTATCCAGTAATAGTTGAATTTTAGCCTTTGATTAATTAGGCTAGTTCAAAAATATGACATATTTATTGTCATTATTTTTCTTCTAAAATCGAAACCGACAAGAATTTCTTGAGTTTTTTCTGAAAATGCTAGTAATTAAAAGAAAAGTAAAGAAAATAGAGATAGTGATATACCTGTGGTTTGATATTACACACTTTGGGTCACCACCTGTCCGGATAGAAATAGACAAATCAGCCTGATGGGCCCTTTGGCGAACAAAAATTAGTTAGAATTAATTGGTTTATAGTTAATTTTATACAACTTGGTCTAATAAAATTATATGTGTTTTTAAAGGACATGAGAAGTGCATTTTTTTTTTTTATTAATACTATTAAAAAAACGAGAGTCCCTTGTACGAGGATGTAGTGTAAAACTTTATTTTATAGTTTCCAATAGAAACTTGACACAGTAAAAATACCAAAAACAATGTAGATAAAAATATCGTACAATTAATTCAAATTAATTCGATAAATTTTTTGCATTCATTTTAATCCAATGTACCTACCACCCGTCTCTGAGCCTTGAACACTGGAGTCTCGAAAACCAATCAAGACAATGGCTCCAGTTGTTTTATCAATGAGTATCTTTTCTATGAGGTATTTTGTCAAGAGAAAGAAAATTATTTTGTGTCAAGGTTTATATTATTTTTTGTGTTTCAAGCTGAGATGTTCGTTTCTTATTGAAGAGTGCAAAACATTCAGTTTACACCATGACCAGATTGAAATTATTTTTTTAAAAAAAAATGTAAAATACACATACTATTAAAAAAATATATACTTCTTGCAAATTAAGAGACACATATTATGTAATAAAATAAGATAAAATAAAAAACATGTATTTCCCACATATTTTAAAGACAGATGTCATTGTATTAAACTCATTTGCAGGAACTTATAAATTAATTTGTAAGAAATTCCTATTTTGATCTAAAATCTGATTACAATTATATATATTCCAATTTAAGTTAGGACAAACCAAACCAATAGGATTTCGTGTAAAATAAAAAAAAAGTACGTCAATTTATGAATAGGGTCATAATGAGATATGGTCATGATTGACCGTAGCTAGCTTTCTTGGAGGAGGGGATTTATCCAGCTAGCTATAAGGAAATTAGGTTAGGTCCACGCGCGTCCTTGTGTCTACTACTTAGAAGCTTCAGAGAAGACAATTTGGACTTGTCCCTATATATCCAAACTGGATATCCAATTAACTATTTCGTGTTGGCAAATAATTAATCAGCAAAATTCGAAGCAAAGACATTTGCTTCCTATATACTTAACTTGTTAATGATTTGTAGCATTACGTAAATAACACGAACAGAAGCTTCTAGGCCCACAAAATTGAGAAAATAAATTCAATAACACTGAACATTTCTTAATAACATGTAGAGTCATCGATTCTAGTTGCATTTTCTTAAGGTAATTATAGAAATTAATAATAAAAGAGACGTGTAACATATAATTCTTTTAATTATTTTTTAACGATTTTTTTTTTTTTTTTTTTTTTTTTTGCAAATTTAATAGATTTACCGTATTAGATTTCTAGACTCATGTGAATGTTAGACAAATTCAATAGTAAATTCACCCATTCATTATACGAATATGGGAGAAAGATGGGATGAAAAATAATTTTTATCATTTCTCATAATAAAATAAAGAAAAATAAAGGAAAGAGAATACACAAATTTTAGATGGTTCGGCTTATAATAATCCACATCCACATGATAAAACCTTCTCTTGGCTATATTTTAATTGATATGTGATTTGAGTACATGACTCTATACAAAATCGGATCCTCTTTGTTTTCGGTTAGTGCAAATTTGAAGGATAAAATTATTTTTTAGACAATTTTACCCCTAAAGTAAAATGGAGAGGATCACGCCCCTATTTATAGAGCTTTAAGACCATCTATCCTACCAGTATCAATTAAAATATATATTGTATTTCATTTTGGCCAAATATTTCATTTAATATTTGTGGCTGTCACTGATATCTTGGCGTGGTTGTCATGACTTGGGGTTCGAGTTATTATTATTCACATATATAGGAAAGTACCAGAAAATTGACAAACGAACATTTCATTTTAATAAGATTGGAAGAAAATTTCTTTAACCCAATCTATATAGTATTGTCATATATCAGTCAAATATGTGAGAAACACAGATGATTTTTACTAAAATCATCTGTGTTTCTCACATGCTAAAAAGCACAAGAAAAAATTATAGATTAGATTAGAGAAAAATCCTCCATCTGGATTTGGAAGAAATTTTTATCCTAAAAAAAATCTATTGAATATGAAGTTTTGCTTGATTCATATGAGATCGTTATTAACTTATTAGCTTTGAATGGCAGTATCAAAGTTAACTTTATACCAATGATGAGAAGCAGAAGAAAAAAATGCCTTATTTGAGCTAATTTATATTTTGTTTACTGAATCACATGAAATTTTACCCAACTTTATATAGGTAATGCATTAAATTCGTACGAAGAGAGGAATCAAAAGAGAATTGTATACATAAAATTGGATTTTGCAACATGCAGAACTAACACAAATGGAAAGGAATTGATAAATTACACTTGAAGCCTTTATGGAGTTTTGTATAGAAGACTGAGCAGAAATGTTTCTGAGCAGAAATTTAGAATTGCTAAAAAAGAAAGATATGTGTGAGATACAGAAAAAAGAATATGGTTCCTCCTCTTTACAAGCTCTGTTTCACTTCCACTCACAGAACCAAATACAGTGTACACATAATGTTTCCTAGAGGCACATCATTACAACAACATATTACACTACAAAACCTGTATACTGTAATCTTGGTGAAGCTCTACTTTTAATAACCTAACAGAACTTCAATGGCATGATACTATCTATACATATTTGGTCTAATATGATCATCATAAAAATAGTTATCTGCGGGAGCCGGAGGTACCCCAACTGCCCTACTAGAAAAGCTTCGCGGAAATCCTTCATTAGAAGGCATCTGTGGCAGCAACTCAGGATAGGATCGATACGAGGGATAAGTGGCATTGACGGGATACGTGGGATAGGTCGGATTGGTGTATCTACTGGAAGAGGATTTGATTGTATCCAAGTAAGAATCAAATTGCGGCCTCTCAGTATAAACTCTTGACAAGGTCGTCCCATATTGGCTAGGGAGATACGGATCAGAGGTAGAAATACTAGACCTAGTCTCGAAGTAAGGACTGGTGCCTATTCGATCACCCGCAGTTAATGCATAGTTTGATGTACCTGAGCCTGAACCTGAACCGAGGAACTCGGCCTGGGTACTGGCTTCAATCAAATAATCTGTTGGCAGCCTAAAAAGCCCAGCATATCCAACAGGAATCTCCATCGAGTTCCCAGTGTTTGTGGCAGGTACAGAAGGTTCAACAGCTTTACCAACAGATGCACCTTCAATTAAAGGCACTCGATTCATTTTCTGTTCCAGTGATACCCTTGCTTGTTTAAGTGCCTCCAGCACACTACCCAAACCGTCAGATGGTCCATGCGGCACCAATGCATAAAGGTCGTTTCTGCTTGCTGAACTATTTCCTTTTTGGAAACTACTGCCCACATCAGATGAAGACGAATGTGCTAACTGGTTTCCAGGGGATCCCCGTGAATGCGGCTCATGATGGAAGCTAAATGAAGGCTGATGCCTTCCTGAATGTGGCTCATGATGGGAGCTAAATGAAGGTTGATGCCTTCCTACGCTCTCTTGATTTTGCTTCCACTTGTTCGTAGGGAGTGCAGATTCCTGAGCCACAGGTTCAGAAGCAAAGCTACTACTGGCATTCTGATTCTGTGTACCTCCCATATGCAAAGGTGGTGGAACACCATTGGGCTTGGTTTTGGGCAGTTCTTTAGAGAAGCCAACACCTGTTGCCTCAGTAGTATATGGAGCTTGTGGCTTGACCTCATCTTGGGCATTGGAGGCAACTGTCTCAGCAGGATATGGAGCTTGTGGATTGACCTCATCTCTTTCCTCAGTAGTATCCGAGTGGTTCCCAGGATCGAATGAATCCTAAGTAATTCATGACCAAGAGACCAGGAAGTTAGGATTTGGAGCAAGAAGATTTCAATAGAGGGGAAAAACTAATAAAGGAACTACTCAAGTACAAATCTAATTCATATATAAAAACCAGAAAACCAATACTACTGGGTGATATGGATTGCAACTGAATGCTGCATATACCAAACAAAAATATCACAAGGAGAATGATACTTACAACTTGTCCATCTTGAGGCAGGGATAATATGAAAAACTTCTGGAGGCTAATGGCTAATAAGGAAGTATACATCTCATGCAAGTCGGTCCAATATTACAAAAACATGAATATTTCATAGTTATCAGAACTGAAGTGGACACTAACGCAGATTAGTGACTGAGTCACTATTACAATGGTTCAACTACCAAACTGGTATTTGTTCCAGTGGTTAAATAAAAGTATATATTTATCCTGTGGTACAGATAATTCTTAGAGAATTCAGAAGCTCAAATTACAAAAGGATGAAATAAAATCATAATAATGTGGTTTTCTAATTTTATTAATACTAAAATTTGTTAAATTTGACTTCTTATATATACTAAAAATGAAATGCTAAAGAAGATTTTTAAATATGTTGAAAAAATGGCTAATATAGGATAAGGCAACATAGCTTAAGGGTAACGTTTCCACCCATTTGATTATCCCACCCCAATCTTGGCATTCCAAACTGATGCATCCATTGCCTTTATAACCCAGCTCTGGACATCCGACCAAAATTAACAAATAATGAACTGGTTTAGCCATTGGTTTCACCAGTTCCGAAGAAAATCTTTCCATTTTAACTAGATTCGTTAGAACTTTGATGGGTTCTGTTACTTATTCAGCCATATAACAGCACTGAACTTCACAGGGGACTGACTTAGCAGCTGGTCTGGTCCAGATCTGAAACTTTCCTTTAATTCATTTCACCTTGCAAATTTTTCATATTGCAAGTGTCAACTATTTATTAAATTGGAATGCAAAAAGAAAAAAGAAAAGATTTAGACCTTTCTATGCAATTGTTAATTAGAAAATGAAGCCTCAAACTCAAGAATTTCTTTAATTTTTCTCTTTTTGGATTGATAAAGCTTCAAAACTTAATCCTATAGCAATTTGATATCAAAACATCCCCCACCTTAAGCTTAGGCCACTTTGCATTGAGACAAAGTGAAACCTTCAGAATGTTGGAAAACAAGGACAATCGAATGAAATAACAATACTCAGAGGTAATGAGCTAGTTTCAATGGCAACACTGCTAATTTTTTCTAAACCGAAAGAATAATTCTGGTCAAACATATCCTTAAACTACAAGCATTTTCAGGAACACACCAACTTAGAATCTTTGACACCTATCCTTACTAAAAAGGAAAAACTAGAATGAAATTGTTTAAAGTGCTAGATTTAGAGCTTTTAAGCAAAAGCGTACCATGTCTGAGATTCTGCAATATGAATTAGATATCATCTCTACTATTCCCTAGTATATTATTAGTACTTTTTGGTAATCAGTAACGTTAATCTATTCTTCATCTAATAAAACAATGGTATATTAGTATATACTCATGAGAGTAGGCATGCTGAGAGCATACAAGCTGATGAAATACTTTATTTTTATAAGTAGTCGATATGTCATTAAAAGCGTAAAGCGCCCCAAGGTACACAGGAACAAGTTGATGACATACTTAAGTATTCCATTGGATATCTGTTTCTTCTCATTATTCAATAAATCTCATAAAAGATTCAATTTGTATTCTCCATGAAATAATCCTCTGCGTCCATTGGACTTGATATCCTTCCATACTTTCTTCATACTGACATCCCTTGGCTTTACAAATTAAAATCCTAGTGGTGCATCAACCATAAGTTAAAAAATTTGAAGAGAGTTCCAAGTATGGGTAGTCACAGTTTCATTGTGCTCAGATCAAAAGAAATCAAACAATGACATGCAAGTAAATTGGTATAAGGTAGATGCTAAAAGATTTCAATTAAAAGAGGATGGCTTCACAACCTTTTTGGGGCCATTAAAGGCATTGGTCAGGTACTCATTAAGTGCATGGACTAGTAGAGGTGGTAGTGGTGCTAGCAACAGGGATGGGTGGTAACAGTTTGCAGCAATGTAGTGGTCATCAAAGCTGTAGTAACTGGTGATGGTTGAGTTAATGTAGTGTAGTAGCAATGGTTGTGGTTGGGGCAAAGGTTCTACCCACGCTTGTTCTATATATACAAACATGTGCCTCCTAACCATTGTGTGTTATCTTTTGTTTATAAAAAATTTTAGAAACCCCTTTTTCATGTCCCTGGATTCACCAAATTTTTAGAAATTGCTTCACAGAATTTAAAAACAGAAATATGCAAGACATGTTTTTCAACCACTTTACCCATATTCTGGAACAAAAGCACTACCTATGGCAAAAGGGTCCCATATATTTTGAATTAAATTCCTATCACACACATATATGAACCTATGATTTTAACCAAAAAATAAAATATATGTGACCATATTAGACCAACACTAACAAGCATGTGTCTGAGCACAGACACAAACAATGTCATTAGTAAAGCAATTTTAAACAATGGATCTAAAGCTTTCCTTAAGCTTTTCTCATTCACAGTGTCAGTCAGATACGGTCTATATATATCATTTGGGGCTGACGGCGGCGTGGTCGTTTTTGGGCTGTCGGCGATTCTGGTGTATTTGGGGCTGACAGCAGCGTGGTCGTGAAGGATTTGGGGCTGTCTGCGATTCTGGAGTAGGGGCTGACGGCGGCGTGGTCGTTTTGGGCTGTCGGCAATTCTGGTGTATTAGGGGCTAACGGCAACGTGGTCGTTTTGGGCTGTCGGCGATTCTGGAGGATTTGGGCAGACGGCAGCGTGGTCGCATGATCGTTTTGGTTGCTGTTTCTGTTGGGTGAAGACGTGAGGTGCTATTTGGGTGCTGTTTGGTGGGCTTGGGCTTGACTGGTAGCTGTGGGCTCATATTTTTAGTTGTTGGTAACTTTGGGCTTGCTGGGCTTGGGCTTTGTTGCTGTTTGGGGTTGCTGATTGGTGTTTGACTTGTGTGGACTTGGGCTTGCTGTCCAACAGGTCTGGTGGGCCTATTACTCCTTTATCAGGTGTTTTAATGTCTAATTTTCTTATTTCATCATGTCTTCTAGCGAGGCTTTTGGGGTTCGTTTTACTGGAAAAAATTATTTTGCTTGGGAATTCCAGTTTCAATTATTTGTTACGAGAAAAGAGTTGTGGGGCCATATTGACGGTAGTGATCCAGCTCCTACGAAAACTAAGGAGTTGGCTAAGTGGAAGGTCAAGGATGCACGTGTGATGTCTTGGATCTTAGGGTCTGTTGATCCTCTTATTGTGCTCAATCTGAGGCCCCTATAAGACTGGGAAGACTATGTGGGAGTATTTGTTGAAAGTTTATCATCAGGACAATACCGCACGCCGTTTTCAGCTGGAATATGAGATTGCTAGTTACACTCAAGGCAATCTCTCCATTCCGGAGTATTTTCTAGTTTTCAAAATTTGTGGGGAGAATTTTCTGATATGGTTTATGCGAAGGTACCTTCTGCATCTCTCTCTGCTGTTCAGGTAGTTCATGAGCAAAGCAAGAGAGATCAATTCCTGATGAAATTGCGCCCTGAATTTGAGGTTATTCGCTCAAATTTAATGAATCGGGATCCTTCTCCATCTTTGGATGTTTGTTTTGGAGAGTTACTTCGCGAGAAGCAGCGTCTTCTCACACAGGCTACGTTCCAGCAAGATTCCAACCCAAATCCAGTAGCCTATGCAGCCCATGGGAAAGGGAAGGGTAAGGATATGCGCAAGGTTCAGTGTTTCAGCTGCAAGGAGTATGGTCATATTGCTGCCAACTGTGCAAAGAAATCTTGCAACTACTGTAAGAAACAGGGCCACTTTATCAAAGAATGTCCTATTCGATCTCAGAATCGTCAAGCTACTGCCTATCAGGCTGCAGTGAACACCTCTTCTGCTCCAGTGATGTCCTCAGCTTCTTCTGCGGCCGGATCAGCTGTTCTTACTCCTGAAATGGTCCAGCAGATGATTATGTCAGCCTTTTCAGCCTTAGGGCTCCAAGGTAATGGTACTATTTCTTCTAAGTCTTGGCTTATTGATTCTGCTGCATCCAATCATATGACCAGATCGTCCGATACTCTTTGCAATGTTCGTCCATATCATGGTTCATCCCATATTCAAGTAGCTAATGGGAGTCATTTAGCTATTACTGAAGTAGGAGATATCAATCCTTCATTCAGAGATATTTATGTATCTCCTGGACTTTCTAGTAGTCTTATTTCAGTTGGCCAGTTAGTTGAAAAAAACTGTGATGTCCATTTCTCTCGTGATGGTTGTCTTGTGCAGGATCAAGTGTCGGGGAAGATACTCGCGAAGGGGCCTAAAGTTGGCAGACTATTTCCACTGCACTTTTTAATTCCTAGTTGTTTATCTTTGGCTTGTATGACAGTTAATACTCCGAACGAAGTATGGCACAAACATTTGGGTCATCCAAACTCTATTATTCTGTCTCATATGTTAAATTCTGGTTTGTTAGGCAGCTTGAACTATTTGACTATTACTTGGCCAGATATTTCCTTCGCTGCCCAGCAGGTTAGCTAGTTTATGCAAACTCCACGCCATCTTCATTTAGCTGCTGTTCGACGTATCATTCGATATCTTCGGGGGTCCCCTGGCCTTGGGTTGTTCTTTCCAACCGGCTCTCCTCTTCGCCTTGTTGCTTATAGTGATGCGGATTGGGTAGGACGTCCTGACACTCGGCGGTCTGTCACGGGTTGGTGCATGTTTCTTGGTGATTCTTTGATTTCTTGGAAGAGTAAGAAGCAAGCTTGCGTTTCTAAATCATCTACTGAATCCGAATACCGGGCAATGTCTGCTGCTTGTTCTGAGATTGTCTGGCTTCGTGGGCTTCTGACTGAGCTTGGTTTTTCTCAAACTGATTGTACTCCTCTTCATGCTGATAATACTAGTGCCATTCAAATAGCTGCTAATCCTGTTTACCATGAATATACGAAGCATATTGAGGTAGACTGTCATTCTATTCGGGAAGCCTTGGACACTCGTGTTATCTCTCTTCCTCATGTTTCCACTGATCTCTAGATAGCTGATGTCTTCACGAAGGCTATGACACGACAGCGTCATCAGTTCCTTGTGGGCAAATTGATGCTTCTTGATCGACCAACATCAATTTGAGGGGGAATGTCAGTCAGATACGGTCTATATATGTCATTATATATTTAGCCATAATTAGTCTTTCTAGTTATGGCATGTTCTTGTATTATAGCTATAGTATATTGTAATTAATAGGTAGATTTTAGTTACCTTATTTGTTTCCCTAGATTGCTATAATCGCTGAGATACAACCTGTAATTACCTAGACAATTTCTATATAATACGAGGAACCCTCACATTGAGAGGTATTCAATACAATTGACACACAGGAGAGTGGGGTCATCTTCCATAAGAAGAAATTGAAAATAATGCACCAAAACATATATGTTACATGCGACCAAAAAAGTAAATCCAATTCATCAGCAGATATCCACATTGATAAGCACTGATTCAAAAATATAGCATATTAATACAAGTAAACCAATAAGAAATGTTAAACAAATGGAAATAATTAGATCTAGAAAAATTGATTTGTACATGATACAAGGTGTTGCAAAAGCTTCAAAAGCCAATGCAGATGAAATTCTTACAGTTCTCATGAGTAAAAAGGGAAGATGACACATAAAATCAACCAACAGTAGCAAACTTTTAGTGATCTATTTACGAAATATTTTGTGTAGCATGCTAGTGACACTGCTAAGTTGAAGCAGAAGCAGACAATGAGCCCTAGGTCAAATGCCACTTCCAAAACCAGGCTAGAGCGTGATGTTATGGGTTCAAGATCCACTAGATGCATGTGTAACTTATGAATTAATTAATTAATTTTTTTTTTTTAAAAAAAAAGGTTGAATCAGCTGTAATTTAATGGTTAAAAAGGCTCTGATGAAGCATACCGGTGTACTGCTGTTATTTTCTCGGAACTTCTCTTCCCATTCCCTTTGAGCTTTTTCCATTGCTTCATATCGGCCAATGAGTTGTGCTTGATCTTCTAGTGCTTTCTCCATGTCTTTGTCTCCTCCATATTCATTACAATCAAGGCCATTATTTCCAACATTTTTCTGATTTTCTAAGAAACCTGGCAGTGCACCATCCAGCAAAACGTTCTCCTGGATTTTAGAACCTTCTTTCAGCCCACCATCTGTGCAAATTGTAAAACCTTCTGAATGGGTTGCCACTCCATTTTCTTCACAACCACCCTTGACAGGCTCTGTTTTAAAGTCCTCAACAATAGACCTAAGAACACCAACAAACAAAAAACCCATAAGTTTCTTCTGTACACAGGTGTAAGTGTTGAGAAGTAAATAGGAATAAGCAACTATATTGTGTACATGCATTGCTTGACATGGCCTAAGAGAGTTGAAGCAGAATCTGACCAGAGATGAAAGAAACTAGTCAATCTAACAACCATCGTCTACTGGCCCAGAAATACATCAATTTTAAGTAATATTATTTTTGCCAAAAAAGTAATCTTGTCGTAATCTGCTTTTTTTCTTTTTCTTCTTTTTTACTATATGGTTTTCCTCATCACGTATCACTGTCCACAGCTGTCAAATAGAAACTTTATGAGAAGGATGAGGTTGAGACTGATTTTTTTTTTTTTAAGTAATCGAAAATTTTATAAAAAGCATAAGGCACCTCTATACAAAAGAAAATACCTAACTAGAATGCGCAATGCACCAACTGCCAACAAACACAACTAACTTCTCCACCACCGTAAAGTCCTACAAAAACCACCTGAAGAGAGACCAAACAGATAGCAAAACCAGAATACCTCTCAGGTTTACAAAGTGAGGAAAAAGAAAATAGGTACGTCATATTATCAATTGGAAGCGGGGGCAAAAAAAAAAAAAAGGATAAGGAAAATGAACTAACCCAGCCTCACTGCGTCTTATCCGGCGGCATGATTTACCTACGGAGTGTTTTGGGGAAAAAGAACGCGTGGAAGTTACACTACTTCTTCTCATTGAAGAGTTCTTGTACTTCTGAAGAGAACGTGGGGAATCATTACGGCCTTTCCAAGACAAGCTTCTACCACGTACTGGGGAAGAATCGAGGTCAGAACCTGAAAATTCCTCTGATTTGTTTCTGCTGACTTTTGAATTGATAGAGCTATCCTCTTCTTTTGTAGAATTATTACCCACTTTGGATTCATAAGGGGTTTCTTGGTCTGAGCTCAAATCATATTCTTCAGAAACATCACTTAAACCTTGGTTTTCCAGAATGGCCAGAACATCTACTGTTGCCTTCTCAGCTCTCTTTCTTTGAAGAGACACAATCTTTAGCTGTTCCTCCAATTCTGTTACCTAATTCATGTACATAACCAACATTTAAGATTACTAAAGGATATTGTGGGAAGGGGGATGGGGAAAGAGAGAGAGAGAGAAGAAGAAGTTCTTCACTAGATAGATTAAACAAGTTAATCACAGATTGCAGAAAAATACATTAAAACATACCCTTTTCGCCAATTCATCAGCTCTCTGTCTTGCACTTCTTGAGACAGATCTTTCTGACAGCAACCTTGCCCGAAGGTAGTCAATAGTCATTGTACGTGAGTCCTCCATGACGGAATTTTTCCTGATAAACAAGGACCCCCCAACCAAAAAAAATAATCAATAACAAATGAAACAAAATGCCAAGACCTATTTACTTAGTAAAAAGCACATACATAATCACCTCATTACAGTTTACCTTCAACTTTAAAGGGGTGTACACACGGACTTGTGTGCCTATGTATCTACATATACATATCAAGCACTGGAACAGAATTTACCTAAAAAACTAAAGAAAACCATAATTCACTTTTTTTCATCAATTTTAAATCAAATAGAATCAAACCAAATTTCAGTTTATTAAACAACCCAACGAGGGGTTTGCAGTCCTTGCTGAAATCATTTTACATACCAAAAACAAAAACAAAAAGCCAAAAAAAATAAAAATAAAAATAAAAAACCTCATCCAAATTCCAAATGCATGTCAGAATTTGTTTCCATGGGAAATACTTCAAGAAACTCCCATATAGCTGGTGTTTAAGAATATTCTTTCCATCATGAAGCTAACAGAGAAAACATGAAAAAATTTTCTAAAGCTTCACCTTATGATTTTTTCCAATTACCAAGATAAAATAACCAATGATGCTCGTGACTACTGCTTTGGTACAAGCAGAGCCTAATCACCAGCTTTGAAGACTATATTATAGCATTATCATTTGAAAAATTCCTACCATACCAAAATTAACAAATTTCACTAACCCTCAATTTATGCTTGAATAGATACATGCACCAATCCTCTATCAAATAGTCAAAATTGAATTAGAAAGCTGAAAAAAGTAGACTTTCATCTAATCAAGCCAATCAGTAGCATTACTCAGCTGATTTATATCCTAAACAATAAAATTCCGTGATTCAAAAATTTAATTCTTTTATTTTTCTACATTTCCTTATCGATCAATCAATGAGCAAGCAATAACCACATATACTGGCACTCCGAAGATATATGATCATAAACAATTAAATCAAAAAATTACACAATCCGAGTTGATCCTTCAGTTCAAGATTTTCATTACTTAAAATTCTCGGAAACCAAACAAAAGGACAACCAACAGAAACCTAGTGTAAACACTTCCTCCAAGCAACAACAACAAAATATATATAAAAAAAATAAAAAACAGAAAACCATAATCCAAAACTACTTCAAACATTTAAAACCCTAACTAAAAGCACCAAAACCAAAGAAATGGAAAATACCCAGATGATCATTACCTCTGATCTTGCTTGCCCAGGTCAGGATTAGGCATTATCAAGAGATATAAACCCCGAACCAGCAGAACCCCAACTTCAAAATTCACTTATGCAACAAAGAAAGAGGCAGAATCGTTTTGAGAAAGTGGTTGTCTATCATCCAAAAGAAGAAGTTGAACAGAACCCAAATGTGTGATTCACACGAAAAGTAGATAAATGAGACAATTTGAGGAAGCTTGGTCCTACCTCAGAAGGAAAACTCCATGAACCATAACAGAGGACTTTTCCTTTCACTGTTAGAGAGAGAGAGAGAGTTTGGTCTGTTGGGAATGAACAGGGGAAGCTTCATTTACTAGGCCAGTCGGACAACGACGGGCCAAAAGCCAATGACCCCTTTCGTCCACTAGCCAATAGGGACTTTTTGCCTTGATTTCTTTCTTTGTTTCCATTTTCGAATCAGTTTCCTCATTAATTATCTTTTTAGTTTTTTTTTTTATAATTTCTTTACTTTTTTTTTTTTTTTTGAACTTTTGTTGAATTTAACTGGGATTTTGAATTTTTCTTGTGAAATATGCACAGCTTAAAAAAAAAAAATGATGCAAGAATAGAAATTTGAGAAAATTGCTAAATTAGTTCTTGTAGTTTAACCTTGTAGCAAATAAATTCCAGTGATTTAAAAATGATATTTCTCTATAATAAAATAATTCCTCCATAAAAATTCAAGTCATTTTCCTATCAGAGTTTTAATGAAATTATAAATTTACTTTCAAAAGAAAAAAAAAAAAAAAAAAAATTGAGGGAGTGGGGGTGGAACTAGCCTCACATTTGGTTAAACGAGAAATGGCCAAACCACCCCTATAAGCCTTAAAGTTGGTTTGACCACCTCTAGAACTGATCATTAGGATTGAATTCTTATGACTTGTGTGGATGATTTAACCAACTTCTCTAGACGATTATGGGGTAACTCTTAGGCTCTTAAGGGTGGTTTGAGGAAGTGGTTAAACTGCCACCACCCCATTTTTTTATTTTTTATTGAAAATTATTATTATTATTATTTTTCATAGGGACGATGTAAAAAGATTTGCGGAATTTGTTATGATTTATCATTTTATTACATAGGCATATCTCATGGATTTTTAAGTTCATGTAACAACTATATATCGAGATTTATTTATTAGAAGGTCAAACCATATGTATCAATTTAACAATTTTCCATCTAAACAATTTAAGGGATGAAGGTATCTTCTTTCTTTCTTTCTTTCTTTTTTCCTTGGCATTTTCAAGGGATCTTCCATCCTAATACTGTTTTTGTCCAAGCATATTTAGTTGCAGAATTTTTAGAAGATCCAATATGTTTCTTGCTTGCCCTAAGTTGACTTGCCCTTCTATATTAAGGAAAAGGCCATTTTATGTGTTTCCCCAAAAACAAATGGCTTAGTTTCCTCTTAGCCATGTTGAACGGTCGTCAGTGATTCTAATATATGCTACCAAATCCAATGAAATAAGTAATTTTGGTCTTTACAGAAGAAAAATATAAAACTACTTTTACTTTATCTTCATTAAATAAATATATCTTCATTAAATTCAACCCTCATAGAATTTGAAAATCCTAGCCAATCCCATCGTTTGATAAAATTTTACTCTATATATATTTTTTACAAATTCATGAACTTCTGTCATTACAAATTTTATTATGATAATTCACTTATTGAATTGTAAAAGATAATCACTTTGACTGCATGAGACAAGTTATACTTATAAATTCATGAAATAGAAAGATGACAAAAAGAGAGTGGTTTTTCTTTTTTTTTTTTGAAGTGAAGAGAGTATGGTTTTAGATAGGGTAAAAGTCTAGAAAGAATACAGACAAACAACCTACTAATTGACAAGAATCCATAGAATAGACTCCAATTTACTTGGCATTAAATTTTATGTAAGTTTAAAGAGCTTACATTAAAACATATTACCACTTATGGTGAAAAAAAAAAAAGAAAAAAAAAAAGAGAGTATTATTCACTTTGACTTCTGCTTGATCGAGCTCATGCCTAATGGGGAGTTGTGTTTTGCTCTATGCCTTAGTACTTTTTCTTGTGAGAGAGAGAAAGAGGTGATCTTTATTATAATTGGGTCGGAAAATAAAATTTTTGTCTATAAACTAAAAGCATCAAAAAAGGGTGGCCCCTTCTGATATTAGGCTCCTTAATTTTTGTTTTCAAATGGTTATATATATATTCTTATATTTTTTAATTTTATTTTTAATAACTTCAAAAGTATTTTGAGGAGAAAAACGTAGAAGTGTCTAATTTGACACGGGCTGGTAGTACGGAAAATGTCACTTTTTAAATATTGAAAGTGCAAGTGTAAAATAGGTAATAGTTCATAGAGTTAAAGTGTTATTTTTCCCAATTTTTTATATACTAAAATTACATTTTAAGCTTCTTAATATAATCTCAAATAGACTCTAGATGTGATTTTCCTTATTGAAGAGAGAGAGAGAGAGGGAGGGAGAGAGAGAGTACTTTACTTAGTAGTACTTTATTGAGCAATAACGTGTGTGAGCTTTCATTCAAAGCAACCAAATTTTGTTGCTACCAAATACACAATGAATTGCCACAATAATTATGCCCTATTTAAGAATCATGAGCATTAATGGATCTAAACAAGCAACAGGCATCATTCCACGTAGATGACAAGTCATAAAAATTAAGGTTGTAATAATTACCAATAAAACTAAATAAAAGCCTCATCCCTAAAATACAAAGACATTAATTATTCAAGTCTAAAAAAGATAAAAGTATTTCATGGGGTTGGGGAAGTGGATATTAATATGTGTCGAAATATCAGTAAAAGTATTGAACATTTATTTAATTATGAACTTTTGACATATAATTTTTCATAATTGAATACAAAAAAGAAAAAAGAAATGTGGGCCAAGTGGCTTTATCTTATTGTAACTTGTAAGCTATACGTTTTGAACCCAGGATTGTTTCCACCATGATTATATTACTTTTGGGCTAACTCACATGAGTATTATATATACATATGAAAATAGTTTGAATGGCCATTAGAGCTATATTGTACTTTCATTTAACTTATTTTTTTACAATATAAATTCTCTTAATTTGATTACAATACTAAGATTTGATTACGATTAACTCGTAAATAAAGAATATTTCAATATCATGTTTTCTTCGATCGTGGTATCTTAGTACTATGGACTGATGATTTAGGCATCTAGCTATTCTAAGATTGGATTCTTGGAAATTTCAGATTCCTACTGCTGTTACTATGGACCACATTTGGTTTTGTTTGCCAAAAATCATCTCATTTATAATGCAGTGCAGCCCATGATCTCTCTCTCTTCTAGAGCTCACATTTTGGCTTGGCAAGATTTTTCCTTTTCTTCTATCTGGTCTCTATCTCCCCCTCCTAACATTATTAAAGCTAACTTTGATGTAGCCATTCAACCATAATATTCAGTGGCTACACATTATTTAGGAATATTTTGACAAAACAAGTGCTTCATTTTGCAGAGTATGATTTAACTTATACTATTTTAAAAAGTAAAAAAAAAAAAAAAAAAAAGGCCACTCTTAATGAATGAGAGGCCGCCTCCCCTCTCCTCCATCCACCGAAGGTGGCCACACTACAACTATTTTTTTTTTTTTAATATATTTTGGAAAACGTTACTTATCTCTTGATGCTTCAGTGTTTTTGTAATCACACATTTAAAGTTTAAAAATTTGCAATATCGGGTAGCCAAGTTTAAAAACTTTACAATGCCACGCACCCATTAGGATTTTCTATAATTTTTAAACTTGGTTATCCAACATTGTAAATTTTTAAATTTTGAACGTATGATTGCAAAAAATGCTGAAAAGTGAGGAGGGCAAGTGAAGTTTCCCTAATAGTACAGAATTGTCCCTACTTTAATTTTAGTTTTTTCAAAATAAGCAGTTATGCTCCATAGAAAACATTCTCTCAAATGTGAACCCAACAATATAACACTTCTATATATAACACCTATCACCCTAGCTTACTTCATATCATAACATTTTTTTCAAACAAAAACCAAAAAGCACTCGCCCAAATACACTAACAAACAGTCATTAATGTTCCCCTAAAATATCCTCAACTAAAAACAATTTTTTTTATCAAAACCATTTTATATCAAAAAAATGTCTAATAATTACCTACTTCAAATATCAAAATATCGTGCGTTGAGTTTAAGTCGTGTCAAAAGATAGATATAAGACTATATATGTCAACTATAATTCAACCAATTTAATTAAATGAGTCATACTCCTCGACCTTAATTCACTAATTTTGTACTAAATTCATAAATCGCTCTCATCATTCATGAGTGGGGAAGTGAGTCAAAACTGCAGCTTTTTGAGAGAGGAGTCATCCAACCAAAGGAAGTGAATTGAATGAAGTTTCTTCACACTTCTAACATATATTTTCCTACTCTTTTTTTTTTTTTTTTTAAGAACTCGTTTAGTTATTTATACTCACAATATTGCTCACTTGATGAGTCCTTCAACACGAGCCATCTAGTCCAGCTTCCACCTCCTCACCTTTCCCTCTCTACTCTCTTCTCTTCCGCCACGTTACTCTTCTCATGCATTCTTATCTCTCTCTCTTTGACGCTTATCTCATCTCCTCCACCTTATCTCTCCCACAAAACAAAACCCAATTAAAGAGAAAGCAAATTGATCAGAAAATGGATGCTAGACATGGCAGCATCAATGTCCTCATGCTTCCATGGATAGCTCACGGCCACATATCACCCTTCCTAGAGCTTGCCAAGAAGCTCACAAAGAGAAACTTTCACATCTTTTTATGCTCTACACCCATAAACCTCCGCCCCATCAAAGAAAAACTCCCTCAAAAGTATTCACTTTCAATACAACTAGTGGAGCTCCACCTCCCTTCCCTCCCGGAGCTTCCTCCCCTCTACCACACAACCAATGGCTTGCCACCCCACCTCATGCCCACCCTCAAAAAGGCCTTCGACATGGGCAGCCAAAATTTCTCCTCCATTCTAAAAAGCTTGAGCCCGGATTTGCTTGTCTATGATTTTCTTCAGCAATGGGCGCCATCGCTTGCTCTCTCACAAAACATCCCAGCCGTTGAGTTCTTGCCAACTGGTGCTGCAATGACATCTTTCCTTATCCATGCTATCAAGCACCCTGGCATTGACTTTCCTTTTCCGGGAATTTTTCTTCGCGATTATGAGGTTCGGAAATTCACCCATTTTCTTGAATCTTCTGTCGATGGCATCAAAGACTCAGATCGAGCGCTGGAGTGCTATGAACGGTCTTCTGAGATCGTGTTGATGAAGAGTTTTAGAGAGATTGAGGGAAAGTACATTGACTATCTGTCAACTTCGACGGGGAAGAAGATCGTGCCGGTCGGTCCACTTGTTCAAGAAAGTGTCAACGACAATGAGAAAAGGGAAATCATGGAGTGGCTGAATAGCAAGAAAAGATCATCGACTGTGTTTGTTTCATTCGGGAGTGAGTGTTTTTTGTCGGAGGAGGAAATAGAGGAGATGGCTCATGGGCTACAACTTAGCATGGTGTGTTTCATATGGGTGGTGAGATTCCCTGCAGGCGACAAAGTCAGTCTTGAAATGGCACTTCGAAAAGGTTTTCAAGACAAGGTTGTATTAAATATTCCTCAATTTAGGAAAAATTTAACTTACCTTTTTAATTATACTTTTAAAATTTAAAAATTTTGTAATGTCATTCATCGGTAAGATATATATATATTTTTTTTTTGTGAGTCAAGCTTTTCTATTTTGTATTTTTTAAAAATAATAGTTATTTTTTATTTATTTTTTATCTAGGACATTTTTAAAAATTTACGGGACATTTCATTTTTTTACTGTCTTATTTAACTTCCATGTGGATTATTATTATTATTATTTAAAAAAAAAAGAGAGAGAGCGAAAATTCTTCACCAAATTAAAGCCGTGGGTTAGCCCAAAGCTTTTGTTTTGTTTTGTTTTTTTTTTTGTTTTTGTTTTTTTTTTTTCAAATAATCAATTTTTTTTTGGCATTTTGAGCACTTTAACAAAAAATTGTAAAATTAAAAGGGTTTGAAAGTTGGAATACCAACATTGTAGATTTTAAAACTTTAAGGTTTGTAAAGTCGCTTAGGGGGTAGTAAGTAAAGTTTTTTTCTTTTAATTTATATCAAGCGTGGACTCAAATTTTTACTTTAATAAATAAGAACAAAAAATGTAAGTATACTTAATTAGTAAGTAAGACTTAACACATAGAATATTTAACTAGAATATAATGAATTGATGCATACAACGTTTGAACTCATGACATTTACTTTAATATTATGTTAAATTAACATTTATTTTTTTAAACTTAAAATCCATAAAAATGGATAAACCTACTCATTTAATTTAATTTATATTCTTGCAGCTTGAAGATAGAGGAATGGTTATGGAAGGATGGGCACCACAAACAAAGATTTTAGAGCATCCAAGCATTGGTGGGTTTGTGAGTCACTGTGGCTGGAGTTCTGTGATGGAGAGCATGAAGTTTGGAGTTCCCATTATAGCCGTGCCCATGCAACTTGATCAGCCAATAAATGCTCGGCTGGTGGAGGAGGTGGGTGTGGGTGTAGAAGTCAAGAGAGATGTGAATGGGAAGCTTGAACGGGAAAAGGTGGCAAAGGTGATCAGAGAGGTGGTTGAAGAAAAAGCTGGAGAGGGTGTAAGGAGGAAGGCAAAAGAATTGAAAGAGAAGATAAGAGAGAAGGGAGAGGAAGAGATTGATGGAGTGGTGCAGGAATTGGTGCAACTTTGTAGGAGGAAGGATAGAATTGCAGTGTAATAATCTTGTCAAAGATCTAAGTACAACATATTTTCCGAAGTGCTAAGAAAAAAGAAGTATTTTTCCAAGATAAAAAAGAAAATGCTTAGTTGGTGTCCATATAATGAATATATGGAGACCTTTTTAAGAATATATGGCCTTTTATCGTTTCTTTATTTAATTTTTAACACCTTTTTAAGAGTTCTATTATATTGGAAGAGCAATATAATATGTGTTGTGAATGAACATGTGTAAGTACTGCGTTTCACGTTGAGACAAATTAAAGAAAATAAATACTTAATCTACTTAAATGGATTAATTAAGCTCATTAATTTGAACTTTTTGATTAAAATAGTGTTCAAATACATATAGTAATAACTTTAAGGGGTTGGCTCAGTGGCACCTATTGAACCATAAGTCCTTGCCTTAGAGGTTTGCGGTTTAAAACTTACTGAGTACAAATTGCTTCTTGGAGCTACACCCTTCTAGTGAATAGCCAATGAAGTACCATGTTTTGTGTAGGAAATTTTCTGGAGGTACAGTGCACGGAACCGAGGTTTACTCTATAGGATCCGAAAGCTCTACTTTGATGGGTTTCCTGTAAAAAGAAAAAAAAAAAGAAAAAAAAAGAAAAAGAAAAGAAAAGAGTATAATAATTTATGTACTGTTGCAAGTATAGTATGGTACGTACCATATCACTTAAATTACTGTTTGTGTTCCGTATGGTTAAAAGTACTATTTGTTAGAAGTACGATAAATGGTGTCATATATGCAGAGGAAGAAGACGTAGCTGGAGTATTGCCAACAAGGAAATGAAATTGTATCAAGAAAGTCTTGTCCAGATTCCAACTCAATGCATGTAAGTAAAATAATGGAAAGTATATATAACTCACAAGATTCGGTGCAGACAACATGGGAAAGAGACGATACATGGGAGATGCGTCGTAGGACTATGACACATGGAGATTTCATTCTCGTTCTAACGAACACGACATGTTCGAACGAGATTTTTCAAGATTTAATTTCAGCCGTCAGTTTTCTCCCGCGCACATATAACACTTAACACATTCAGATTCGTTCTTGTTCAAATGAATTCTAATCACGTTCGAACAAGATGTTGTAGATTTAAAACTTTGAAGAATTAAAACCTAAAATCATAACGTTCTTTAGATCAATTCCTTACGAGCGTCACCATGCTCTATCTACTCACTGCATAAGTTATTCTTAATCTTATTTTTTATTTATTTTTTTCCTTCATATTTTTCTTACTTGGGGTGCTACAAGTGGTGGGGTGTTTCATATTGATTGAGTTTTATTTTTTTTCTTTATTTCTTTTAAATAGTTTTTGACAGAAAACGTATATTAACTAATAAGGTTTCTACACCAGTGTTGATAACCATACTTGTTAATAGAATTACTTTTTCTGTTCCAACTTGTTTCATTTCCAGTAATAACTATTTATTTTCCGTGCCAAACTTGGCCTTAGTGACCAAGTTTTAGTGACATAGAGATAATTTCATATCCATATCATTGGCATTTGATCTAAGAGGTTTAATGAATAAAGAGTGTGTTTGAATGTGCAATTTTGGAGGATAAAATTGCAATTTTAAACAAAATCTTAAAAATTGTATTATTTGAAAGTGTGTTTATAAAAAATTGGGGTTTGAAAAGTAGAAAAGCTAGTGGTTGCACTACTTTAAAAGCTAAATTGCAATTTTAAAGGTTAAACCAAAATTTTACCAAACACTTAATTTCAAAACTCACTTTTTAAAAATTGTTATTTTTTAATCAAATTTTAAAATGGCAAACCCAAAGTCGGCAAGAAAGAGGGGCAAATAAAATTGAGAAGGGTTAGCGAGTCAAAGAAAAGTGTCCAAAATTCATTCCAAATTGACATTGGAAGAGTTTTGGAAAGAATTTTCATTTTAAAATTTAAGAATTTTCATGGAGAAAATACATTTTATCCCCCGAACTATCTACCAATTTCCACTTTGACTTCCAATGTTTAAAAAATGACACTTGACCTTCCTAAACTTTCAAATTGTTGCAATTCGACCATCTGACTTTTTTTTTTTTTTTTCCCCCAAAATGTCCCCATCCCAAGTTTTTTTTATTTATTTTTTTTATTTTTTATTTTTTTTATAAAATAAATAAGGGGTGGCTAGTCACTCCAGTTGGGCCAAAGCCACCCCAGACCGAACACTCCTTAATTTTTTAATTTATTTTTTTAACTTGGGATGATGGTATTTTGGAAAAAAAAAAAGGTTAAAATTGTCGAATTGCAACAATTTAAAAATTTAGAAGGGGTCAAGTGTCATTTTTTAAATATTAGCTGTCAAAGTGCAAATGTATTGCATTTTTCCCAATTTTCATTTCAAAATTATTACCGCATCACTTTGGAAAGAATTTTGGAGACTTCACTTTTGTCACTCTAGCACTTCTCAATAAAATTATAGAGGAGAAATGAGAGAATTCTCGTGATTACGCAGAAAAGCTCCACAAGTGGACTCTCTCGAATGGGTCCCTGCTCCAACAGGGCTTTTACAGGGTAAGCAGAGGGATGCCCAATTACAAGGATCCTGGTCCAGGTTTATCTGGGTCTGCAGAATTGTGTTTTACAGAGAGATCATCGTTTCATTCACATAATTCGAGCAACGAAACAATTGACAAAACAAAAAGCTCAACTGGGTATCCTATCAAACTCGTAGAGCTTCCTGGTTCTTCGACCTTGAACGACCAGTGAGACATCAAAGCCAGCGAAACACACAAAATGCATTACTGGGTTCGAGCCTCTTCCTCTGATTTCGGTGGCACTCTTCCCCAACCCCGCAGGTATTCTCTGTCTGTCTGTTTGTCTGCGTTTACATGTTTTTCAAGCTTCTTTCTTTATTGGTTGTTGTTCTTGGGATTCTCAGTGGTCACTCAGCGGTCAGCATCGGCAAATCGAAGGTGGTCGTGTTCGGTGGTCTTGTGGACAAGAAGTTTCTCAGCGATCTCGTGGTCTATGATATTGGTACTCTTTCTTTCTCGATGTCTGTGGGCTTGGCTTCCTGTATGATTTTTCTCGGATTGAATTTTGTTCTTATTCCTGATATTAACTTCGTTCTTAGTCTGTTTCCTTCTAATCTGGTTTAAATTCTTTGAATTTAGCTCTCTGGGACTTTGGGTATTTCTGATATTACTGTTTTTTAACATTTTTTTTTTTACTGGCCGTTTAGTTCAATGTGGTATGAAATGTACAAATGTTTACTAAAGATGAAATTCATTTTCGGGTTTAAGCCTTACTACTATCTGGATTTGAAATACTGAGTGTGACGTTATTTCAAGGTCATAAAACAAGTGCTTTGTTGGAGTAAAATTCTCAAAGCTCAATTCATCATGTGTTGTTAAAATTCTTGTAAGGAATTTATAGTAGCAATTGCTTCTTAAATCCTCAGAGCCCAATGCATCCTTATAGAATTGTATTTTACACTTTTATACGCAAGCACTTACCATAAATTTGATATCATTTGTGAGCGACTTGTATATAGTACTTGTGAGTATAATTGCTCGAGAAATTGGTCAAGAAAAGAAAGAAAAATGTTGCTCATGTCTTTTTGCGAAGTTAATTTGTTTTAGCAAATAAGTGCAGTATTTCATTACATCTCACAGAAATGGAAATTATTTGCTTAAGCAATCTTTGGCTGTGCTGAGAAAACTAACAAAACAAGAAGGGAAAAATTTCGCTTATCAAAGAAAGGTGAAAGAACAAAATGGTTTAAGTTATATAATTCATAATATGGCTTGGCTAATTTTTTATATTCTCTTGTTAACTAATTGAACATACAAGATTGACTTTCAAATTCCCGTTAGGTTTTGTTGATCATGAACAATTCCACTTAAGATGGCATCATATGAGTGTATTTCAATTGTAGTTCATGTACGTTATTGTAGTGTTATGGAACTTCTGAAGAGAACTCAATTTCAGTTGTTAAGTCATTTGTTTTCATTCATATAAGGAAGTAAGCACATCATTCTCTGATTTTTTTTTTGAAACCAAATGAAAAAAATGAAAATCCTGGACATTTGTTTTGTACTGTAAGCTTATTCTTGTTACAAGTATGAATAATAAACTTTATCATGTGGTTAGGAACCTCAAGATGTAGTTTAGGCTGTTGTAGATGTACTTTATTTCACATGGACCACTTGCTGCCTTATGTATGTAACAAAGAATGGTGCCCGGAAAATCCCAGTGTACTTTTTCTTTCTTGCTTGTGTTTTTGTGATATTGTTTTTGATAAGTAATCAAAATATCATTAAAATGCGATAAGCGAAACTCAGGTACACATGAAGTATACAAGAGAAACACCTAAGTAGAAGGATAAATAAAAAAAGAAAATCATGAAAACTAAGCAAATTAAGAAAGACAAATGCAACTGTCAAAAGGTAAAGAGTATTGAAGAACAAAATCTTTAGATCCACCACCATCCTCTTGTGGTCCTCGAAGCTTCTATTATTTCTTTCACTTCAAAGATACCACAAAAGGCATAAAGGCATCATCTTCCACACAACTGCACTTTAAGGGTTGCCAAATAACCCCTTCCAACAAGCAAACAAATCTACTACCTGTCTAGGAATGACCCAAGACAACCCAATATGATTGAATATAGCATTATATAATGCACAAGCAACCTAAAAATGGAGAAGAAGATGAACCACTGACTTCCCGTTTCTCTTACACATATAACACCAATGGACCACAATGACATGTCGCTTCCTAAGGATATTTGTGGTAAGGATCTCCCCTAGGAAAACCGACCAAGCAAAGAAAGCCGCTCTCAAATGAACCTTAATCTGCCAAAATACTCTTCTAAGGGAAGGGAGTGCCATCATTACAAATAAGGACACCGTAGAAAGATCTAACATCAAACAAACCTCTTTTGAAAGGGGCCCAACAAAGCTTGTCTTCACCTCCTTGTCTCATCCTAAAAGTGTACAAAAATTGAAAAACGAAACAAAGACATCCACCTCCCAATTATGAGCCGCTCTAATAAAGCTTACATTCCACTGATGGGAGCCACTAGAAAGCTCCAAATGAACTGATACGGAAGCATTCTTAATGCAAACAATACTATATATAAAGTCTTTTAAGCACTGTGGTTGGCATTTTCAGGGCTCCCCTAGCTTTATTCTAGCGTGCAAGCTGAGATCCTTGAAAACGGATCTAAAAAAATGGGATGAAGAGGTTTCCAGTAATGTTGGGAAGTAGAAAAACGATCTATTGGATGGAATCCGTGACCTTGATATTATTGCAGAGAGAAGATCACTTTTTGATGATGAAAGATAGAGAAAGGAATTAATTTCTAGGGACTTGGAGAAGTTAATTTTTCTAGAAGAACTGGGCTAGATGTAGGAATCAAGGGCACTTTGGTTGAGAGAGGGAACAAGAGCACTAAGTTTTTCCACTGAATGGAAAATTCGAACTGAAGAACCAACATTTTAGATTCTTTAGTTGTTAAGGAGTCCATGTCCTCAAATTCTACAGGAAAAAGGGAGCATATAGTGCAATTTTATAATCAGCTTTATATAGAAAAATTCAGTTTGCAGCCAAAATTGGATGGTCTCTCTTTCAATTCCATTGGCATTGATGAGGTTTTTTGGTTGGTAAGAGCTTTTGAGGAAAGTGAGGTTTTTGAGGTGGTAAGAGCTCTGAATGGAGATAAGGCCCCTAATCCTGATGGTTTCTCCATGGTGTTTTCTCAAACTTGTTGGGAGGTCATTAAAGAAGATATCATAGAGGTTTACTAGGATTTTTATTTTTGAGAGAACTTTGAAAAGAGCCTCAATGAAATTTTATTTCCCTTATGCCCAAGAAAACTGGTGCTGTGGAGATTAAGCACTTTCGTCCTGTTAGTCTTGTGGGTGGGGTTTATAAAATCATTTCTAAAGTCCTAACTTATAGGCTGAAACAATGTTGGAGAATATTATTTCCAAATCTCAGATTGCATTTATTAGGGTGAGACAAATTTTAGATTCAATTATGATAGCTAATGAATGTCTTGATAGTCGAATTAGATGAGAGAAATCTGGTGGCTATGTAAATTGGAGTTAGAGAAGGCCTATGAGCATGTTAACTTGGAGTTCCTACTGTATTTGTTCATGAGATGTGGCTTTGGGGTGAAATGGAGAGCTTGGATAACTCATTGTCTTTATACGGTGCGTTTCTTCATTCTTATTAATGGATCTCCATCTGGTTTCTTTAATAGTTCTCGGGGATTGAGAGAGGGAATCCTCTGTTTCCTTTATTGATTGCGGTTTTCATGGATGCTTTGAATAGAATGATGCCTGCTACAGTGGGTAGGGGGCTCTTATAAGGTTTTTTGGTGGGGTTGAAGAATAATGTTGAGCTTCTGGTGTCTCCTCTTATGTTTGTGGATGCTACCTTGATCTTTTGTGAGGCAAATTACGAACATCTTCGTCATCTGCGTTGTCTATTTTTATGTTTTGAAGTGGTTTCGGGGTTGAAGATTAACTTATCTAAATCATAGTTAGTTCCCGTTGGTGATGTGGATGATGTAGGAGGTTTGGTTGGTGTCCTTGGTTGTAAGGTGGTCTCTTTGCCGATGAAGTCTTTGGGTATTCCTATGGAAGCTTCTATAAGGCTAAATCTATATGAGATGGTATCACTGAAAAAATAGAACATCGGTAGCCTAGTTGGAAGAGGCTTTATTTGTCTAATGGTGGTAGATTGATTTTGATTAAAATCACTCTCTCCAATTTGCCTACTTATTTTTTGTCCTTATTCCCCATTCGCATACGTGTGGCTAACTAGATTGAGAAACTTCATAGGGTAATTGGATGGAGTTGGTGACAATTTTAAGTTCCATTTAGTCAGTTGGTCAAAGATTTGTTCTCTGATGTGTTCTGGTGGTTTGGGGGTTAGAAATCAGATTCAGTTTTATTGCGCTCTTCTGAGGAAATGGTTATGGTGTTACGCTATGAAACTAAAGTCTTTGTGAAGATTGGTGGTGGAAACCCAATATGATAGCATGAAGGGATTTTGGTGTTCCAAGGAGGAGCCCTTTGGAGTAGGAGTGGGTGAGAAGTTTTTTCTAGGTTTGTTAGAAATGAGGTGGGAGATGGGTCTAAGATCAGGTTTTGGCATGATGTGTGGTGTGGGGACCAACCCTTGAAAGCAACTTTTTTGGAATTGTTTAGTATTACAAGTTGTAAGGAGGCGTGGTTGGCAGATCACGTGCAGTTGTCTAATAGAAATCTTCAATGAGATATATAATTTACCAGATAAGTGCATGATTGGGGAGGGGAGCTTGGTCACTTCATTCTTTGATCTTTTGTATTCTATCAGGTTAAGACAATGTGGTGAAGATAAGATCTGCTTGATCCCTTCCAAAAGACGGACGTTTAAAGTAAGATCCTTTTATCACGTGCTGTCCAATCCTGCTGTCTCCTCATTTCCTTGGAAGTACATAAGGAGAGTTAAGGCTCCTTCGAGAGTAGCATTCTTTGTGTGATGGAGGCATTAGGGAAGATCTTAAGCTTGGATAACCTTAGGAAGCGGAACACTTTTGTAGTGGATTGGTGTTGTATGTGCAAGAGGAATGGGGAGACCATAGATCATCTTCTTCTTCATTATGGAGTGACAAGAGAATTATGGGTTTTGACCTTCTTTCTTTTGGGTGTAGAGTGGGTAATGCCTAGAAGAGTGATAGAGTTGTTGGTTAGTTGGAGAGGTCAATTGGGAAGTTGTAACATTGAAGAATCTTGGAGGATGACGCCTTGTGTTTAAGTTGGTGCATTTAGAGAGAGCGGAACACAAGGAGATTTGAAGATTACGAGATTTCGGTGGTATAGCTAAAGACCGTTATGTTCAAAGCTAAATGCTTGGATGGCGGCAGACTATAGTCCTCACTTTTCTAGTTTTATTTAAGTTTTGGACTTATGTTCTTCTTTTTCTCCTTTTAGGGGGTCTCTTTTGTTAGTTCATGTATATTTGGGTTGCGTCCCTTTGCCATTTTCAATGAGATTGAATTACTTATATATATAAAAAAAAAATTGTTTTGCCCAATGTGGATGTGTGGGGTGGGGGGTTTTGTTCCAGATTCTCAATTGGTGGTTTTTGTTTTATTCAGAGAACAAACTTTGGTTTCAGCCAGAGTGCACCGGAAGTGGGTCTGAGGACCAGGTAGGTCCCAGCTCACGGGCATTCCACGTTGCTGTTGCAATTGATTGTCACATGTTCATCTTTGGGGGCCGATCTGGTAGCAAAAGGTTTGTGCACATATGCAATACTTATGTGTTTTGCTACCCACAAGTTGGGTGTTTTTAGCTCTAAAATCACATAGACATGCTATTGATGTTGGTGTTGGATTTTCAGGTTGGGTGACTTTTGGGTCCTAGATACAGGTGAGCATCTTATATGAATGCTTCAAGTAAGCATAGTGATGACGGATGCGCAGTAAAATTGATATAGTAGGATTAGTGCTTGTTTGACCCCTCTTGACTTGTTGGGGTTTTATGGAACTTATGTTTGTTCCAGATATATGGCAATGGTCTGAGCTCACCAGTTTTGGTGACTTACCTTCCCCACGGGATTTTGCTGCAGCCTCAGCCATTGGAAACCAGAAAATTGTTATGTGAGTATCAAAAGTTCTCTGTGTCATGCTTCATCAAATAGCTAGTGTAGGTTGTAGGTATTTGACTTATCAAAAATCGAAAAAGTGAATGTAGGATTTGTCCACTATCAGATATGAAGCAAGATATATTTGAGTGCAGGTATGGTGGCTGGGATGGTAAAAGGTGGTTATCAGATGTGTATGTCATGGACACAAGTAACTTCTGTACTCTCTGGCTTTTCAGTTTTTTTTTTTTTTTTTTTTACTGTTATAGTTACTGAGAAAATGCTTTATCTTATTGGTGTGAGATTAGATTGTAAAGTGCTTTGCTTTGTGAAACAGTATCACTTGAGTGGATGGAGCTGTCGGTGTCTGGATCATTGCCGCCGCCTAGATGTGGCCATACAGCTACTATGGTGGAGAAAAGATTGCTCGTCTATGGTGGCAGAGGTGACATACGATACTTTGACATCACATATGGATTAGGTTTTATAACTACATCATTATGAAACAGTAAATTTATGATAAAACCAAAATGAAGCAGTTGTTTTCATTTTGTGCAAGATTTGTGTTCAAAACTTACCATATTTTATTTCTAATTAGTTCCATTTATCAACTTTGCCATGACGGATACTTTTCATAAATGTGTTATTAAGGGTGTCGATATATGGTGAATTCATGAATATTGTAAAGACTGGTCAAATTAGTTAAATTTTGATTTTGGGTGTCGCTGTCAGCTCTCTCTCTCTCTCTCTCTCTCTCTCTATATATATATATATATATATATATATATAATTTGTTTTTTGATAAATACTACTGTCAGCTCTATATTCTTATAGCTGATAATTGTGATTTATTTACTTGTGTTCATTTAAGATGGTTTTTGCTGACATGATTGCTTTTTCTTGACTTCAATAGGAGGTGGTGGGCCGATTATGGGTGATTTTTGGGCCTTGAAGGGTCTTATTGCAGAAGGTTGATAGTTCCTTCCCATTTTCTCTTCTCCTTTTCCTTTCCTTTCTTAACTTTTCATCATATGAATGGGTGCGAGTGGTGTTGTGGCATGTGTGATGCAGCACAAGACCTGAGAAAAGAAAACTGATCATGTGGTACTGTGGCGGTGCACTCACTCAGTACTGTATCAGCCTAGTTTATTTTAGGTTATTTAGGGGTATCTGAATCTCTTTTTGTTCAGTTTTATTATTGACGATTAGAATTAGTCTAAATCGACGGTCATAATTAGTTGATCCTAGGTTTTGTCTTCATGTAATAGAAGATTACGAAATTATTGTGATGGGTTGACTTTTATGATCAATAATATTGCCTTTGGCTTTTCTAGCTGATTGAAGAACTCTAGGGTTTTGCGTATAAGCACCCTAAAGTGGTATTTTCTTTGTTTCCCTCTTAAGGAACTTAGTCTTTGATGGGAAATGTAAGTGTATCCTTGTCTTCTTGTGCTCTCCACTGCATCAATGTGTCATATCGCTCTTGTTTGCATTGTACTTGGCAAATATCTTTTTTTTTTTCAGATTAATTGTTTCGCTATGGTTGCATATGTCATTGTTCTTAATAAATTATTCAGCAAGTTCCAGGTTCAAGTGTATAATATCATATAGTTTTTCTTTTAAAAAACATGTGGACATGTTCATTGCTTGTGCAGACACATGCTAAAAGTTTGTGTTGCCCTAATTTCCAAAATCTCTTTCTACCCATTTATAATAGAAGCAGTATAAAGAATCTCAAAACAATCTGGTTGTGTTTAGATGTCCCTTTGAAGTTTGAACTTAAATTGAATGACTTGCCATGAGAAGGTTCTAGAAATCAGGATCTATGGTGAATGACCTATAGATATACGTCCTGTTAGAAATATATATGTAATAGAAGGAAGTAACTTATTTAATTAGATGATGTATCTATTCCTAATTATGAAATGTTTAGCAGTGGAGTTAGCGTTTGATATACCGGGAATTTTTTACCCTATTCTTTATTTTGATTCTATTTTCCATCATAGATAAGTATTTTTTGGTTACTTGAATTTGTCTCAAGTTGATTTAAGATTTATCACGAGTAACTCAAGAATTTTGTAAAAAGAAATTCTGAGTCTCAGAAGCTTGCATATAAATTCACCTCCGGAGTGGGAGGGGATGACCTATCATGAAAAGTGCTGCAACTAAGGTACAAATCCATTATTTTAAATGCAATGATCATCAAGGATTGCAGCTATCATGACATAATGATATGGCAACAGATCATGAGTTCCTCAAAGCAATGTCATATAGAGCTCTGTTGTTAGACTTCCATTTAATGGTAGACGTAGATCCGAATCTACATGATGGACTTGTGCTTTCTAATGCTATTTAGGATGCAATAGCCCTTACACGATATAGCCAAATGCGGCCTTAATTTGGAAGAAATCATGTAGAAGGCAGTGCTTGCAATCTCGGTGCAAAAGGATGCGTTAACTTAATAATTCTCCACTTTAGATGAATGGATGCATTGTTTAGAATTTTTTTTCTGTCTCCTAAGAAGTAGTTTTAGGGAGCTGTTCTCTAAATTTACTTTGTTTAGAAGTCCATGTTTATTGGATAATGAGATGTGTGTATTTCTGTCTCTGGAGGAGTTAGAAAGGTGAAAAGGTATACTCAGGTGTTGTCTTGTTCTATTTTATTTTATTTTATTTCTTTTGAAAAAAAAAGAGAACAAGATGACACCTGAATATATCTCTCCTTTTTGTTCTCATATCTTTCTTTTTTTGCAGTCTGAAATATATTAAAGAACCTTTCCCTGCATTTGCTTTGTTTGAAGTGCGCATGTGCATGTTTGGGGCAATTCTCTTTTGCTTGACTGTTTTTCTTGTTGCTATTTTTTTATATTTCTCAATCAGCTCAAGAGTGTTGGTTGTGTCTTTTTCATCCAGAAAACAAATGAGAATGTTTCTATTAGAAGTTCTTTGATTGACTAAGTTGCATTTGTCTTGTCTTTGTTGTGGAAGGAAGAGAATGAAACACCTGGATGGACCCAATTGAAACTTCCAGGTCAAGCTCCTTCTCCCCGCTGTGGTCATACTGTTACCTCTAGCGGACACCATGTAAGGACATCTTCCTCTATTCTCCTTGTTCATTTCTCTTAATGTGTTTTGGTTATTACTATTGTCGGTCTTATTATTATTATGTCAATGCTGAAGCTAACTGCTAAAGCTGTTTGTCTTTGCAGTTGTTATTGTTTGGAGGGCATGGAACCGGTGGTTGGTTGAGTCGTTATGACATTTATTACACTGACTGCGTTGTTTTAGATAGGGGTGAGTGCTTTTCAACTTTGCTTGATGGATTTATAGCAGATGGGTCATTATGATGATAGTGAACCTTTTATATTGTTTATGCTACATACACTCTGACTATTCTATATATTAAGCTCTTAATTGATAGTCATTTGTTGACGTTCGCATGAAAATATAACGTGTACATGTGAGACAACTCCACATAGGGGCTTGGCTCATATTTGTCTCTATTGCCTTGACACAAAAACATAAAAAACATTTGCAAGAATTAAATGATGGTTTCAACATTTGGGGAAGATTTGATGGAGCAGTTTTCTATCTCGTTCTTGTCTTTTGATCTCCTTAGATTCCTCATTTATAGAGCAACCTCAAAGTCGACACATTAGATGAATAATGTGGTGGTTAAACCTTAAGACAGAAGAATGCAAAAAAGAATGATGTTTATTGTGTTGGTAGGGACATGTAGAATCTCCCTTTCCACCTCCCCTTGGAGCCAATTACTTATAAAAAAAAGGTAGGGACATTTATAGAGAGAGAGAGAGAGAGAGAGAGAGAGAGAGAGATGTGGATTGGAGTTGTGTTGAAGGTGAACCCAGGATGTGAGAGGAAGAGGAGGCCAGAGAAAGGGTGGGCTGTTCCATCTTTCATCAGATTACAAAACATATCCTCACTTTAGCTAAGAAATGAGATAAATTCTTTGACCAAAGAAAAAAAATGGGGAAGGTGCTATGGGAGAGAGGTTGAACTCAAGAAATACAGAAAAAAGATTAACTTTCAAGCCATTGCCAACTCAACTTTGTTTCAGCTATTCTTCTTGAAATTGAGAATTTATCCTTTATTTTTGGTGACTGATGGTCAATAAAATTTCTCTTTGAATGTCTCACTTCAATAAATTAAGAGAAAAATGCAAAATAAATTCTTGTGTTTTACTGAGTTGCAAATAGTTCCTTGGAGTTTAAGAAGGGGCTGAAAACTCCTAGGGTAAGCAAAAAACACAAATAGATCCCTGGATGCATTTTCTGTCAGCAAATTGGACATAATTTGTTAATGTGTCATGTCAACAACAATAATATTGCGACTTGTGTCCTTTAGAATAAAAAGTAAAAAATATAAAAGCAAATATAAAAGAAATAGAAAAAGATAAATTTAAAAAATAAAAACAAAAAACAAAAAGAAAAAAATTTAACGGGTGGGTAGGCCGGCGAGAGGGTCTCCATGGAGGAGACATGGAGATCCATAGCTGTGGGTATCCAGAGCCAGGGGTGGGTCAACATACATGGTGACCCATGGCCATGGGTCTCCACAGACCCATCAATGGGTCTGTGGAGATTTTGGTCTTCCGTATTTAGCTTTCCTTTGTAATTGAACAACTTATTTAGCTTCCTTTCGCAAGACCAGTTATTCTATGATTCCACTGAAATAGAGGAGCCCAAGACATGTTATAAACTTGATCATTGTAGTTCCATGTAGTGAGAGGTAATGCCTTTTCAATTTGTAAGAACCAACTCTACCGTAAAAGAATGCCCGAGTTCACAGATGTTAAAGCACTAAAAGAAAGGATAGAACTTGGAAATCTCATCATCAGGATGATACTAAACTTGACTTCACAAAAGGAAGTTAAATACGGAGGACCAAAATCTCCACTGACCCACCGGTGGGTGTGGAGACCCACGGCCGTGGGTCACTACGGCTGGGTCTCCTCCATGGAGATCCTCTGGCTGGCCGAATGATCCCTTGAATTTTTTTTTTAATATTTAATATTTTTATATTTCTTTTCTAAAAGGACATGTCACACATTAACGGACTCCGTTCAATTTTTTTTTCTTTTTTATAAGTAATTTTATATCATTAATAAAGTGTGGATGGGCGCCACCCTAGTACACAAAGAATATACAAGGAGAACCTCTAATAGGAAGAAGAAGAAAATAAATTTATAAAATCTACAAAAGTAGGAACATCCAAGCTATGATGGGCCGCTATCCATATATGTAACGTGTTAAGCATAAACTTCTGCAACCAGCCTCCATATTTCCTTAGCTAGACCGCACCCAATCAAACCACCCCAACTTGTCAACAAATCTATTACCCGTCTTAGCATAAGGATGTAACTCTAGAGTTCGCTTGCGACTTCACAATGAAGCAAAAGGTGATCAACGGACTCCTCACTCTTCTCACACATACAACACCACTCAACCACCGCAACATTCCTATTTCGCAAATTATTATGCGTCAATATTTTCCCTAAGGCTGCTGTCCACACAAAAAACGCCACCCTTGTGCTCGCCAAATACTCTTGCATGGAAACGCAAAACTATCTTGGCCAATTAACACTTTATAGAACGACTTCACCTCAAACTTACCCATCTTAGACGGGCTCCATCCTAACCAATCCCCCGCTCTATGACGTAACTCGAAGAATACAACTGCTCGAAGAAAGATAGTACCAACTCAATATCCCAATCCTGGATTGGTCGCATAAAAAGGATATTCCTCTGAATAACTCCATCTTGACTTTGAAAATTATCCACCACCCATGCGTCTTTGTGCCTAGCAATAGCGCACGAAGTTGGAAAAACTTGCTTTAATGGTCTATCCCCACACCAAATCTCATGCCAAAAAGTTACTTTAGACCCAACCCCCACCCAAAGAGAACTAAGTTGGAAAAACTGTCCCACCCCCTTCTAATATGTTTCCACATGCCCACTCCAAATGCTCCCATAACCTCCTTCGAACACCAATCGTTCAATTTGCTAATGGAAAACACGTCCAGGGGCTTATTTGTGCTTTTTGTTTACCCCAGGGAGATTTTAGTCACTTTTTAAACTCTAGGGAGCTATTTGCAACTTAGTAAAACAACAGAGACTGATTATTTTTTTTCCCCTAAATTAATGTTGGGTGTTGCAAGAGGAAGTCATTAAGGAATATAGCATAAAGGGCATCAAAGCTAGCATCTCTTTTGTCTGGTTAGAGTCTCTATAGCTCTGCAAGTCCACAGGTACAAGGGCTGTTCAAACATATTGTAGCCAAATGTGAAACTTACAGTCGTCTTTGAGGAAGAAACGTATTTTTTACAGTGCTATTGTTAGCATCGGAACTCAAAAACATGAATATGTTAAGAATAGTATTAGATCCATGTTATGCTTGTGAATTTCAAGTATTGATTTTTGCTTTTGTTTTTCTTAAAGAAATAATATAAAGAACATCTGTGGAGCCCAGTTTCAGCATTCCATCAGTGCAATATGGATAGCAGGGGCTGATCCATGCAGTACAAATTACAGCTTTTATATTTGGTTGATCTCTTAGAATTTATATCTTCTTTTTGGCAATTAGTGTCTGCACAGTGGAAGCGGTTACCTACTGGCAATGAACCTCCTCCTGCTCGGGCGTACCACTCTATGACAACAATAGGTTCACGTTATCTGTTATTTGGTGGTTTTGATGGCAAATCGACCTTTGGTGATTTATGGTGGTTGGTTTCAGAAGGTACTGATTTCGCTTCAAAGTAGTTTATTATTCAGTCTTGTGGTTATTGTTTGGTAACCCCTTTGCTTTTCAGAGTTTCACTGGGATATATTCTGAACCCTTAATTTGAATCTTATATGACCTCTATTGACAAGATCTCCTCGATGAAGCATCAGTTTGTCTCCAACATATTTTTTCTTTGAAGCATTTACAGAATGTTGCATTCAATATCATTTCCTCTATAGGTCAAACTTAATGAGGTGGTTATGTGCATTTTCTGTTATAATGATTGACGAGAAGGGATTTTGTTGAATTAATTTCAAAATATGTTATATAAGTGTTCGATTTTTATGAATCTTGATTTATTTCTAACTTTTTAGTTTTTCTTTAAGATTATGAATAGGATTTAGGGTTTTTCAATAATGATATTTCAACTACTTATAAAAAAAAAAAAAATGAATTTAGGGATTTCAGTAATGATGGGCAGGCAGTGTAATCTTCTGCCCTTTTCTGTAACTACTACATGATTGTTGCATGTATTTGTCATTTTCCCTTCTATTTTTAATAGATCAAGCTTTATGATGTGGTTAGGTGTATATTTCCATGGTAAAAACTTAACTAGAAGGGATTTTGGTGAATAATCTCTTGCTCAAATGGTTCCCAATCCCTCTATAAGAATGTTGGAAGGGTGAAAAGTTGTGCGTTTGAGATCCACCAGATGCTTGTAACTTAAAAGAAGGGATTTCGATGAACTAGCTGTGGAAGATGTTGCTCAAGTGTGTGATTTTTGTATGAACGTTGATTATTCCCCAGATTTATGTTCTTATATCACATTTTAGGGTGAAATTAGGTTGTCCATTAATGATGATCAGGCTGCAAATCATCTCGACCTTGTTGCTGGATATCTAAAAGAAGGAAACTTTATAAGCTGATTTGTTGAATTAAGAGAAAGGTTTTAGCAACATGTTTCTGTATGGTGAAAGATAATTCCACCTGACTTTTATGATTTATATCCAAGCACAATGTATTGACTTCTACTTCTGCAGATTCTGTGGAGGCAGAACTGAGACATAAGTTTGAACATTTCCTAAACTGTTGCCAATTCTCTTGTTTTGTAGAGGACCCTATTGCAAAGCGGTTCACTGAATCTCCACCAAACGATCTTCCTGAAAATAAGGATGTCAGAATAGCAAATAATAATGCCCAATCTGCACTCCAGGTATAACTGCTGTTGGTTTTAAGGACACCTAGCTTGTTACATTGAGCTTGTTGACTAGGGAGCTTAAAGCTTCTCCTTACCTTGTATTTGTTTCAATCAGACTAAATCTTTTTGCCAAGATCATAGCGAACATTTAAACCATGTATGTCCAGCAAAGCAGAGGCATGCATCAGATGCCAATGTCTGTGATTGACCTGTTTCCTATGTTAGGTGCCGAGAGCTCACCCGTAATTATGTTATGACCATTTTTATAGTCTACCTAATTAACTTTTAGACAATCCTCCGATTGATCCTCCATATCTTGGACAGGGAAGCCAAAGGGTACAATCTGCCGTCTCAGAATTACAAAGAAGATTGGAAATTTCAGTTTCGTTCTCTAGTTCTGGGCTTCCAATTGTAGATGAGTTGGAGGACAAAGAATTCCTTGAACTAGCATCAAGTTTGACTGGACAAAGAGTTTCCAGTAATTTACAGGTTTAACACATTGAGGCGAATTTGGTTTACTTTATTACTCATCTCTTAGGTATTTTTAACTGACTTTTCTGTGGAAAAAAGGCAATTGAGACAATTCGTGATCACTGGAAGAAGGCTATACCAAGTTCTATACCACTTAAGGAGCTAGGGCCATTGCTTCGTGACTACCAACGTTTGGTTGCCCATAATCAATTGTAAGAATGAATTCTTGCACCATCACTTGTTTATGTTCATTAAAACCATGGCAGCTTGCAGCAGTTGTTCCTAAAAGTGGACCCAGCTTAACTTCTGGTTTTACCTCTCAGTCCTAGATGATCTTTTAGCTATGCATGCAGAAAGTTTATTTTTTGAAACATTGCATCTGTGTTGTGGCTTTTCTTTTTCACTTTTTTCTTATGCTGTATTTTTATGTTTGGTAGCACTACTAATATCGGAATTATACTATTATCTAATTTCCAAGTTTTTAACCAACTAATCATAGGGTGACTTGACCCAACCTCATGGTGGAACTCACTTGCAAGCAACCTGTCTGACAGACCTTTAGAACATTGCTCATAGAAAATCTATGTGCTAGATATGTTTCTAGTTGAATTTTTGCAATCTCTCAGCTTATCTGAGGGATTATGACTAGAAGAAGGTGGTGAAGCTGTGGAAATAATGGAGTAAAAGCCGAGAATCTGGGACTGTGTTTAATGGAATTTGATCATTGTCCAGTTGATTTCAATCTATTATGTATTTGAACAAAGTGGGGCTGGCTTGTGATATTTTAATTGAATTTTAGTTGGTTTCAGTAGTTTAAATGGGAGCCAAGCCATTTCATAGCATCCCCATTGAAACTAATTAAGTGTCTGGGTGCTCAGTCTATCATATCATTAATAAAACCAGGATAATCTGTATTTTGAAACTAAAACCTTGGTGATTGGGTCGTGCATTTAAGCTAACAGGGTAGCACATCTCTTCATCTTCCCATGTTTTTCTCAGGATGACAAGACTATTTCAGAATTCCTAACATAATATCATCAAGTCACCTTCTTGCGATCCTTAAGGTCCTCTGAAGTTTGACGAGCTAGAGTAATGTTAAAAATTACATTTTTATCTTAAAGTACTCTCCCCATAATCCTAACATGGTAGTCCCAACTAACTCTTGGATCCATCCTTGTTAAAAAAAAAAATTGAAAGGTTAGTTTGAATTGCCACATCAGCAGTGTGAGATAGTTGTGAGATAAAATTGTGGTTTTTAACATTATTCTAAGGAAATATAGATATGAGAGCATTCTCTTCTAGACATCCATACTCCGTTGTATTTGGACAAGGATTTGGAACTTGGTTCATGTTTGCACCGTTTTGTCTTGCTCTCAAGTGACTTTTAAGGATTTCAAGTCAATGACCCTCTCCAGATGTATGCTTGTAGTTTTCAAATGCATTTGAATTACTCTTCTTGACTTCTGTACAATCTTTCCAGATGTATGCTTGTAGTTTTCAAATGCAATTTGAGTGCTTCATACCTTTGTTTAGTTGATCTTTGTACTTCCAAAGTTGATCAATTAGTTGTTTTTAAGTTTCTTATTATGATTCTAACAATGACAGGGCGAATGCTGGATCTGATCTGCATTCTGTTGAGTCTGGTTTTCTTGGAAAGGATGCTTATCGGTTTTACCATATAAGAAATCCTTCTCAGGTATGTACCACGCAAGGCCATTCATGCATGTAGGCATTAGAATCTTCTTTCAGTAACGCTTCTGTTGGATGAATAAAATAGCATTGAATGCCTATTGAGACATTCCCTAATTACATCAAGTGCCTATAGACAGACAAGATACGATTCTAACATTAAGATCTCAGATTTATTAGTTTTCATTTGGTCTTCCGGTAAACCTGGGTCACAGCCTATAAATTATACGAATCAGTATTTGGTATAATTATGGTTGTTTGGCTTTTTAGTGCTTCATTTTATTCTTTACTCAGGATAATTAAGGAAACCCCTGTTGTGGGTTTGGTTTGTTGAATTGAATAATCTTCCTGGCACTGAAATGCCCGGGCCCTTTACATTCATATAGACTTGTGGAGGACTTTTTAGACACATTTCGAATTCAGTATTTGGTAGGAACACAGAGAGCTAGGTGATTGCAAACAGTTTGCACTTGGCTAAGCAAGTTTAGAGCCATGGAAGGGGAGAGATTATAGACAGGTGTTGCCAAATTAGAAAATAATGTGCATATATATATATATATATATATATAGAGAGAGAGAGAGAGAGAGAGAGAGAGAGAGTTCTGCAATAGTTTTGTTGCAGTTGGTTGCTTTTTTGGTGTATGCGTTTTTAGTTGGTGTTGTGAAGTTTTTTTTTTCTGCAGTTGGTTCAGTTTTCTGGACTGTTTCTTGTTTAGGGGTTGTCTTTAGCTTTTGCTGAAGTGTAATTCTTTTTCGAATTCTACTTGGTTAATATATACAAATTTGCTTATTCATCAAAAGAGAGAGAGAAACGAGTGGGTGGGGCAGGGAGGGATCAAGTAGTCAACTCATTTCCCTTGAACGGATCCTCATTGTGATGTGTACAAACTACCAAATGGAGATCTTTGGGGACATTGTAATATACATGCTCCCATCTACTCTTACTCTGCAACAAGAAAAGAATTTGGGTGCCTTTGGACACCTGTACAAACTTTTGTAGGGTGTAGGTGAGTTTGGTTCATTTATACATACATATGTAAGTCATTCTATTCTTACATATAACAATTTGATATTTGTTCTCCAAGCATTTTTCTCTAAATGACCCTTTGTAGATTCTACTCATTTGTGACTGGAAACCCATTGTAGACGCTACTCATTTGTGACTGGAAATCTGCATTATATATGGTGACCTTGCTTTCTGAGTCATGTTTCACAAATCAGAAAAAACATCTCTTAATTTTTGATACATGGTTTGCGTGCTTCATTTGAATTACACCAAACCACTTGAACTTGAATCTACTTATTTGGATCTCAGTAGCTATTCATTTTGGGTGATCCCATCTGCCTATGGTTAAGTTGCATCGAATAATTTACCCCATCAGTGATTGAGACATAACTATCATCTATATCATCCTTCATGCTTTGCATTTATTTACTCATGCTTTTAATGCAATGTCACTTCATACTCTTTTCTTCTATTTGCTACTCTTCCCACTGATCACATCTTTGATGATTTTCAGTTGCGTATGGATGATGTCCCAAAGCTACTGGCAGAGTACAAACAACTCCTATCTGATTAAAATAGTATGTGGGGAATCTTCATTTAGAAGGGAAAAGAAAAATGCCTAATGGTTTTCCAGGTTTTCTTTATCTCATGTAAGATGTTACTACCTCAAACCATCAGTCCTTGAACTTGACACATTGGTAAACTAGTACATTGTATACCCGTTTATAATTATGAAATCCTATAAATCTTGCCTTTCCCAGCATGCCATGAAAACGTGCTTTGTGATTTGCTACTGTCTTGGATTGCTTTTAATTACATAATAGCATATTGCCATATCATGACATGAGTCATCCTGGTGCAGATTTATTGGTAGAGGGCTTGTTACTTTTAGTTTGTTGACTGTGAGAGTCATAAAGTCTTTGCATGAATTGTAAATGAGCTCAGCATTTAGCCCTAGCTTCATATACATTTCAGAGCAGAAAGGTTAGTGAAGAGTTATATGTTTTCTCTCGAGTCTGGATTAGCACTCATAATTCATCAGCCATGCATTTAAATCTTCCTTAGCACTCAAAAGAGGTGTAAAATTGATGAATCCATTCTATCCAGCAGCTTGAAAAATAATTACCAACAGAATATGAATTATGGACAACAACCATTTAGCTTTGATAACTGCCTTGATTGGCATAGGCCAATATTTAGAGTGTAAGGCTAATGTGTATCTTCATAAGAAGGTTTTATTATTGAATTGCATGAATGTTTCAGTGGTTATGAGACCCTAGTAGGAGTCTGGTAGGGTAGAGGAGTAGTTGCTTCTTAAATAAGATTAAGTACAAGCTCACAAGCCAAAGCACTTAATTACTATTGAATATCTTATTCTATGGATTCTACATTCTTGCTCAGCTCTTCAAGTTTCTTCATCCTGTGTCTCTCACTCTGAGTCAGCAACTGGAAACAAGATCACAAAGAAGAAAAAGGAAAAAAAGAAAAAAAGAAAGTGAGATGAGTAAAAAAGGGGAGAAAAAGGAAAATTGAGAATTCCTGCTAAGAAGAAAGGCCAAGAGGATCACTATTAAGAATTTCTGTTGTATTTTTGGGAAAAGATAAGTTTGGATCTGACCTCCATTAATGTAGCTATTAGCTGAGTTTTTTCTTTGTTCTTTTCGTTAAAAGCCTCCAGGGCTTCTTTGTATTCCTTCTCCTGTAGCCAGCCAATTCATGGTGATAATTGAATTATATGTTTGAACTTAGGGAAAACAAAAGAAAAGGAAAACAAAGTAAATTAGTCTTGTCTAAGTTATAGAAAAGAAAAAACGAGTGCGAAGTTCAAGTCTGGATGCAAGTATCAAGTGTAAGTAATATAATTTAGTAAATTATTAGGAAAACAAAGTAAATTAGTCTTGTCTAAGTTATAGAAAAGAAAAAACGAGTGCGAAGTTCTAGTCTGGATGCAAGTATCAAGTGTAAGTAATATAATTTAGTAAATTATTACTGAAAATTAGCTTTTGAGTTAGTAAGGGCTAAAAAGAAAAATTAAAGGCTGATTTTGATTGCCAAGTCATTCCAATTGTATAGTATTGCTCAAAAGCAAAAAGAAAGTACCTTCTTCTGGCAGCTCTGTCCCATTGGCTTTAAATCTCGGTTAGTCAAGTCAATCTTCTTACGTATCGCAGCAACTTCCTTTCTCATAGGATCTCCAAGTACTTCTAGCTCCTAGTAGATTGTATTACTTAAAAAATAAATGAGCAACTTATTTTGGTGAAGAATTAAGAATTTGTTTTGATAGTCTAAAATTCGATTAGCACCCATTAATTGGTTTTTGTATTTGATACTATATAGAATGAGTAATGATATTTAGTAAACTGTCATATAACTGCTTTGATGATGTGACAGTGAAAATTAGTCTTTAGATCAGTACTTTTTTTTTAAAAAAAAAAAAAAAATCAACAGCTGATTTTCACTGCAATATCGTCTCAATTGTATGGTAGTTATATAGCAGTCTACTAATAACATTACTCATATAAAATTATTTTCTTGAAAGCACAGGCTATAAAATTTGTTTTGCAGATTCAACAAAAGACTAATCAAATTAGGAGGGGGAAAAGAATAAATATGGGGAAAGTCCATAATTTGCTTTTGGAGTTATCAAAAGTGGCAATAACATACTTCCCAAATCTGTGCCAAGCGCCTGGTTTCCTCTTCAGCACGGCCAAGCTGAAGCTCAACTTTCTCCTTCACCTCCATCTTCTTCCTCTCAATTTCTTCCTCTCGAGCTTCGAGTGCAGATATGGCCAACCTGGAGATCTCCCCTTCTTCATTTTCCTCAGTTGATAGCCTCCCACTACTGCCAATGCTCCCAAGGTTCTTCATTTTCTGCGTTGGTTACTGTTTCTGCTCTCTTGCTTTCTCTGCTCCCACCAAAACCCACCTCTCTACCTATATATCTTTTGTACTCCTTTCAAAGGCTCTCCTGGCTTGCTTTTGCTTTAAATCTCTCTCTCTCTCTCTCTCTCTCTCTCTCTCTCTAAGTCTTGGTGTCACCATTACAAAGGCCTACACAAAAGACAATCTTAGAGTTGGAATTACAAGTCTTGAGGTCTCATGTTGCAAGCTTAAAGAAACTATAAGGAGAAGATTACCCTACTTTTACTTATGCATGGATGTGGAGTATAAGGTGTTCCTCTTCCTTTGTCTCTTTACCTAAAGTAGTTAAACTGTCAAAATTTGATTTCAGAGGCTACGTGTTATCCAACAATGGTAACGGATTGTGCAAGTAATCTTCTTTGGGTGGTGGCAAGCAACGTTGCTTGAAGCAAGAGGAAGTTTGGCACGTGAAATCACATGACTAGGGCTCTCTTTTGAACCCACATTTGGTTTAGAAAAATGCTACAAGAACTTCTAGTATTTATTCCCATCACCAATAAATTTTGAACCCGTTAATCTATATATTTCGTATCAATATTGATTTTTACCGCCACTTTAGAGCGTAAGCATTTGGATGTGTGTAACATTTTTCTTTCTATCTTTTTTAAAAGCACAAGTAAATTTTGGTAACGAGTTGCATTATCTTCCATAAATTTTGGGTTTGATTCAATTCAACTTGTCTTCTACTCAATGATTGAAAGAATTTATTAGGGGTGTTTAAACGGAGGGGTTATAACTGCCCTGCTAACTGCTAACTGCTAACTGCTAACCGCCTAGGGCAGTTGCAGTTAGCGGTAAAGAAAAATAATTAATAACCGCTAATTGCTTACCCTTATATATATATATATAACATCCAAAACGACACCGTTTTGGTGTTTAATATCAAAACAGCATCGTTTTGGCTGTGTATGATTGTATGTATCATGTATGTGAAATATAATGTGGTATATTGTGATGCTTTGGGCCAAACCTTATTTAAAAATATTGCCTGGCCCAAAAAACAGAAGGTTCTTTTCATTTTTTTGGAAACACTTTGGCCTAAAACATTTAAAATAAGCCCAAAAAAATAGGCCCAATGATGGCCAAAAACACATAAAAGACCCATATAAAAAAATCGGTTATAAAATTGTCAGTTATTGGTTTAAATAATTGCTAACTGCCGGTTATAAAATAACAGGTAACTGCCTAGGCGGTTGCGGTTATTAAAAATTGATAACCGCCCAAGGCAGTTGCGGTTTGCGGTTATCATCAATAACCGCTAACCCTAACCGCTTGTGCAGCCCTAGAATTTACATAGATTAAATATGCAAAAATTTAGACCTATCAATTTTTTTTTTCTCATTAATTTGGAAATTGTAAATTGTCTTGTATTATTATTATTATTTTTTTTGTGAGTAATTGTCATCTATGTTAATCGTTGCATATTTATAATTTCAAGGGTTAATTACTTTTTTAGTACTTACGTTTTGACGTTTTTATTTTTTTCTACTTAGGTTTTAACTCGTATCACAGATAGTACCTAACATATGGGTAAATTCCAGTTTACTACCTTCATCACCATTTCGTCAGCAAAACTAACGGACTGCAATGGGGGTGGTCTTAAAACTTGTCCTCCCTACAAATGATCATATATGTACTCAATTTGTTTCAGAATATTAGATCTGCACGTTGAAGTTTTTCAATCGATTGACAAATAAAGAAAAAAGAAAGAAAAAAAATTTACAAATGATACATGATTAATCAATTACCAGAGTCAAACCAATATGCTTAATACATCACAAGTTTAAGGCTACGTCGGCCACGAAACAGCCATTGGATCCAAGGCCCATATAACAACACACACATTTGACTATAAAATAAAGTCTATATAGTAAGCCCATGGCCATTATACCATATGTACCGGTGTACCATGTCATACAATGCATCTTATCAACAGTTTATTAAGGCAGTTACTGAGTTATTATAAAAAGTAGACGTGCTCATATTATGTGCGTGGTCAGTCAACTGACATATCTCACGTTTTTAAGGAAAGTGCTCGTAAGTGGTTACTTACCTCGTATGCTCACTTAATCTCTTTGACATCATGAATCCCTGTTATAATGAAACATAATTTGTCGTTATTAGCTATACTAGAGAATTCTACGATGGTCCATCTAACGAAAAAGAATGCTAAGATTCTTAAGGGGCTAGTGAGCACAAGAGCCGGCCTCTGGTCGAGCGCTCGTTCCTAGGACGAGCGTTCGTCCAGGGGCTATGGTTTAACCAATAATGCTCAAAATGCTTCTAGGCTCCCATCTAAAGCTATAAGTTTGTTCCTTATTCCTAAGCTCTTAACAGGACAAGTAAAACACAAGAATCCAAGAGGCGTTTGAAGCTTTTGAAAACACTTTTCGCGTTTAAGAACTAGATTTCTTTTAAGCACAAAAACATCTCACAAGTGTTTTTTTTAATGGCATCTTTTGAAAACAATTTTTGAAGCAAGTATTGTTAAACAAGGAAGTGATGCAAAGGCTTGCCATAATACCAAAAGGTTTAAAGCACTAAAAATGAGTAATCATGACTTTAAGGAAATGCTTAGGCTATTGTAAAACCAGAACTTAATAACATAACAACAAGAAGGTGTCGGGATTACGCCTCAACAAGTAGGTTTCTCAAGAGTGCTCCTCCCTTCTTCTAAGTCACTCACAAAGGTCACACACTCTCAATTGACAAAGAAGTAGAGTTTTCCCATGGTTTTAGAGAGCATTTTGAGGTCTGGGTCGAATGGGGTGTGGGGGTATTTATAGATGAGGGAAGCTAAGGGCAAAATGAGAATTCTACCAGAAAGAGAATTAGCGCCTGTGTGGTCCCCAAGAGCCAGCGCTCATGTATTGTTATAACGAGCCAAAAATGCTTTTCAGGCGTGCGCTCTGGGTATTAACTAAAGGTCTACAAATGGTCAACGAGTGCTCGTGTGTAGTTCAGAGTATGATCTTCACACGGATGGTGTGGGTTGCATATGAGCACTCGATGTGGTCCCCATGGACGAGCGCTCGTCCAGTGATGGTGGATTTGGGATTTAGCTTGCAAGAAGGCCCTAAAGGCTTGGGCCCACTGATGAAGGTTTTTAGGGTTTCTATGTTGGGCCTGTTTTTCCAGAAATCGTCAACTTAAGGTAACACTTTCATAAATATGTGATAATTTATCAGGGTATTGCATCAATGGAGAAGCATATTGAGTAGCCAGGGTGGTCCATACTTGAGGTTTTGCACCAATAGACAGTAGGCACAATTGGAGCAGTGAGGGTTGCAGTGAACCAAACTGAGAATGCATTGATCTTTCCATTCCCAGAGGATATATTCTAGGTTTAAGAAATCAGGAGAACTTTTGTCAGTGGAAGATGAAATGAGCTTGGGTGGGCATGACTCGGAGCCATCAACAATGCCCATCAAGCCATTGGATTTGAGGATGGGCTCAAACTAAAAAACCCATCCAAGGTAATTGCTATCATTAAGCTTGGATTGACAAAGATGCGTGATATTTGGCATTGTGAAGGATGAAGCAGTAGAGTTGCTGGATTGCGTCATGGATGAACTACTGAAAACGGGTGTGACCCATGAGGCTCTAATACTATGAAAGAAAGCAAAGAAAACTTGTCTTTTTGGCGAAATGCCTTCTGCTGCTTTCTCATTGATTATAAATAGGCTAAACAATGAAGAGTTACAAATGTAATCAATTACCAAGTTTAACAAGTTTAACTTGATGATAACTAAGAGAATTAATACAATTATAAAACTTAATATAATAAGAGAACTAATTTAAATGCAAATACAAGAGTTGCATTCGGATGCAAAGCTTAAATCTGTAGATATCTGATCGCAATCAATAACTGAACCCAAAACAGAGTAGCTGAAGGTGCAGCCAACTTGTATTGCCAGGTAGCTGTTACTGATTGCACTTGAGCGCTATAGAGAGTGTACTCGAGCCAACTCGTGTTGCGCAACTATTTGATGTTCCTTAACGTCTTTTTTTAAGTTGATATGAACATATATATGCTATGCAAGCATCAAAGATATAAGCTGTAATATACTCTCTACATGGATTCATTTCATAACCAAGCAGAAAATGAATAAGAGTAATTTCCAAAGAAGAAAAAAAAAGGTACCACTTTGAAATTATCAGCATGTATCTTCCACGCTTAGTAAATTAAATATGCACTAATAAAAAAACATTAAATATGCAAAATTTTGGATCTATCAATTTCATTCTTTTTTTTTTTTCTATTACATTTGGATATTGTAAATCGTCAACTATGTTACTTGTTGCATATCCTTAATTTCAATGATAAATATGATTGCTCTTGTAACTTATCCTTCTTTCAAAGGTACATATATGTGCTCAATGTGTTACAGATGAGATTTGCAGATAGAAGATTCTCAATCGATTGGAAATATAAAGATAAAATAAAATAAATCAATGAAACTATACATGACAAGCTAAAATGATCTAAGAAAAAAATGATTAATCAATTACGAGAGCGTAAGACCAATATGCTTAATACATCACAAGTTCAATGATCCCAAATTGTTCATTCTAAACTCATTGATTGTAGTAACCTAATTATCAAAATAAATTACTTAAAACAAACGTTTCATTTTCCTATTAAAGATACCTGGTCCATATGTTGACTTGAACATGTCAAAAAGAATCGGAAACTGCATAAAACCGAATAGGATGACTGTAACACTAGCGAGGCAAATGACAGGAATGGTCATCCATGACTTTCCAGGTAGCATAATGAAAAGACCAGCACAAAAAGCAATCATCATAGTTGCAATAGAGAAGAAAAGAGTGGAAAGTCCCGTTATCATCTTTGTAGGCAATGAGCGAAGAAAATCTTCTTCTGCATAACGTGACGTAAGGATTCCGAGAAAGACCATTACTGAAGTTGAAGAAGAAAACAGCGATAATGTGTCGGATATGATAAAGACCATAAATAATGTTTTATGTGAGAACATTGGGAATCCTGTATTTTGATCATTACCACCTGGAACAGTGAATGCTACGGTGAACATAATGGTAATAATGAGAGCTCCTACCACTGTACAAGAAGTTGCAGTGTCCTTCATCCATTTCTCTCCGTCCTTCACCATGTTCTTGTGGTTATGGGTAAAAAATTCTCTTGGTGTCATGTTTGTATCATTTTGAATATCATTAATCCAAGGAAGGCAAATTCTCTCCACCTCCTGTATTTATTGACTAAAATCTTAGAAATTAGAAATTGAAACAATATATAGACAATTGAATTGATGCGTCCTTGTATAGCATCTCTTGCTATCCATTCAATTTCTTATTTCTAAATACTAACTGAACTTAAAGAAATGAATTTCGGATTGTTACAACTATGAACTATAACACCTGGTTGAAATCATATACAATTGTAAATCTTTGTTTTAGAAATATGCAAAAAGAAAATAGCAATTTAGTTTATGGCAACAACACTCAACTTCATTCTTGTTTTATGATAAATGTGAAATAATGAGTTTTCACTCTCTAATTGAATAAGGTAGTTGAACTTCATTAAGTTAATTCAAGGTCTTTTACAAGATAGCCACCAAATTCTTTATTATCTTTGTGAAACTCTAGTCTTCAAAAGAAGAACTAATATACTATAACAATTCCTAAAGGAACATATCATAATCTATCAAGAGCGTAATTGTCACCAACCCTTGGTAAGGGGATGTACTCTTATAGGTTCAATGCATTAAAAGAGAGATTTGGAATGTGAAAATAAATTTCACGGGCTAGTAATTTCATTTGATCATTTTAATACATTGAAAATCCAACATGTAAGTGTAAGCACATCATAAAAATATAGGCTAAGAGATATGACCTTAAACCATTGAAGTTCGCTCTGCATCTTCAAAGCTTCACCTGTAATGCGATCACGTTTCTTGGAAGTTTCTAACATCCCTGCCATGTGCAAGATAGTGCAACTTGATTTATCCACTGCATTTGTAATTGAATTTTTCGAATCAATCCCGTATATAAGGCTGAATATTTTAGGTTGACGATGTAGGATAGCGTAAAAAAATATGTTTCTTCCCATTTCATCAGTGTTATGCAGAAGTTGGTGATCTACTTTAATTATCTCTTCAATAAACTCAACAAGCCCTCCCTTGACAGCTTCAAAGATAGCTCCATTAACATACTCCTCATTCATTTGCTTTACTTGATTGCACATTTGATGTAAAAGTTGACTGCCTCGGTGATGGAGCAATTTCATTTCATATATTTGCTTGATGCCTAAAGTCATCAATAGTCAATACGTTATTAACTCAACTAGATTAAAATAAAATAATAGGTTGATCAGCAAAATGAGAAAAAAGAATTGAGAAGAATCAGAAAGTTTAACAATATTTATAACAAAGATATAAAATTAATTGGCTGGATGTATTAATACCCAAGAGCGTAAGGAGATTCGAAGCTAGCTGATGTAATAGGCGTAGCACTGTAAAGTGAAAACAAAACCCACTCACAAGTTAGAAAATTATTCAAACAATTTGAAAATTGATGTATTTGTTAATTAATCAAGTAAGCCATTAGAAAATTTACTACAAACTTTGACTAATTGAATGTGATATATATTGAGCTATATATAATAAGGTGTGCTAATGTCCCATGTGCACGTAGACAAAGGCATCCAAAGATTTTCAATTTTGCATATATATATAAATCTTTTAGAGAGGGATAAAATACCTGATCCGCTAATCTTTACTTGATCATTTATATGTTCATTTGGGTTATGGATCTCTATCTGAACTTCATTGGTGGAATGCGTTGATCGAATGGGTATACCTTTCAACAAAAAGGTCCAATGAATACTATATAGCATTGTCCTACTTAATTTGAACCACAAAGAAACAATACAAATATATATGCAATGCTATATATATTAATTATTTAATTACAATACAAATATGCAATGCTATAAAAAGCATTGTCGGAAGATTCTTTATACATTAACTATTTAATAACAATATTATTCTTTATCTAAGTTGAAGTTTATTTAAAAGCTCTGCTCTATATATATATATTTCGTTTGAGATAACTCTTTCTTATTGCCAAAAACATTTTTTTCACTTTCATTCCTTGTCAATACTATTTATTTGTGAGGGACTTGCCCATTTACAACGGAGTAATGCTAGACGTCTTCTTTATGTCTTTCTTGTGCATCTCTAAAACTAATGTGACTTTTAAAAATTTACAATTAGATCAAAATTCAATAGTGATTTATCATAAATTTAATGATGATTTTAAAAATTACATCATATTTTTAAAGACATGAAGGTACGTATAGCATTACTCTTTACCATTAATATCATTATTTGTTTCTTTACCACAAAAGTAAAAAAGTTCTAGAATTATAACAAAACGGTGTTAGAGCTAGGCCCCTCAAGTCTTTTTCTTTTCAAGCAATTAAAAAGGAAACTCAATTCTTAAAGATATGTGCGACCTATTTCAATAGAGCAATGCTACAAACTCAAATCTTATATGATTTTGGTATAACTGGTGCTGATCCTGGAGTGCTCATAAATCATTAGCTTTTATTAAAAAATGCTCATAAATCTAATAATTTAAGGGCATTTTAAAGAGTAGTGTTGTCCAAAATTTTTAATGATGGTAGTGCATTAAGTACAATATCCTTCAAAATACACTAAATGGAGGAAATAGAAGGATTTTGAAATTGAGATAATCCTTTTCCCTTGAGGCTTTGGGGGTGCCGCTTTAATTTTTTTTTTTACCCAAGTTCTACATGGCACTCCCAAAAAAAAAATAACAAAAAAAATTTCTTCTCTCCTACTTACGCAACTTACCACTCGGCACCCTAAAAAGAATTTTAGCGGCACCCCCAAGATGAATTGTCTGGCTCTGCCACTGGGGCACTCCATACATCAGGCTATCAACCCAGTTGTACAAGAGTCATGCACATAAAAGTTAGTTTTTAGATTCACTCCTATCAATAACTTGTTAATATTATAACTAGTATATATATGCAGCTTACTCTTTAGTCTAAAACACAAATTTGGAGGGCATGCAACTCATGGGATATTGGACTATGCAAACATGAAAGCATTTAATTTATAGGTGACCATCTGGAAAAAAAAAAAAAAGTAAATAAGAAACAGCAATGATATATATACTTACAGGCGTAAATCCATTTTTTCCAAAACACGAGGTTGTTCCCACTCGGGAATGCAGAAGACTTGGAAGCCAATGCGCCCAAAGAGGAGGTATCATACTTGTTTGGAACAATAGCAGAACGTGGGTAATGCTGGAGCAAGTGTAGAGCAACATCTATTGTACGTGTTGTACGGTAGAGAAAAAGTTAATTAAAAAATGGAAAATTGTTCAACATTTCAAAGGATGAGACAAATATATAAGAGAAGAAAAAATAATTAGATTTAGGGAGTAGGGTTACCAAAATCAATGAGAAGCATGAGCTGGGTAAGAGTTGTGGAACTGTCCGTGTCGCTGAATGTTTGATATGGAAGAGAGACAGAATAGAGATGGCGAGCCACTTCTATATTCCCATACTCTAAAGCGGCTATTAGTGGAATACGATTTAAACTGTCTTCGATTTTAAGTAGGTTAGTGTTCTTTGTAAGCATGCAATCTACCATCCCAATATTTTCTAGAATAACAGCCTGGGCTAGAGCTGTCACACCATTATCATCTTTTATTTCTAATTCCTCTTCTGACATTAACTCCACTAACTTCTCCACAAATCTCTCTTCCCCACGTGAAGAACAGTACGTCCATGGTCTGAAATTCTTGCACTCGTTGCATGTTCTTGACTCTTAAGGAAATCGCCTGCAGCATCCCAGTTAGCATTATTGACAGCCGTGCGTAAGGTCTCATAATAAAGGAGGTCGTTGTTTATACTGCTTGCCCCTGCCAAGCTTCCTGTAGAGGTGCAGCAATTTGTTTGTGGGTGTAAGACACGAGCCAAAAAATATGTTAAATAACATTTGGGTTGTCTTGTCCAGTCAAACAATTTGGGAATCTAACTCACAATTTTCCATTCGTGTTAAAGAATGCTAAAAACTCATTTAGGACAAATGTCACGTTTTTAAGTATGTTGATATAAATTTCAATTATAAAGATGGACAGAATCTGAACAGAAACGATATTGATAATACAAAACAATATTTATTATTTCCATTTAATATTGATGGTATTATGAAATTTTTTATGGTATCAGAGCTACCGGCTTACGTCAGTGTTCGATCCAAATGGTCCTGTTGAGTCTTTTATACATTTTATTGTATTTCCCCTTTTCACTAGAAAAAAAAAAATCGTATCTGCACTGCAGCGCCGTGGGAGAATCTTGAGCCCATGATAGTTCTCTTTTTACTGTGATTCCCTTTTTCATGTGTTTAGTCACTGTTTACCATTGTTGTGCATCGTAAATGCAAGATGGTTTTTTTGTTGAAAAAAAGAAAAAAAAAAAAAACACTTCCCAGCCATCTTCCATGGCTGTGTTCAGGTCCTTCACCAGTTTTCCACCCGCGTCGTCTCTCTCAAAATCCGGCTTCAAACAGCATTTTTTTCCGTCATTCCACACCATTCTCTACCGCGTCCTGTTGCACCCAACCACACTGGTCTCTTCCTTATAGCTCCGCGGAGGTCCTGCCTCACCGCCAATGTGTTTTGATTTGTTTATTAACGCTTTTACTTTATTACTAAAAAGCAAAACCAAAAGGCATTGTCAAGATGTTCTATAACCTATAAGACAAAACAAAGTTTCTTACAGTATCATAATATATTCATGAGAAAATTCCTACGATGCATACTATGGAAATTTAATTTAGTTGACTTGAGTTGACCTAAACCACTTAATAATTAATCCAAAAGATCTAAACCAATAGAAATATCTCACTAATATAAAATTAAGCACACTATCTCCCAAGTCAAAAATTGAATGCAGATCTATACAAAAAATAATAATAATAATAATAAAAAAATTGAATGCAGAATAATAGTACCATCGAAAGATCAGAAAACAAAAATGCTAAAGAAACATACAATGAAACAAGTTAATAGAGAGGCTAAGGGGAAATTTAATTTGCACTCTAGTCTATGCAAATGCACGTGATATGTATCTTCTAGTGTAGGTAATAATAATATATATGCGATGTGAAAACTATCACAACTAGGTTGTAAATGAATGTACAGTGCGCTGTTCCCTAACAAGTTCGGGCCTCACTTGGAAGAAGCTCGGCTCAAAATCAGTTTATTTATTAAACGAGGATCGAGATTTAATAGATTTTCATGCTGATTTATTAAACTAGCTAAAAATGTTGAAGCTTAATTAGCTCTACTCAGATTAGGCTCGCATACAAAGCTTGTATAAGTTGAACTAGGCTCCTCTATATTATTATATAGATGTTAATCAAAATGTGTTACGTAAATATTGTTGACAAAGTGGCTCGCTTTGTTTCTCTCTCTCAATTTGTCTTCATTCCTCCAGAAGCTTTGACAAAACAAGTTTCTTTTGTCAAAACCTGTGAGCTAAAATGGTGGCCAAGAAGCTTTGACAAAACAAGTTTTTCCAAACTTGTGGACTTAGAATCGGTGGCTTAGAAACGGTGGCCTTTGGCTATAAATAGCCAAGGGGCCTTATGGCTCAAAACACAACAAGAACTTCTCACAAAGAGAAGAGTAAGGCGAGTGAGGAAAGTGAGAGAACTTTCAAGAAGAGCAAGAAAAACATAGAGTAGTGTTTTTCTAAGAGTGGCAAAACATAGTGGGTGTATTTTTTGAGAGTGTGAGAGATACATTGTGTGCGTGAGATCTGCTGATCCACAATTTTTTTTTTCCTATATAAAAAATTATCAAGGCGAGATCAAGAAGGGGAGGCTCAAGCTAGCGGAACACTACAGCCCTAATTCCAAGTATTTGACATCATGCATAGAGTTTCATTTAAGGTCAATTAGTGTCATTTTCTGGAAGTGGATATCTTCGGTGTGGGTAATATACATGCATGCCATAGTTGTTAAGAAATGATTTGGTATGCTATACATTTCTTCTTTTTCCATCTCAAATAAAGAAAATTGAAATCGGGAAAACAATTATTCCGCACCGTAATCAATATGAGATATAACACTTGAATTGTTCAATTGAGTATGTAAAATAATAAAAAATCAAAAACAGAAAAATTGATTCAAAGAAAATTGAGGACTCATGGCAATTGAAAACTATAGTCTCACCTGGGATGTTTGATGAGTTGTCTGGTCCATACATTCTAGCCAATTCATCCCAGACTTTGTTGGCAGAAATGATTTCCCTAATGCCCGGTAGTATGTCCACCTCACAGGAAATTAGAATTGCATGTAAAGCTGCAGCATTATTCTTTGTCCATGCCTTAAATCCAACTTCGTCATCTTCTGGTTTAGGAGGTTCGGTGGTTGCTTGGACAATGTCCCAAAGATCTTGAGCCAACAAATAATTTTTCATCCAAGCACACCAATTGGCATAATTGTCATTTCTAAGAAGTTCAAGAACAATTGTGCTTGAGAGACTATTTGTTGCCATTCTTAATCTGTCAAATTACTACGAAACATGTTAGGTGAGGCTTGGAAGCGAAATACAGATCATATTGTGTATCTTCGGTTTTCAAAGTAATTTTTTATTTTTTTGCTTTTTATAAAAAAGAAAAAGAAAACGAAAACTGCTTTCAAAATAAAGAAGCAAAATGATACCCCTTTACAAACAGGGCAAGTGCAGTGGGCAACTGCATCACTACTCCCCTAGAAAATGCAATTTATAAATATACCAACTGTACTTACGATACCTATATTCTTAGCTGTATTATTCATATAACTCTTCGAGTAAAACATCATCGTCACTCCAACACAAATTTCTTCCAACAAATTTCCTCCAAATTGATTTGGAGAAAATTTTTTTCAACACACTCTAACAAATGACAAATTTCTCTTTACATGTTTAGATTTCTCCAAAATCAATATTTGGGTTCCTAATTGAGTTAATATTATGGTAATAAATATGAAATGGATCTTTATTTACTTTTGATCCACCGGTGATTTTAAAAGCCACATCATTCCAAACTGATGTGGCAAAAATTTTAAAATGAAAATTCTTTCCAAAATTCTTGCCACTTCAGTTTGGAAAGAATTTTGGACAATTCTCTTTAGCTCTTTATCACTTCTTAAAGTATTTTCATGGGATCCAATTAATAATTGTTGGCCGAGAATTAAGTGGACTTCCTTTTATTCTTTGCTTTATTACTCATATTAAATAGAAGAAGACAAAATTAACAGTGAAATTTTCACTCTTAAAGCAGGCAGACACTTGCCAATTCTTACTCCAGTGATGAACTAACAAACCATATAATGAGACAATCATATGCATGCATCACATCTTTCTTGAGGAAGCTTCACAATTATTTCATCAAATTAAAAGTTAAAACATCATCGGATATTCATGCAAAGGAAAAGGTTGATGCATAAATGAAGCAGTTACTTACAGGTTTAGATGAACTGTCTTCTCAAACCTACGCTTGTAATCCCACAATGCAGTACTGGTTGCCAGTACAAGAAGTTAGTATTTAAAGAAAATTACTTTGTCCTCATTATGAGCAACTTGCTCATATTTATTCAATACGTTAATCTTAAGAGCAACTTGCTCATAATATATAAATATAACATCCTCGGATCCTCTGAACGTCCTGTCACACGTGCCACCGGAAACGGCTACTAAGACTTGAGCGAACCAAGCCACGTTCTACCTAATTTTGAGTTTGTATTATTAAGAGCAACTTGCTCATAATTATTCATCAGATTAAATGGTGGAAGCAACACATGCCACCGACAAGAGCTAATAAATTTTTTACTTATATTAGAGAAGACTTGAGGGGAACCAAGAGCCACGACGTTGTACCAAACTAAAATTTGACTTTGGCATTATTAAGACCAACTTGCTCGTAATTATTCAGCAGATTAAGAGAGCTTAATTAGAAGAAAATAGAGTAAACGTCATCATCCTTCCTTTGGACGTAAGTCTGGCCATGGTGGTAGCAACACTTGTCATCGACAACAGCTAATAAATTTTTGGGTAAAGTCCATATACCCTCCTTCAAACTACTACCCAATTGATAATGTTCCCTCAAAACTTTTAATTGTGACAATGTCCCCTCCAAACTTTTAATTGTGACAATGTTCCCTCCAAACTACCAAAGCATTGTCAATGTCTCCCCTAAGACTAGCAATAAGACAAAAATATCTCTATAAATTTATTAATAAGACAAAAATACCCTTATAAATTCAAAAAAAAAATTGATTTTTTTAAAAAACGAAAAATTTTAATTAAAAAAAAAAACTTTTTTTAAAAATTTTATTTTTTAAAAAACGGAAATTTTTATTTTTTATTTTTTAAAAAAACTATTTTTTTTATTTAGTTTTAAAAAACAAAAAAATTCATTATATTATTAAACGAATTTTTTATTTAAATAAAATTATAAAACAAAAATAAAAATAAAAATAAAAAAAC